>NW_023998415.1:49193738-49270592 GCF_014805625.2 Glossina fuscipes | reverse complement strand
GAGAGAGAGAGAGAGAGAGAGAGAGAGAGAGAGAGAGAGAGAGAGAGTAATCTCAGACAAATGATCAGGGCTGCTGATCATTAGCCGTGTTCGACTGTCAATTATCGAATTCGACGCGCAATTATCAATTTTCCTCGCTAGAAATCTCATGCAAATGTTAAGCTTCAGAGTTATAAAATGCAATATGATGGATCGTCTTTTATGGAAACACAAATCAAGAGCTTTACAAGAATTTCACAGTTTGAAGCTATAAGGGTAAAAATTAATTAATGGAATTGTTGACCAGCCCTTTCTTTTTTTTCGGCTTTTAGCTGTCAGATTATGTAATCGGACGAGAGCGATTGAAAAAAAAAGGTTTAAAAAGATATTAACACGCGGTAAACGACTGTAGTAGATCGAAAGCGAAAGATATTTCTTTGCATTCTTACGCATGTTAAGTAAAATCCAATGTGTTGCTTTAGCGCAATGTAAACGAAAAATGGAAGAAAATTCCGAAATAATTTTGTATATCATAATTTCATCAATTTACAGCCGTCATTGTTTTCACATTTTGCATTAATAATTTAGTTATACCGATGATATATAATGTATCGTTGTATTATGATATTGCAAGTGATAACTTAGCTCAGCTTAAATAATCCTTAATATACTAAAGGCAAAATTATTTGATTTTATTTGAAGGAATTTTTTATTTTAAGAAATAGGAGGAAAGCATATATATATAAGGAAACGTGAAACCTTACATGGCAGCATATAAGTTTTAATGAAAGGTATGATTTTGTTTTACAATGGAAATCATTAAAATGAATCGTAATACAAGAAGAAGGGAAAAAGAAAAAAATCTGACACCTTTTTATAATAATTCCATCAACGATTTTCTGCCTTCACTGTCAATGCCAGTTCTTCGTTGTCTGTGTTCGTATTCAGTTAAACAATAAGCTGTGATGACAGCTTTGTGGCTTGTCATCATAAGCATCTTGTCATCAATATGTCTGATGCAATAATGTTAAAGAATTCTGAAATGAGCGAATAAAAAGACTGGTAATGATGAAGTTATCTGATTGATCTGAAAATTGAATTATGTCTAAACTTTAAAATGCTGAAAATGTTACTGATGGCGATACACACGCACATATTTATGCAAATATATATATATATTATGGAATTTTACGTACTCATATGAAAAGAACTTGAAAGAGACAGACCTCTTTTTCTATATTTTTTTTCTCCATTTAAAGGCATAATAGCACTAAATCGTTACATAATACATTTTAATTAATGTTATTATACAGTATTGTGAAATATAAAATAAATCTTATTCAAAGTTATTTAAATGTAAAAGCTATTGAGCGCTATGAACACCAAAAACAAAAAAAAAAGGCGTATGTGCAAGGAAGTGCATTGCTTTGAGGGTTTATTCGCCCGTCCTTTCTTTTGCGGTGCAAGTGTTTAGGGCGGTCCCCACATTGCATTCATATGGATACATAAAAAACTTTCCTTCAATTTACAACAGCGGGTACTCAGGCATATACAACAATGTGTTATATATATTATATATGAGCAGGCAAACTATACTAACTATATGTATAACATTGAATACGAATTATATGACCGGACTCTACGATACTTTATGACATAGTTTTGTTGGATTTCGTTGTTATTGTTTTCATCTATATATATATATATATATATATATATATATACATGTATGTATGGTCTCCTTTTCATCTCTACTAATATTGATTCATACAAACTAATTTTTGTTATTGTTACTGTTCTCGTTGTACATTTTTCATTAAAAATTTCACAACAATTGTGTTAATAAAAGGTAAATTATTTTTACTTTCAATTATTCTTTATTCTATATGTGTATGTGTACATGTATGAATAAAAAGGTGTTTTTTTTTTTTTAATATATATATTGTGCGGCGAAAAATTCACGTGTTTCCAATGTAAAGGGTATTCCCTGGAAAGATAAAATTGTTGATTTTGTGATAGCAAGTCAGGAGAACAAGAAAGAGATAAATTGAAAATTTGGCTCTCTTGGCCAAGAGAGTCATTTCATTACAGTCAAGAGTTGTCTAAGGTTTATACGTTTCTATCCAAAAATTATCTCTTGTCTAATATGCTAGGAGCAAGTGCTCCTCTGTTGATTTTTATCTTCTATGCAATATTAAATATAAAATAAAATGTTATTATGTTATATAATGCATTCTCATACATTACATGTTCAACATTTTGGGTTTTTTTTTTTTTTTTTTTTTTGATAAAATTGCAAGGCATAGGACATGTTATAGGCAGGCACAGTATAGGCCTGTTTTTGTACGAACATACACAGCTTACTGGCCTTATTAGCACATGTTTGTAACGTTTATAAGTAATAACTGTTTTGTAAAAAGCATGCTTCAAGCGCTTCCTAAAGATATTTCTAATATAAATGAGCTTTTAATAAAAGGAATAAAACAAAAAATTTTAATTCAACATGACTACGACTGTCACGGTATTTCTTCGGTTTTCGCTTATGCACTACCAGCATTAATGTATGACTAATATCGTCACCTTTCTTACATTCCAATATTAGCTGCTTTGAAAGCTTTTTCTTCACAAACGCAACTAAGCTTAGCTTTGGCTAAAAATTGCCAAGTTCGCCATTTTGTAAAAGAAAGTCAGTCTATCTATGAGAGGAGATTAATGCAATCAAGACAACAGCAACAGCTTGATGTTTTCTTAATTGTTTAGCAAAGACTTCTCTTGATGTTAAGGTAAGATTCAGATTTTATTTATTTATTTTATGTACGATCTTTCGGGATGACTTGTTACTACTTTTCTGGGAAAAATATGATGCCTTCATTCACGAACGTTTGATGAACTGCTTTTCGCCGACCTCTTTTAAAGTCGGTTTTATACAGTTGAGAGAATTTTGTAAACAGGAAAGTGATAAGTGATAACAGCCATACACAATAACGTTGAGCCAAGGGTCGCTATATCAAAACCATTCCAATCAAGTCATTAACGCTATTTTGGCCGGATCATCAAAGACGTGCTTGACCTGTCATTGTTGTGGTTGGAGACCGCGTCATTCGTATTGGTTAGTCCTGGGCGTTTTATCTTAAGTGCATGTTTTAGTCGTGCCAGTTATTGACGATATAGATTAATATTAATCGTGTTGCGTAGTCAGATGGTGGTAGGTCCAGATTGACATTTGCCTTTTAACGTCACCAAAGATACAGTTTTACTTTAAGTAACGTTAGTTCGTGAAGTTTTATCCATCTTGGACTACGATTTTTTTATGTCATCGGCGATTCGGATGACGGAAATACGTTTA
The DNA here is from genome assembly GCF_014805625.2 of Glossina fuscipes. Taxonomy (NCBI): domain Eukaryota; kingdom Metazoa; phylum Arthropoda; class Insecta; order Diptera; family Glossinidae; genus Glossina; species Glossina fuscipes. Next base: position 49,267,267 of record NW_023998415.1, on the reverse strand, counting down.
ATTTCATTTTGATTTTCATTGAGCTTCTTTCCGACTTCAGTCAATGTGTCCGAACTCTCTTTGCCCATAAGTTTTTGGAGAATTCCCTCATAAGCATTCGGTTTTGAGAATTCTTTCGTCTTTATTATAGCTGCACAATTTTTCCAAAATGCTACAATAATGATTCATTTTGAAAGCAGAGCTACTTTTGATTAAATCGGCCCATTTCATAATGATTTCTTTTAATCCATAGCTGCTGGTAGTCACCTTTCAAAAAGAGCCATACGATTATTGCTTGATACGGTTAGTGTTACCAAAGCTGCTTTGCTTGCCTTTATTAGACTTCGCAAGAAATTATACTTGCTTACAATGTTGTCGCAGACACAGATTTGATTGTATGAGTTGCGTGCTTAAGTTCTTGCAAATTTTTACTACCGGGAGGTGATTAACTGAAGTGCCTTCTTGCAGCTGACCTATTAAGATTGTTTAGATTGAGTATCTTATAACGATTGTTATGTATGAGTGTTACTTCACGATTGAGTACTTTGGGTGTGCAAGAACCACTGGCCGTACTGGGTATTTTATGCAACAAAATGACTGATGAAGAAAAGCGTAACGGTAATGTAGCACCAGAGGAAAAATGTTGACATTTGAGTAGTTTGTGTAGCTGACGTAAACAGCGGTGGGATAGATATTGTCAAAAAAGGCAATACTGATCTTCGCTGAATCGCTGAGCTGAAACTAAGTCCTACCTGTGCAGATGATTTTCTTAGAAAAGGCCACGAAAAGTCGCAATATGAAAAGTATCATATTGATAAAATAATCGGGCAATATATCTTTGCAAGATAAAATTTGCAAGCTTGTAGTGCACAATCAATATCAATATCAATAAACACACGTACTTTTAAGAATATGCTTAACATGCTTAATTATATAATGAGAGAAAGAAGGAAATGATTGTTGCGTTTCTCTCATGGAAATCTCAGAGTACAATATGTGCGCTCAATGTCTTGCATTAAATGTTATTTTTAAATCTATATAAGTTTCTGCACATAGTTTTACACTTTCTTGCACTTTATATTGCCTTATAATATCGAGGCGAATTTTTATTTTGAAAGCAATGCTCGATGGGTTCTAGAATAATTATGCCGAGAAAACAAGGCAAACAATTATCTACAAATGACTTTACGTAAATAATGAATTCATAGAAGTGCGAGACGTGTGAGAGAAGTGAGGTAGGGTGTACATATTAGACTGCATGAAAAAGAAAAAAAAAAGTTGCTGTTGTAACGAACAGTTAAGCATAGTCGTAAAGAAAACGTTCAGGGTAGGATCATTACGCGAAAGAAATGATATAGTTTTGAAAAGGCTATGAAGCACGCTGATCTTTTGTTGCATTGTCTTCATTGATATTTCCATTCATGCTAGTATAAGCAAGAAGACGTTGCATTTCTAAGCATATAGGTAGGCCAGTATATACATCCATATATATATATATATATATATATATATATATATATATATCTCGAGCGAAAAAAAAAATAAATCACACAAAAATTCCAATATTTTTCTTTATGCATTAACAACAACAAACTAGTAGAATAATAAAGCAAGACGGAAAAGAGAGGGTATCTAGAAGATAAGTAGCATAGTTCATTTGAACACATATTGCTTACATATTGTATGACGAAATAGATTATTTACATACACGCTTTGGAGCAGTGATTGTGAAATGTGCACAAATTATGTGCGCGTGCAAACGCATCTGGAAATCATAAAAATTTGTTCATTATTTTCATGTGTTCTCCTTATATAAACACACAGACACATGCTTAATTTTTTCATATCTTACGCTATATATGTATTTGGATTTATAACTTCAGTTACAACAAACAATGTGTGATGAATTTTATAGCCATAATTTAGATGTTAGTTTATTATTCCGTTTACAGCACAGATCATAGATACTATGCAGTGAGTGAAACGTTGACAAGAAAAAAATTTGAAATGTTTTTGCTTTTCCCCCTTATCTCACTCTATTTCTCTCTCTCTCTCTCTCTCTCTCTCTCTCTCTCTCTCTCTCTCGCTCTCTCTCTCTCTCTCTCTTTCTCTATATATATGTATATTGGGTCATATTCAAAATTCTCCGCGATTCTTTCCACGGGATGGTATGATTGCCTTAAACGAACGCGTGGTTAAAAGGTGAAATTTCAGCTTCTATTTGTTCTAATTCTTTGCTCGTTGAAAAAGTTATATTGATTTGAAAGTGAGTGAAATAATTGATGAAGTACGCTATGTGATCCTTTTTTACTATGAAAAAGGTAAAAAGGCTGCAAAATGTACAGTGAGAATACTGTGAGTGAACGAAGGACTCCCTAGGTTGAGGTTTGGTCGACTCTGTTTCGGAAATTTCGATGTCAAAGACGCCGCTCGCAGTTACTGAAAAAGCCGATACAATTTTGCAAGCGGTGAAGTAGGACCGGTACGCAGAAATAGCGGTGGCACTAAACATCTACCACATGGCAGTTTGCAATCATTTGAGGAGAACAGGCTAAAAAAGAATCTCGAAACCGTAGAGACTTTCTAATATGAGCCCTTAGTATTACTGCACATATTTAATATAAATTATTACTAGAAGGTGATGTGGGCAGGGGAAGGGGGAAGGAGCGCGAGAAGTAACAAGCGATAGCAAGATATGACGAGATGTAGCGAGAGATAGCGAGAGACAGCAAAAGACAGCGGGAGATAGCGAGAGACAGCAAGAGACAGCGGGAGATAGCGGGAGATAGCGAGAGATTGCGAAAGACAGCGAGAGATTTCAGGTCCTGTTATTATGAGCTTTGAGCTGCGTATGTTTAGCCATTCGTTTGTTTATTTCTTTTTGACAACAAAAATATCATATATGATAATAACCTTCGAAAGGTTGCGCACATATGCCTTCGCTTTACTTTTGCGAGGCAGTTCGTTGCAATTGACTTTAAACTGCGGAATGTGTTTGCATTAGGACAGTTAAATACGTTTCACTTGGCGAGTATGTAACAAACTTTAACGAATAGCTGAGAGTGGTCGATTGAACAAAGTTGAGGTAATAACCGATACATGTAAACTTGAAATGTCGTGCGGAATCCCATGATTTATTCGGCCTCAGCAGCGATTGATCGACCAGAGTAGGGAATCTTTTGGTGGTCGAAGTCTCCATAACGAATTCTTTTCGTATACGGTAAATATTGCTTGCTAAGCTTGCGAGTTCGATAATCTAAATGGCATGGAGTTCGAATATACTTTCCGCACAAATTTCAGCCTTCAAATACTGCTATGAAACGGACAAACTTCATATATAGGTCTATATCTCTAGTAACAAATTATAATTTCTATTTCGGAAAATTCCCAGTGATCAGAAAGAGTTTCGCTTTGCTTATTTCGAATGATTTGATGATTACTTCGATAAATTTTTGATTTCATTGACTTATTGGTTAGTTAAAAACTTTTGCTGATGTAATTTCGTTGACTTATAGCTTATGTTAGATTTATTGATAATGAAATTAATTTTTGTTCCCTTGAGTAACATGCTGAAATTGGTTGTTTTCTCGCCAACGACAGCGACAGCGTGTAAACTGAAAAAAAGAGTAAAATTCTTGTCTTTAACTTTTTTTACTAGATATGAAAATGTAAACAAAATTTTAAATAATAAAAACTTTATGAGAAAAAATTTAACGCCTGCTTTAGCAACAATCTCCGCCTGTCAAAGCAGACATCTCTCATTGACTGGTTGTTTTAATAATAAAAATAAGAAGCAGCTGTGAACGATATTTGTTCGAAGAAATATTTCCTGTAAAAATAGCTTTCAATCGATTGATTGCCATCTTTATGTACTTTAGCTGCTGAATACCTAAAAGTCGGTTTCGTTTCTTTATTATTATATTTTTGGTTTTCAGGTTTGAAGTGAACGAAATTTCGTTTCTTTTATCGCTATTGAAACAAAGGATACATTTGATTTTTCCTTCATTACTCTCACCAAAAAAACCGGGACGGGTTCTGCCTTTTTGCCATGTGATGTGGTTTAAAGCTGATGATCTCAAAAATTGAAGGAGAATGTTCAAGTTTCTTATATACATATTTTTGGTTGACGGCAACAAATCAAATTCGAAAACGAGCGTAATCCGCGACATATTGAACTATTGAAGAGTTATACAGAGATACAAAGCGAATTTTTATATCTCAAGCACAGATGATCGCTGATTGAAATCAACGCAAAAGCACAATATACTCACTTTGTCAGAAGATTCGATCGATAACCGGGTAAAATTTTCTTACTTATTTTACTCACTTTCAATAGCGTGCTTGAACGCGAGAACTTAATTAATCAGTAGAAAACGTAACAATCACATTCATATCCTTTGTAGTTTCTATATATATATATATATTTATATGGCCAGAGAGTTGTGTGCCTTATTACATAAGTCCAATACATACATATTTTTGCCTCCTTGAGGACATATTCTGTGGCGATGGAAGCCCCAGTAACAGCACACTTTGTTCTCAATTCTTTTCGTATATATATGGAAAAATTTCTTCTAAAAAGCATTAATAATGATTCAAATTTCATACATATGCAAACGATTTAATAGCTACTTTAGCTGCTTTATGATTTATTTAATTTTTCAATTATTAATATTTGTTCAAAGAACTTCATTAATTTCAGTTAAGAAAAGAAACTGTTGCTTCACTGGCTAAAGCTTGAATAGGAAACCAAAAACAACATAACTTTTATAAAATTAAATATCATTGGAAAGTTCGTTCATGTTTTATGCCAAGGGATAGTATTATACTAAATATTTAAACATTATCAGTTTTCTTTCTTCTTAAAAAAGAGAGAAAAAAAAAAAAAATAAATAAATAAAAGGAAAGAAAAGAAAAAAAAAAAAAAAAAAACAACAGAACATATCCTTATTAGAGATGATGAATCTTTTATAAACATTCAAAGCAATACATCATTTTCGGGCGTGTGCATTGTAACAGATAATACATTTTTTATGTGTTCACAATAAAAAAAAGTCGTAAAATGAATATTTCCCTTTTTTACTACTACGGCGTTCACTAAAAGTAGAAAAGAAAATGCAAGCAGTTTAGGTATCACCATCATATCAAAATTTATTTGTATGTGTGTGCATTGTTAAAAGCTATAAAAACGATATAACTTAAGAAAAAAACGACACAAATATTAAACCTTTTGTAAGGTTTAATAATAGTTTCTATTCGTTATATATTTTGATATACTGTACGCTTTACACGCTCACATCCAAAGAGTAAGGCTTTAGTGTTGAAAAAGCCGGATATTCGGATAATGTCTTATATCTGAAAGCATATTTTTATTTATTTCTTATTAACCTAAGAGAAACTGCTTTAACTCTCTGCTATTGACATATGATTTTATCCTCTTTCAACTTGTCAAAATTGCCCGTTTCATTGCAAAGGTGAAAAAGTTTCAGCGATAGTAGCAAATTAAACAAATAAGCGAATTACATTCGACTAAGCCCCAAATCTTTAATGCTCGCAATCTTTTTCCCAAAAGAATCCAACACCTCTTCGAAAAAAAAAAAATTATATATAAAAAGTAGAAAACTGCAAACCAGTTAGCTATCGTGAAGAAGAGTAAAAAACAAAAGAAAAGAACCAAATGCTCTATAGTATTAGGTGGGTGCGGTTGATTTTCTTTCTTTGTTCAGTATAAAAGTGGACATTGATATGGTGTATGTGGTTTACGGGTTGTTTCGAGTAATAACCAAACAACACGGAAAACGAAGGTGTTCACAGTTTTTGTGGGCGTTGTATGCGTGTCCTTCGACGAGACATTCTTTTGTTCGAAAAAGATGCTATATAGTTGGACAGACGGATGGACAAATGGATACGGAAATCGACGAACATGCTTAGGTGCAATAATAGAATTTGAAACGCGTATTGAACAAACAAAAAATTAGTTACGACATACTATAATAAGGTAGACGGAGTCAATGGAAGGGGCGGGTATACTCAATTTGTCATAAAGTTTGCAGCACCCAAAAGGATATATTTTCTTGATCAGCATGAGCTTCGGCATTAATTGAGCCATGCATGTACGTTTGTGCGTCTATGTGGTGTGTGTGTGGTGTGCGCTCCTATTGGCAAAGCTAAACATATCGGTTACAAATTTGCTGGAAACATTGGAAATGTCTGCACGCAAGTTGATATTGAAGATGGGCCAAAGTGATCAGAGCACAAGGCCGCATTGAACTGTAAGCTGAACGCTTCTCCGTTTTTGTAAATAAAAATTTATGGGTTTTTGCTCATTGCTTACAAAAATTATGAAAGATGAAAAGCTCGAATTTTCCGCATGCACTCTGCAAGAAAATTCCACTCTTTAGGTGCGAAAATTGGAAAAATCAGTGATGCCCACGCAAACTTCTAAGTATTACACTTTTTAGCGATTTTGTGCTTATCGATCATAGATGGTGGATGAATTTTTTTCTCAGTAACACCAGCGATATGGATGTTAAATAGAAGGGCTTGGAAAGCCGAATAAGATAAATATGGTGAACAACGCGACTTGGTGGGTTGTTATTTTTCTCAATAATATCAGCGATATGCTTATCAAGCAAAGGGACTTGGAGAATAAACTGCGAAAAGCTGAGTGTGCTAATTCCAATTTAATTGTGGTAAACACCGCGACCTGGTGGGTTAATTGTTTCTTAACAATACCTTTTAGTGAAGTGAAAGACGAAAGATAAATATTTTATTCCACTCACTTTTTATGACAGTAAATAAAAGCGTGGGGAGTTAAAGATTTTAATGGTGTTGGGTCTGCGCGACTCGTCCCCAGCTGAATATAACTTTCTTACTTGCTTGTTTTTCTTAAAAAAGTTATTATTAACAAGTTTTCATATAATGCATATAGTACTTATAATAAGAAATGACACTGAGAGATGAAATTAAAAAAAAGGAAAAATATTATAATTATTTCAATAATTTTTAAAGTCATTTTCTTTTTTAAGAGAAGAGAGAGAAAGCGAATAATAATCGATGAACCTTTACTGCAGATATATTTCGTAGAAAGCGACTGCAAATAACTCAGTGACTGCTTTATCTCCATTTCCGTTGATTATTTTCTGTCGCTCTTTTTATTGTCGCTGTTTGTTGTTTTTATTATTTTTTAAAGATCTTTGATAAATTGTTTTTGTTTTAAGAAATGGGTGAAACAATGATCCTCTTCGTAGGCCATAGACGCACTGAAAGCTTCACTTATTTGCATAGGCTTCTATACGAGTAATTATTCGCTTATTTTAAGAACTGATAATAATTATTGGTAAAAAGCGTTAACTAGCCGTCTGCCCGCCTGTCCAATGTTTGCACTAAGCATTCTTAGGAGAAACATAAAAAAGTTCTTGCATGCAGATTCACATTAAAAATGGGCCAGATGTGTCGACGGGCACGCCTACAGTGCAACATAAACCAAGAAAACCTCGATTTTCTGCGTTAGTTGCTTATTGCTCCCATAAATTAGAATATACACACGATAACGATTTAGATGTATTTCCTATCAAAAATAATTGGATATTGAAGAGGACCTTATATGTCTTTACCATGTAAATTATTGCCTTCAAATAATTGGAAACAAAACAGACAAAGAAGGAGACGGTAACCTTTGTGGTAAAGAACACACTAAGTTTGTGGAGTCGATTGTAATCCCCAGAAGGTCTCAAGATACCCCGACCTTTTTTTATACGAAATCAAGTTCAGTATCATTTTTTGCATCGTTCTTAGCTTGCATGTCGCAAGCAATTTTTGGAGATATTTTTGTGAAATTTCGATACTTTTCGAGCATTCACCATATGACGCCTTATTTTGGCCCGTCGTTAAAAAAATATTGTAATTTATAGAATTTCGCGACAAAAATCGCTTAGTAAACCTATTTCGGAATTCTAAATTGGTGTGAAGACTCTGACTCGAATAAGGCAAATTTTTGAACCCCTTATCCGATACCCATTCCTTCGAAAACTGAATCTTTATTTGGTGAAAAGTCCCGATTTTCATTGCATAAAAAAGTTACGATCCCTTAGGTCTCTATTCGTATATAGCCCTTATTATGGATTTGAATCCATATATAGATGCTTACACATTTCGTGTTTTTAGTCTCCGTCATTATATGTAGGGGCCGCTATGAAAGCAAACCCTTTTTTGGTGACAAAGCCTTTTCTTTTTGATTTATTATGACGGAAGCAACTGGAAAAAAAATAAAATTTTTCACAAGTAAATTAAGTTTACTAAATGTAGACCACTTTGATGTTTTAGTAGCTTCCCATATAAGGGATTTACATGAAAATAATCCATTTACATAGAAATATTGTATAATTTTTGGTGTATTATTAATTAAGTAAGGGGACGTAAGGCATTTAATTGTCGGCGTTGCCCGACTGCAGTGTTCTTACTAATTTTTTTTTTTTTTATTCTAACCATTAACAGAAATATTGTGATCTTTTAAACAATTAATTAAGGTATTTGTGATACTGAAAATGACCCAACGGGCTTAGTTTGTAATGTTATCAGTCGTCAGTGAAGGAAGACATGGCTGTAAATGGTACAAGAAAATTCATGGCTCAGGTGTTTGGATGGAAATATTGCTGATTAAAAATACGTTAACAATATATATATATATGATTATCTATGAGAGCAGTAACAGCAAGGTGATGGACGTTCGCAACGATCCGTGTCGATTCGAATAAGTATCGTCGTCAATTTAGATTTACGCTCGTGTATGAAAACATTTGCGAATATGTTGATCCCTACGTGATTTCTTCGTCCAAGGTTTAGTAGATGCTGCGTTCACTTTTTTAGTTATAGAATGACAGAATTAATGCCCTGGTGATGTTTACGAAAGCGAATCCATATGGAGAAAATGAATAAATGGGATAAATGGGAAAATTTATGCTAACACCAGTTGACTTTACGACATTTGTAAGCAAAGTAAGACAAACAAACACAGGTGTACGAGTGCACAGTAAAAGGAAAAGTCGTAAATATGCTTAAATCATAGAGTAAATCTTAAAGAGAATGCATGACGCATTCACGCGGCATATATTGCATATAATGGGGTATTGAAAGATAGATGAAAAGAGCAACGCAGAGAGAGGCTTGAAAATTTTCTAAAATTTAATTGATTGGTAATCACAATAGTTTTGAGAAAAGTCTTAATTGTAGGTAAAATTTGGCGGTGTATTCTTTATTTACAATTTTTTAGTCAATTTCGTGCAGTTGCTACCGTTAACAAAAGAATGCACAAATGTCGTGAAAAATTTTCCAAAAGCAAATGTGCACTTGCTTTGCTTGTATTTAAGACGCTGGTGTTATCATTGGCGATATTGCGCTGAAATTCAAAAACGCATCTTGTCAATAAAGTTCTGCATTTATCTGGAAAACCGTCACTTGCTAACATAAACACACACACGAATATACAGCAATGGCAGCCGTATATATATATAAATATATATATGTATGGGTATTATATGAAAACATGGAAAACTTGTATAAATGAATGGTCAGTTGTGTAGATTTCTATTCCACACGTTCGTAGATTTGTTTACCTGTCCATCGTTGCGTTCGTAAGAAAATACATAATACACAATCGCACGCTTGCACACTTCACACTACGATATGCACTATACGGCTGTTTGTAGACATTGAGATGCCATATTTCCATATTTGCCAGTCCTTCAATAGTTGTCTGATCAATGATTTTTGTGTACACAAAGAAATCCATATATGTATGCCTTATTTTTTTCGTGCATCATTTTCTGTCAACTTTAAAAATCGTATATACGCTATAGCAACTCGTCAATATCATTTTATCAATTTTTACTGCACGGCGATATACAGCCTTTGCTGGCTTGTTTGCCTCTGTAAGTTTATTTGGTTTGCATACAAACAAACATTCATCCACAATACACAGCATAAATAAAGTATAAATCAAAAAGAAAAAGTAAGTACACTACTACTACTACTACTACTACTACTACTACTACTACCACCACTACAGTGGCGTATTTTATGCAGCAACTACAAATTGCATATATTACTCTTATTGAGCAGTATGTATGCATATATATATATGTATATATATATTTGTGCGTTTATGTAGGCTCATACATACATTCGCGTCGCACAGGTTTGAGTTTGGTTGCATGGAATGCTTTTTTGTTCGTGCTGTTGCTTCAGCTTTTATTTGATTTAACAAACTTTTGTCTTTGTCGTATGTATTTACGTAAGGCTATCATGTTAGTACACAGTTATTGATGATGACCGCTGCGTTTTTTGTTGCTATTATTTCTTTTCTTTTCATCTTGTCTTTTTTTCTTCACATGTTGCGTGCTTTTCGCTTCTCTTGAAACGATTTTTCATGTGGTTTCGATTTGCTTGCACCATACAACAACAACAACAACAACAGCAAAAGCAAATGTTTGGAAACAAAAAAAAAAAAACAAAAAAACGAATTTCGTCCAGTAAACTACACATATAGAGTGTAAAGCAGTCTGCGTATATTTTAATCTTAACGTAAAGCTGAGGTTTAATTAATTTAAACTATTTTACATAACTTAAATTTTCATGTCACCCTAGGTTCCTAGATTCTGCTGAATAAATATGATTGTATACCAAAAATTTTGGACAAAAGGATGAATTATGTTTTTTGAATATAACACATATAGGCGTATATATCTTCTCCGAATATTGGATAATTGCTTTACACGAGTTTGCTTAGTTAGTAATAATAACTAAAGACATTTTAACTTCCGATTTTATACACGATAACGAGCAATTTTGATACGTAAAAATTTCGATTAATTTGGATGATGAACTGGCATCGGTATAGAAATAGTCTTTTCTGTTATTCTGCTCTCCCTTTGCAAAGTGCAAATCTCGATAGCAAACTTTTTGATGCTTTTTTTGTTTGCATATTTTTGTTGCAGTTCGACTATTTGTCCTATTGATTATCTCGAAGCAATAGATTAATACGCAGATAGTTTCTGTGCGTGGATTGGATGGTACGATTTTAAGTCGGTCATTGCACTCTTCTCCTAAACACATTTGCATGTGTCGTCTCTTAGCGTTATCTCCGCGGCAGCTCTCTTTCCATCAGATATAATTCCTTCACTCGTTGTCTTTTATTTGTTTTTTTTTTTTTTTTTTTTCTATTTGTAAGATGCATCATTTGTGGACCACAATTAACATGCATATATATCCTTGGAGAATATTTGTATAGTGCTGATGAAATGTTCAAGTTTCTTTTTTATTGCAGGATATCATTAGATCTGGCATTATTGAAAATCATTGACGTTCTTCAATTTTCTTATTATAATGTATTCTAATAATTTTACAATTTCATTCTTTCATTTTTGTATTCGCACGAAAGCCTTTTTATACGTTATATATGAATATTACAACGCTTGACGGTTCATATCTGACTCTATCTTGCAAGGTTCATATCTGACTCATTTTAATGGACGTGTCAGTTGAAATAATAGGTTTGTGCGCGCCGTTATGTGTCCTATCATCATTTCCATCGTCCAAAGACTTCCTTTTTAGCCATCTCCTCACAGCTACCTTTGACTCATTCATTCTTTCTCCTGGTTTTTCTTTTATTGATTCGCTAAGCGTTATTGGGATAAACTTTCTTATCCGATCAGTTTATTAGACCAAACGGTAACTGTTTCAACATTTTTTTGCAGCCCATCTTTAGCATCCATCTTTCACAATTTACAAATCTGTTCTTATTGGGACAGCGGTCGGACATCGAGACACAGGAAATAGATTATTATTTTTGAACTTTGTCAATGTTCGTGTGATATTTCTTTTATTTGATATCTTCAGCCTGAATAATTAATTCCAATTTAACACGTGACCTTTTAACAGTAATCTGGCGCACATGTTCGCAATTGTCATCTTGTACGGTTCTATCTATTATCCTATTCTAATACTTAATTACACTTTGGGATGCTTACTGCTGCCGCGGAGTCTTTCAAATTCTTAACTAAAAATGTGTGATTTAATGTATTGCGACTGCACGGGTGAGAACAATGCATTCTTTTAAGCTGATATGTATTTCGCCGTTGCCTCTTCTAGCTTCAGTCACATTTTGTACCAATTTGTGTACTTCTTATGTTTCGATCGAGCTAATTGGAAGTAATTCTTTATATATCACTGGAGATTCGATTGATTGTTTTTTTTTTTTATTCGGGTTATTCAGGCATTCTAACTTCGAGTTTCTTTCTTAAGCCGGCTGTTCGTCAAAGCTTTACAAGGCAATATTGACCGCTTGACTGCTTTTCTGATGGTCTAAATCGACTCTTATCTGAGTTTCTATGCGTTTTGGTAAACAGTCCTCTAGTGAGGGGAAAATTTTGACAATTGAAATGAACACAAATGATTTCACTTGATCAACATTAGATGAGAAAATGCACCCTATATTATAAAGAATTCACTTCTCTTCATTACGCTCCATTTCTACACTGACCTAAGAGCCTGTTTAACTATATTTGTCGTAGGTTTCAAGATCGCCCGATCTTTTGACAATCGTACATGCCCCTCGTGCACTAACGTAGACGATGCTGCCATATTCAGTGTATTCTTCCAGGTACCAATCAGCCTATCTGATTACCATTTTGTTATGATTTCTGCAAAAATATATGCCTGATCAATATATATAAGATTTATCTGAGATAACAGCAATGGCACCAATGATTTTAATTCGAAAATTTTTGAAAAGATTCTATTACCGGGTAATTGATGGGCCATTCCATCCTATTATTATTGTGCATTAAACAGTTGTTTAAGAACAGTTGTGTAAGAAAGAGAGATGAACGATTTAATTGAATAATCCGCTAACTATGGAAATAATTTGAAATTTAACATAAATAAGAACCATGTTAATGAATTTAGCTTAGGAACCCTTCCACATCGTTTTATATAAATGTAAATAAGGGGAAAAGGATTTCTGCCTTTGTCGACTTTTTGTTTCGTATTTAACGGTAGCTGTTTGATTCGCCTTTCCACTTGTTGTATGCACGGCAGTAATGTGCCGCTGTATGCGTGTGCATATGGTTTACTTTATCCACATCTACACGCATACTCACACACACACACACACACACATACACCTATACCCATGTCTCTTAGGAATATGAATTGCGACAGTAATTCAATTTTAACAATTTTTCAACTGTTATTGACGTGACGGTGATTTGTTGCTATTTCACTGAGTTTCTCTCCTTGGTGTTCAGTTTTATTTGTAAACTCTTTTCGTTTTCGTTTTCGTTTTTTTTTTTTTTTTTTTTTTTTTTGAGGTAGTTACGTCCATGCTCGTATATTGTATATGAAAAGTGTTTTTTTGTTTTTATTTTTTATTTGTTTCTCTTGCATGTGTTGTTGTCTATTTATTCCTCTGATATTTTGTTCTTCACGGTATTGTTTGTGTGAAATATTTACTTGTGCATGCTTGTATTCGTTACAAATTATATTCAAGTGATGGGCAACATTTTTTCTGATGTGTGTGTGTGTGTGTGTGTGTGTGTGTGTATTTTTTTTTCTTTTCAGACCAAAAGATAAATGTATGCAAGAACTTTCAATAAGAACAACGCATTGATAATGAAGTTTAAGAAAAAAATTACATTTTTGTTTAATTAGATTTTTATGCCCTTAAAGAGGGTATATTACGGTATTTTGCATATCTACATTATGAGCACCCAGAAATAACAAATAGAAATCGCTTTGAAAAGCTATCTTTTCAAGACCATCCATCACACTTCCCCCCTCCCCCCACCGTCGTAGCATTTTAAAATTCCTAACATATTACAGATGCATTTATGGATAAGGTATTCCATTTATATTCTGATCAAAAATTAAAGACAAATTGCGTTTCCAACAACTGCCGAAAGCGTTAGTAATTTTGTATATCCATTGCCCAACAATGATAATTTTCTTACTTCTTTTGTTTTTTTGTTTTTTTTTTTTTTTTTTGACAGAATGTTTACATAGTCCGTTACACTTCAATTATTCCTCATTGTTTTTAATGAAAACATTGAAAGCTTTAAAATCGGTAACGAAATATATAACAAACCTCAAGACCCAGAAATTGACATCAAGTTCAGTTATTAAGAGTAAATTGGCATTGAATTACTTGTCACGCAGTAATTCATTGTGTTTCTCAAAATAGTAAAGATCCTAAAAATCATGATGAATTGATTTTCGTTATTGTTCACATAACCATGTTTACTAATTGTTAATGGAACACTGACTTTCATTCTTCATGCATAGTCGTTAACTGCAAAAGTATCATTAAAATTTAACAATTAAAGGTTTTACATCCATTAAAATCTCGACAATAGACGTACAATTTTACGGCAATCTCTGTGTGGTTTCTAAGATACACCTTAAGAGAGTACAAATGGCATAGTATACTTAATATAATCATTTAGTTCTTTTATGGGTGTAAAAACAGTATACAGTCCTTTAGAGTGAGTTGTGCGAACAAGCTGATGATATCGATGGCCAGTTGATCTACTCAGCGAGAAGCAAGTTGCAAGGTTTTAATTTCGTTGGCCCCACAAAACAACACGAACATATTATGCAAAAGTTTTATATTATGTACACAACGTTTCAACCAATCAAGTTCTATTTTTCTTCGAACAGGACTTTGCTAGATTTGACAGCGATTTCATGGAAATGGTTTGCGTGAGCATAACTTTTAAAGTTTGCTAGAATGGTTTCGTTTTGCCTTGACTCTTATGGTAACAAAAGCAAACGTGCATCGGTTGTATCATAAGCTTATAAATAAATAACTCTATGGACAACTGCTTTTGCAGAAAGCTCAAATCTTTTGGCCTTTATCAGTCTGTGGAGTAAGAAATAAGATATGTTCAGTCCAAATGTCAATCTCATACACTGTTGAAGATATCGTATATACATTATTTTGATCATCATCTTATACCACTTGGCAGCACTCTGCCTGTCTCTGCCTGTCTGATATGTCTGATAAACGGTCTCCTATATATATCGGCTTTAAATTCTACTGTATGCAGGTTCTTGCTGGCAGTAAACCAAATCGGTCAAAAAACGCGCCTACAGTACAGCGTGAAGAGACGAGATTGGTGTGTGTACTTTACTCGTTACCCATAAGCTTGATCAGTAACTATTTGCATAATGTGTTTGAAATATAAGAGCGTTAGATATACCAGATTCGTCCTTCCAATGGCCGAATATAACTTTCTTACTTAATTTTTATTCATTTTACTTCGATTAAAGACTCATTTTACGGCCTACAATTCGAATTGTGTATCTTCTAAAGTCTTAGTCTGTTCATTTCAGTAAGTGGTTCATTATGAGAAGCCTTATTCGCAGTTAGCTTTGTATAGTCTGTTTCTTTAATTGTTATGAGCTTTTAAATTGTAAGCACCGAAGTCGCAGGCATTGCTTTCATCCTACACGCAATCATATGTTATTCCTATGCATTTAAAGTGCGATCAGTATGTTTTATTTTCCACTGATTTTTATAGCAAGCAATTTGTGAGCATTAGAGGAATGCTATAAGAAGTAAGAACTATATAAGTAGGAACGAAATGGAATGGGAATATCGCTTTCGACATAGTATGAACGTGATCAACTAACCGATTGGCAATGCCAATTCAATTTCGAAGAGGCACATAGTGGAGAAGAAGATTGCACATCCTCTTCCTTCTGGAACGAACGGTCCACCAGGTAACACACCACCGTCCGAAATAAAATCCGTCATCCTCTGCTGGGATTGCACGCTATAGGCGCCGAACTAGGGATATTTTGAAAGAAGATACTCCGTTCCGTCCGATAATCACTGACGATTGATCATTTAAGTGAAGTAGATTCTTAATAGGCAATTACCCCCGTTTCTTTACTGTTCGAACTATCTAGTTTAGTTAGTAAGGACGCCGCTGAGGTTTACCCCGGGACTATTTTAATAGAAGGCAAATTTTTTCACTCGTGACTTAATATCTATATATATCTCATATATTGTAAGAATTATCTGAGGATTTAAGAATTTTCTCCTTCTTTCTCTCATTTTTACATAAAGTTACTCGTTACTCTTGAATGTTTTACATTATATTGAAATCATTTAGTAATAAAATTATGGAATTTATTTAATAATTAGCCGCCAACATATACGGACCGACATCTTGGTAGTGCGAAACTATATGCATTGACTGTACCGCATTGCATTCTCATCAGAATGAGAGGTGTGTGTGAAATTTCAGGAAAGGGAAGCGCCTGAAATAGTGATCGGATTTTGGGTATTGATTTTAAGATTTCACGGCAATCAAATTAAATAAAAGCTTATAAAATGTCAGAACATAAGGAAAAGTTAACAGTTTTTCTAATCGAACCAATATTGCTGGCTGCTTAAATTAGGGTGAGGAGAGAGGAGTGGTAAGAATATCGAGTCTTCCTTTGTCCTTATAGGTTAAAAAAAATATGAGGTAATAGTCACAGTTTCAATAGCTTAACGAATGACAGCGAAATAACCGCAATTTGAATGAATCTCGGCTTGCAGGTAGCAAGCAGTTTAGCAAATTTAGTGTTTTCTTTGCGGTTATAGTGGCCGAAAATATTATTACTTTAATATTATTCATAACAATCAATAAAGAATTGAATTAAAGTTTATATGCGAAAATTGTTGGAATATATCAAATAAAATATTCAACATTTCAAACAGAAACCGCAGTTAAAAGTATGTGTGTGTATTATTACATTTATAGACGCATATATAAGTGGAAATTCCTGTGAATATTTATTGCGTAAAATTTTACATTTCATGTATTACACTTTAATCAACATGTGTAACAATTTTTACACCAACATATAATGTGGATAGTATCGACTGCATTGCACGTTATCGCACCAAGGTTTATTGTATACTTTTGTCGTGCCATTTCCTAACGAATGGTGTTTCTAAGATTTGACCTTCAGTTTATGACATCCAAATAAATTCATTCATTCATTCATGGCCAGGTAAATTGCAGACGTTTTCGATAATACTCTGAATCTCGATTCTGAGTCGAGTCGAGTTATTCCGTCCCCTAAGCGAAAAACAACGAAGGATTGTACGCTCGAGAAGAGCTGGAAAGCGTAACTCATTTCACTGTCATCACGCTGATGCAGTATACAAAATCTGCATTGATTCGAGAGCACTTCAACTAAAATACTTCCTAGTGAGCCAAGAATTTCGACGTTCGGCATCATGAGGGAAGTGAAAAAAGCAAATTAAAAAAAAAAAAAACTTATAAATTAATGACAATTAAAAAATTATAATAGCTTTAAGTCGAAATTTTTAATAGCGAAAACTGGCTTGCGTAAAAAATTTGATTGCAAAATACGTACATACATAAATTTTTTGTGAATTATGACGGATGTACTTATAGATTGTGTTACGACACGTTAGCAACCATGTCTGTGCACCTTACCTCAATACGATCCCTTGATAATTGAGAATTTTTTGTGCTCTCTTTGCGCTAATGAAGTGAGAGCTACAAGTGAGAGTTAGAAAAAACTTTGAGAACATATTTCTTCCATTTAGAGATGGTTTCAATTCTAGTAGACGGATAGACAAATTGACTCAACCCAACCATGTCTAATCAGCACGTGTTCGTCTACAATATACACTTATTGGGAGCCTTACGCGCATTTCACTGCGCTGCGTACACTTTGCAATCCAAAATATCACTTATCTTGATTGCCATGAGAAGGAAATTATATTGACGTTGAGTCGAACTATTGTACCAATGAGTACTATTGTCGCAAAAAAAGAAAAGGAAAGAAGAAGGAGAACGCTTCCTATACAGTACGAAATAAATACGTTCCTAAATAATGCAATTGTGTTATTATAATGCTAAGTATCAAAATCGATGACGTTGACCCTTCTCTATATAAAATGACAGCTTTCCGTATAGTATAACTGAGTTTGTCAGAAATTGCGCATTATTTTTGTTGTTGCATTTGAAGAAATCTGCCGACGAAGCCCATCAAATACTTTCAGAAGCTTATGGTGATGCTGGTCCATCATATCTCAAGTGTGGGTTTTGGTTTTAGCGATTTAAAAGTGATGATTTTGACGTCAATGACAAAGAACGGTCTTGAGGTCCAAACAAGACAAGCGCCGAAGACAACGAATTGGAAGACTTATTGGGCGACAACCCAGCTCAAACTCTCAAAGTGCTTTCGAACAGTTTAGCAGCTGGTGAATCAGTTATATCTGGACGTGTACATGCAAGGCGAAAGATCTAAAAGGAGGGAAAAAAGAAAAGTTTTCTACGCTACGTAATTTTAAGTTAAAAAGTCATGCGTTAGTCCAGGAGAGCCATACACATCGATGCGGAAGCGAAATATTCATGGTCATAAACTTTTGCTATGCATATAGTGGGATCAGCAAGGTGTAGTTTATTGCGGGCTGTTAAACCGGAATGGAACTGTTGGCTGCAGATGTCTACCGAGAGTCAACTAAACAACTTGGACAATATATTGTTGCGAGAAAGGCCAGCAATTGCGATCAACAGAAGCAAAGTCATGCTCGTGCATGACAAGTTGCGGGAGTTGCTAAGGATACACTCTTACAGCTCGAACGCGAAGTTCTGCCGTACTCAGGGTATTCGCCAGGCATAGCACCTTTTGATTACCACTTGCTCAAATCGATGTAGCATGGCTCGGAGGGCACGTGGTTTCGTAATGCTAAAGAAATACGAATATGGATCAATAATTGGATCGCTGTCAAATCAATATCGTTCTTTTGACACGCGGTAACGTCATGTTGTCAGAAAGATGGGAAAAAGTTGTAGAAAATGATGGAAAATCTTTCGATCAATGTATGTCGAATCAATTATTCTCAATAAATGGCTTTTCTAAGAGAAACGGTGATCAAAATGCATGCATGCATTTAATTCACTTTCATATATACAATCAATAACTACTTTTTACTTTGCTAACAAATTAAGAAATGGTTTAGATAGATTTTAGTTTTGTCTTAATAAAAAGCAATTTTATTATACATTAATTCTCTTTAATAAAAACTTTAATGTCTCCTTATAGAAAGTTGCGTACTTTTGAAGGCGTATACGTAAAAGCGTAAAGAAAACTTGTTGGGAAAATATTGAAAATACATTGTCTGCAATTATCACATCGAAAGAGATTGACATAGATGAGCGAGTTTTCGCTGAAATTCAAAAATTCGCGATAACAATGAAAATAAGCAGCTGTGGTCAGGTTGTTGTAGCGGCCTTGAAACATCTTGGCAAATGCGTATGAAGACTTGCAATTGACGAGGAAGCTTGACTTGTTCAAGCAATTAGTGACAATGTAATTAAGCGATCTTGATTTAATGGAAATATATTTCAATAAACATATACTGACTGGCTATGTGAAATGTGCAGCATAGACTAAAAGTTCGTTGCGCCTTTGATGTTAGCAACTTTGTCTTTAAATTGGCGGAGGAAAATTTAAAGTCAAAATTAACAAATGATGTAGTGAAAAATGTCATAATGAAATGCGTAAAGTTAACTTGTCGTGTGGTTAAAATAGAAGAAAAGCCATTCATTATTACAAAATATGAATAAGAAAATATTCTTGTCAGTTATCGGATGTGATATATTGCAAGCAACCATAAGGTTTTAATAAAGACTGTCCACGTAACGAAAAATTTAAAGCGAAGGACATTAACACAATATTGTGTTTGCCACCTAATTGAAATATTTAATGATGCTATTCTCACATAGGAGATATTAACGTTAATTTGCTTCGTTGAAACTCGTCTTAAAATAAAAGATATACCATACCTTCGACAACCATGTACAAACATACTCTCTCTGCATTAATTAACATCAGATGGCAACGTTGTAATCCTTGGCGTAAGACTTGGCATAAATTTTGGATTTAAACGACGGATATCTTGCGAATGTTAATATACATAGGAGTCTGTTTAAAATGAACTGTAAAGCTACGAAGAGAGAGAGCCCATCCTGAGCGCGTCCTAACCCGGAAGTAAAGTTATTTGACTGAATATTTACCGGTTTCATAATTCACTTACACTTGACAAATTGCCATCTTGAGTGTTATCTGAAAAACAGTTAACCAAAGTTCAAGTTACAAGAATAAACGATCATATAAACGCAATCGAAAACGTTTGCGATGATGAAGAAGCTTTCACCTGAGAAGAGGAAAGCGCGAATGAATTGCAAACTAATAGAGAATCAGAACGAATGCAAATGAAGTGCAAAGTCCAAGTGAATATCGTAGCGGGAGCAAGAATGACTGTGAAAATGAAGCTTACATAAATTTTGAAGAAGGTTTGCAAATTAGGCCAGAAGATAATATCGTCATCCGTCGGGTCTTGCGTGGTAGAGACGAACGTAAATATTTCAAAGGAAAGCATAAGCAATGCGTTTGAAAGCTGAACGCCCAAGACTTTGAGACCAGTGGGAAAGTCTTATTCTTGAAGACGGATGTCTATGGCGTATGTTGCATGGTGAAAACGGTTCACATACATCAGGAAATTATTGGTGGTTCTACGAGCTAAGGCAGAAGAGGTCATGGCAGAATGCCTCAAACTGTTTAGTGGAAAATCTAATTCATTGTTGTAAGAGATGCATTGTTAGCACTAAGCCCACAGTTCACCGACAATCAAAACAATCTTGAAACAGAAATGAGATCGCAAGTGACAAATTGATGACCCAAAATGTTGTAAGGACAAGCTCAAAGCTATTTTTTGGAATACTGCTGTAAACCCATCGTGTGATAACAGGTTATCATCACATCGGCACTCTAATTGGGAACGATCGTCGAACGTTATCACGAGAATAACTGACAACACATAACTGGCACCACTATGTCTAAGGCATGGCTATGGCATGCAAACAAAAATGTATCTAATGAAAACGACCTTATTCGAGAGGGACTTCTTTAAGTGGAGGACAGTGTTAAAAAAATTATACTTTGGATAAAATAAATCTAGAAGAAACTTGCTTGGCAAGGGATTTATAAGCAGAGTACTTGCAAGAAGTAAGGACAGTCGTATCAAGAGATTTGAATCGAAATATTCGAACGGGCGATACCAGATGGGTCGTCAAAACGTTGCAAGTATAGGTTGCTGCGAAATAAATCTTCTAAGATATGTATATAAAACCTGCATTATCCCAAAAAACACAGCTGGGTGGTGCGAATGTGAACTAGAAAAATATAAGATCATGATTTATATAGACGTATGTACAATAACCATACTTTGAATTTCTCTATTATAATTATCTGTAAGCTGTTCACCACAGGAATGTACAGACGCTAGCTGCGTTATCAAATAACGCAAATTTGTTAGTAAAAAAAACACATTCTACTTTTTTTATACTACAATAAGTCAATATGGATTCAATATATACGGTTTGTCGTGTGGTAAAGAGTAAAAAGAGAGAAAATACTATCATATGCTTAAACACGTGCGACTGGGTTTAAATATAATTCTGTAGATTTCTAGAATAGAAAAATTTATTTATTGAACGCAATGAAAATCGAACGAATTCGCGTTAATTCGACAATGATTCCATATGGAAATCTTTGAATGGCATGCAAAATCGATTAAACCTTAAATATTAATTGAAAATGATAGTGACATGCCGATGGGTATGAGCGACATCTCTGCCGCGCTATTCCACAGATAACGTTTCTCAAATATGATGCGGGAAAAATGGTATTTTTCAGAATTTAAAAAATTCAAGTGAAATAGTCTCTGCCGGAACTGGGCTAAAGTGGTCTGCAGAAAGACAATAATTAACTTATGAAGTTGCTGCTCCATACATATCGGCAAATAAGCCCTTGATTAGATTTATATAAGAAAAAGATTCTTAGCGAAGTTTCTTGACAAAACTTAATGTTCGTTCTCGAAATTGGCTTGGAATCTGGTTAACTAAAAAATATTAAATTTTTTTATTGGAAACTGTTTAAGAATATGGTTAGAAAGTTTTTAGAAGGTTTTCGAATAATTTACAATCTACCCAACTGCGTACGTCCCCTCGCCTGTATTCATAATATTGACAATATTTAGGGCACGTTTTTAAAAAATACGTTCAGTACATATATAGTTGTTCTTATGGTTGCTGTTGCTGCTGTTGTTTCTCCTATTATGTATACAATAAACGCGTGTAGGTTAATAAATACTACAACGTAAATATTTTGTGGTATTAGTGATGACGGCGTTAAGGTCGGTGATGAAAATAAGGTTTGAATAGATTGTTGATGATATATGCACATATACATGTACAATATTAGATGATGGTAGGAGCAGAATTATTCTTCCTTTTTTTTTATTAGCCAAAGTACTAGTGGAACCCTTGCTTGGTATAATATAGAATGAAAGAGAAAAAATTCAATATAAATAAACAAACGAACCCTTATTCATCGAATATGTTACTTAGTCGCACTTAGTTATAAGTTTTGTGTTGTATATTGTTGATTGTATGCTGTTGGTATATGAAAAAGTTTTGCAATCAAGTAACTTATGAAGTTGCCATGTGGAGCCAGTTGCAATATACTATTTTTTTTTATCATTTTTATGAGTACCATTTTCTCCAATATGTTCATCTTATTTTTATACCTATCGCTAAACATGGCTATATATTAATTTGATCCTTGACTTAACAATACCTAGAAATACGTTTCAGTCGATGACTACGAACTCGAGATACAAGCGCTTTTAACATTATCTCGTCACAAAGTCATAATATTTGACATTAAACAAAAACTTTACGCACAGTATCTGAAATCATTTTCTCAACTTCGAAATTTTCGACGAATCTCTCGATCGATGAATACAACAACCAGTGAAAATTAATAATGCGATCAGCTAAAAACCTAGGTGAAGACGCATACAAATTGTTAAGATTGTGAACATTGAAGGAACAAAAACAAACAAAAAGACGGATGCAAGTATTTAATAGAGTCACTGAATCCGATTTTGCATTTTTATGATCCGAAGATCGAATTTCGTACATTCCCATTTGGGGATAAGGAGTTAATGAGGCTTCTGTTTGTTATTCAGATAAAGTGCATCTAAGATTCGCATCAAATTAAAGGTACAACTCTCTTACTTACTTCTACTATTGCTTAAGCTGAGTAATAATTGCGTCAATTTGTGTTTCATACATATGAGATACGTATATATGATTACCTAGTACAAGTTGTGCTACTAATCAAATATTTGAAGAAATTTCATAAATTTTGTGGAAATGATTCGACAAAGAAAGAAAACCAAAGGACGAAAACTTCTCTGCTACAATTTAGCAGTTTATTGCTTGATGGTGAAAGCATATGGTTACAGTAGATGGAAGAAGGTATCCTCTTGGGAACATGTATACTTCGCACAAAGTTGATGTGATGAATGTAAATGATTTCGATAATAACTTGTAAGAAAACGATGAGCCTCAAAGAAGGTAAAAAATCATCGATATCTTGCTGAGGACAAACAATGACCTAACATCGCCGTAAGTGTGCCCCGTAGGGTAGAAGAAATGTCAAATATTTGTTGTCTTCCCGACAACGACGTCAAAGTATTAATTTTAGTATTTGGAGACATAGGAAATGTAACTGACAACCGGTATGCATTTCCGAATAGTGAAGGCATTGGCTATGCTGAGAGAAAACAGAGCGTGTTCTTCGCGATCGAATTTACATGAATATAATATGATATGAAAAGGTACGGTTTAAGTAATGTCACCTAATCTTTGCGCTGTATCGGTGTATCAGTTCTTCCGTCAGGGAAAAAGGAACCTATATAAAAGGACTAAAATGTGAACGTATTACTTCCTACTGCTTATTACATTTTCTAACCTTTTCTGTTTAGCAAGTGTGAGGCAAAAGTCTACAATGCTAAGAAAAACTTGAATACACTTAATCATATAGCATAGTATTTACTTGTGTTCTAAATCTCTTTAAAGCTTCAATGTGTCTTCGAAACCTTTCTTCCTGTTTTTGTCACTCCCCACCCTTTTTAATTTGCACATGTAAAAGGATATTTATTTATTTTTAGCCTTTGGCTTACTTTGTCCTGATTTTATTCGTTGATATGTACGTGTGGCAAGCTGTTGCTCTTTGTCAGAAAAGTTTGCGTATGATGAGTAAGTTGTAATTAAAATTAAATCCAGAACCAATTGATTACGCCCAAAGCTATTTCGTTTGACATTTCAAGTTTTCTTCGGTTTAATTGCAACATACGTATACCATATGTACACATACACACACACACACATATATATATATATATATATATATATATATGTAAATACTATATACTATAGATATGTATTTTGAAACGAGATACTTAAGCTTTATCATCATGCCATGGACAGAATAGAAGAATTCTTCTGACATATTTATGTTAAAACTTAATTAGCAAAGAACCAGCTTAAGGTGACAAAATTTATTAAAGGAAATTTAAGCATGTAGTTGAAGACAATAATTAATTGAAAATGCTTCAAAAAGGACAAGACCGATAAGATTTAAACAATTTTTCCTTTACTATGGAAATTATTATCACTATAGTGTTAAACGTAAATGCTAATAAAAAGAATAGATGCTGTTAAGGTGATGCTTTTAATTAAAAGAAAACTATTACGTTTTTAAACGTTGTCTGAAATCATTTCACTAACAAAATCCTTAATAAATTCAGTCTGAGATTCAAAATTAATAAATAATATCTTAAGTGAAAGGACATCATTTTCAAAAAAGTTCGTGTTAAAGCTGAATACATTTTCACTAGCTCTTCTACAATATACATAAGTTTCTGAAAAGAAAAGTCTTTCAACTTTTTAAGGTAGGCAAGCGTTTTCCCCTATGAATGAGTAAATCGGGCCATTTAAGGGTCTTTTCAAATTGGGGAGCAGATAAACAACAAACAAAATTAAATAAAAGGCAGGGCACAGCTGGCAAGCTCTCGGATGAGAAGAGAAGAATTTTCATTTCATTTATTCATTTATTGAGCAACTATAAAGTCATAGGCCTATTACTGAGTTACATAGATACATGCGCAAACAGAAGCCATAACATAAGTGTGAATACAAGTCAGCTAGATGGCTGACGATGACTGTAATCATTTTGATGCATCAATTCGAGATCAATTTTTCTTCTAAATGTATCCAAAAAAATGGTAAGACATTTCAAAATTTAACAACACGAGCAGTAAAAGATCATTTGATTGATGAGCTAGGGAAACATGATATTAATATGAAAGAATTTCAATTCGATCTGGAGAAGTGCAGTCATTCAATTAAAGGAGAAATTGTCGAGGAAAATGCAAAGCGAAAGCATAGAAGAACCATCTATCATAGCAGTCGTTATGCATAATTTGTTGCTGAATAAAGATAGGCTGGGAACCATGGAAATAGTCACGAGCAGACCGCTCACATATGTATTTCAAGGAAACTGCTTGACAAACTCATTAGTCAACAAAGCTAAATCTGAAAAGTGCAGCAATTAAGATTTGAATTGAGAGCCTGGATAAAGGTAAGTAATTTGTTTATTAATTTGATAAACTTTAGTTAAACTTCTAAGTCTTAATTAAGTAGTAGTAACTACATCAAATGTAAATTTGATATGTTGTTTATTTAGTGATATCCTTACTATGCAAAATTAAAATTTTACTAAACTTTAGTCCTAAAAAGTGGCTTAAGTGCGTAAAATCCTTTTAGGGCGACAATGTAAAAATCACCTAAATAGGGTAAGGTCTAGAATTACCAAAATCCTATTTATAAAGAACAAGTGAGCGAGTTACATACAGCGTGGGCCGAATCTCGCATACGCACCGTTATGCTTTTCGCATTCTACTCTCGAAGTTCTTTCATTTGATTGCCATATCGTTGGTATTATGACGAAAAAATTATTCGCGATGTCTACGCCATCCACTTTAAAATAAGCCCATCTTTAGCCAGACAATTTATCTTCATTTGAGGCGTGATCAATAAGCATAAAACCTGAAAAATGTGAAAAAAATAAAAATTAATTACTTGTAACTTTGTATGGGCATGGTCGATTAGTACCATTTTTGGGCCTATAGAGTAAAGTGTCAGTTTATGCTCCATTACCGGCTTCCGCTCTAACCAATTTGGCCCATTTTCAATCCCAACCTACGTGTAGAACCTTGGGATATTTCTACCGAATTTTAAAAGGATTTTTGCGACCAGGGAAGTGCCAACAAGATACACCACACAGACGGACAGACGGACAGACGGACAGACATGGCTAAATCAACTCCGATCACGAATATGTATACTTGATAGGTTCTCCTTAGTTTCCAAACATTATCAAAAAAAACAAAAAAAAAAACAAAATGATTATATCGCCAAATTACAGTAGTGGGTATAAAAAGGAAAATGTTCTCAGAAATTTTACGTAGCTTAAAAAAACAAGTCTTTGCTTCTCAAAATTTTAGCTTACAAGTTGTGAGAATTGTTTCGCTCTTAATCTCTCTATACTATTGACTGCATTCAATTCACCCGTAAACGGTCGCGAACGGTTCTTGTAAGGTTGTGGCTTTCTTAGGGTTTCTTTGACTTCAACGGACAAAGTATGTAAACGTTTGCAAAGGCACGCTGCAAAATCATAATTAAGCAGCGCGATTCTTTTTTTTCTGTTTTTTTTTTTTTTTTGCTGCTTTTTCTCAATTTAATGAAAGGAAGCAGCAGCGTAAGCAGTAAATAAGGTGTATAATAAAATTAACTTAATTAATGTAAAAAATGTCAATTTGGGCAAAGAAAAGAAAAACAAAAAAAAAAAAAAAAATGCAAACGAAGAAACGAAGGAATAAATTAAAAGCGGTTTAAGGGAAATCGTATCTTTCAGAAAGGTTAAGCCATTACATAGGCTTTAATCAAAAGCCCCAAAAGAAAACAAAAAAAAAAAAACACATGGTTGATGTCGAATAATAAATTACAATAGAAGGAATAAAAAAAAAGCCCCGTAAGCAACATTTTGTCTTCAGCAACATGACAAAGAAAATAAAAGGTTATGTAAAAAGGCATTAATCCTAGAATAGGCAAAAGGTTTCGTTTGTGAAGTTGAACCAAATGCGGCTCATTAATTTAAAATATATTGAATAAAAAATAAACGTCAAGTGTTTGCCTGTCAGACGCATGCAAATGCGGTTAAAAACATTCCGAGTTGCCAGTCTTTCTCATTTAAAGTTATGAGTTCTCTCCTCCTTTTCGTGCATGCTCTCTAACAGCCAAGGTTACACGTGTTATGCAATATTTATCGCTTGTGTCTCTTCTAAACAAAACACTTTAGGAAGAACGCGGAAATATTAAACCACAATACGCATTCGCACATAAAAATTGTATCTTGGATCTGGGTCTTAAGATTGACTCCATTTTGTAATGAAGAGATAACTCGGTTATGTTGATACCTATCCGGAACACTTTAATCGGTTCTAATAAGCTCAAATATGCAAACATGCACGGATTGGTTCAAGTTTCAAGTGTGTGTGTGTGTGTGTGTGTGTGTGTGTGTATGGCGTGAAATGTATCTTTGCAAGTTTCTCTTTTCCTAGTTTCGATTTTTTTTTTTTTTCCAAAGGCATGCAAACATGAGCAGGCAAATAACAGAGAATCTGATGCAAATAATTGATGTATGTTTGGCACCAAAGTTGGGTCAGTTATCGTTTGCTATCATTTTTTCATTCTCATCTGTCGGAAACATACGAAATGCCATATGTTAAGTGATAATTAAGAGAAAACATTCACACATCTACATCTAGGCAAAAATTCTTTCGTAAACAGGGAAAAAAATATCCGCTGCTTGTCGTTAGAGTTTTATGCATCAAAACAATTTGTGAAATTTCGCTGCGGATTTGTGTGTCTTCATGATGCTCCTCACTTCCCCAAGTACAGCAATACTGTGTGGTGGCAAATTTCTTATAGCAGCAAAATTCTTCTCGTGTAAATGGATTCTCCGGGTGATAGGCAAACGCAAATGGACGTTCAGTTGGTAATAAAATAATACAATCGACAAACAAGTATTGGTATTAGTCAAATGCATAACCCACAGCAAAAATACGGTCGATTTTAAATGTACCTGCAAATAAAAATATGTTTTTGCCGCCGCTTCGCGTTTCAAATATGATATAAGCGGTTAAGTTAGGCGAAGGTATAAGGAGTGCATGAAGCAGTCACACGACTTTAAAGATGGTGCATAGAGAGTTTTCAAGCTGAAAAATCTATATTTTCGCTTTAAAGAACTCCTTGACGCGTAGGTTAACGGTGATTTTTTGCCCCTCAAACTATCAAATAGACATTTGAATCGGATTTTTTCTACAAGATTTGAAAAAGGGATTTAAAAAGAGAATTCTGGAAGAGATTAAGGTTTGAAGATATACGCCAAGTCTGGAGGCAGACGCGGAACCTAGAAACCTACATCGGTCAGCTTATAACCCGAAAAATTGTCTCATTTTCACATAGGCACGCCATTCGCACTGGTTACAAAAGGCAAACTATTCTAAGGAGGATATTACCCGCACTGAGAGGATTCTTTACTATATAGCTGGCTGACAACCACATATCTACTCACTGATTTACTGACGAAGCATCTTTAGCAATTAATTAAAGTTGTGGCAATCGTTGGAGTGGCAAGTCTTCCGTAAAATTGTGGCCTTATGACAAGGCGGCTAGTTTGAATTGGAAGACAGAAAAAAAGGGAAGACAATTCGCCCACAATAACAGCTGTATTTAAAAAGTGTTGACCTTCTTAACGCATTTCTTTCGCATCCGATCGGCGAATGCACTTTTCGACTGATGTAAGTGCTGGCTTCAATTTTCTTATGTCATCTTCAACTTATAACCATGTTCAGCCAGGAGATTAATGAAAAGTGCGGAGAGAACTTACTTTTGATATTCCGAATTCCTGTCACTGTTCCGCAATAACTAGATCTGGAGTTTGAAGCGATATTTTCACTTAATCTGATCGGATGAGCACGACTTGAAGTCGTGGTATTACGAAGTCGCCTGCCGTGACATCTATATACTATAGCTATGCAAGGGAGCGCTGAACGATGAACAGAATCATTTCTGTTGTAAATTTTCACTATTTGTATACCTTGTGCGAATATGTATCAATTTATATACCTCCTGCGACTTCTTTACTTTTATTTGCCCAAACTCATAGCAGCAGCGAATGTATGTTGACCCGTTAAAAATGGCGCAGAATTTGAAATGCGGTTGAATCTCGTCGATAGATAGACTTTGCATGAAAAAACAAATCAAAAAAAAAAAAAAAAAAATGCTATAAAATCATAATGCGATCATTCGTTTGAAAACATTTTTAGTTTGAACTGAGAAAGTTTTGGGCAAAAAAAAAAACAAAAACCATTAAGCTGGAAACGAATATATTTGCTATGATAGCTTTTAAACCGCTTCAATGGAAACATGTCTTCAGGCGCACAAAGAAGAAACTCTACATTTTGCATAGATAAGAATATGTGATGTCATTGCAAACGCATGGTCCCGCAAGTTCAACCTAGCATTTTGATACAATGATGTCAAGCCGTGGTCGAATGTCTAGTTATATGTGCATGTGTGGTTTAATTGCATTCTCATCTTTTACTCAGCATTGATATAAATTTGATATTGATATTTTTTATATTTGAGACTTGTGACCTTTTTCGTTTGATGATGAAGATCGGAACTTATTCGGTAGGCTTAGTTTCATTTCGTCTACAATCCTGTATTTAATTATATCGTAATTATATGTATTGTTCAATACACGATTAACGGAAGAAAAAGAAAGCGAAAAAATTTGAATTGATTTATTCTTCTCATTTCATTGAACTCCTGTCCCGAGTTAAAAAAATGGCTTTCTTTGATCCTCCATATCAGGAAATCCTGGCGTAATGGTCGAGTTACTGTAGTATATTAGCGATAATACGTAAGATTTTCGTCAGACATAGTTTTTCAGGAAATTTCTTTGGCAATAATCAAGGCAATTCGTTATATAGGGCGTTATATGGGGAGCGATCGAAAAGTGGGCCGATCCAAAACATTCCGAATAGTCTTCTTCCCTGGATCAAAACGGTACACAAGCTTACATGGACAGTCAATCATCAGACGGACAGACAGACTTAGAGCGATTCAAAAAATGATTTGCTATAATTCATTCAGAAATGGTTGGTCTACCTTAAACCCTCCTGCGTGTTACATATGAGCGCAAAAACTTAATATACCCTGTACGACAAGTGGTGTAGGGTATAATGAAATTTCAAAACAAATTTTTCTCTTTTCCTTTTATATCATACGCTGGCTGTTTACCCAATTGTTGATAGGAATTTTCATTAAATCGTTAATGAAAACAATTGAAGAAAATGGATTTTCTGGAAAATGTACAGTGCTGTTTGTTACCTCTTAACTTTTTTTATAAATGTTGTCTTGCACGGTAAGAGGTGTAATATACTTAAAGAGGGAAAATTAAATTTTCTTTTTATTTGCGTTAAGCCGAAAGCTATTCAACTGCAGCATTACGGGATTTTTATGTTTTTTTTTTTTTTCTACGAATTTTTAAATGCTCAGGCGAATATCGGGAAAACATTACGCTGTCTTCGTAGTGTTGAGTGAGGTAACGGACAACCTTAACGATAACTTGTAAATTATTTACATGACACATATGTCCTTAAATCTGTGTATAAAAAATGCTCTTTGTAAACAGCAAATAATTTTAAATGAAAGTTCAAAGTGACGCTCTGCCCTCTCCAATTCTTCCACACATTCGTTCATATACACTCAGACTTCCCTATATTAATAAATACTAATGAACATACAGCAAGTAAACGTTTTTTACTTATCCTTACCTATAAGCAGTGAGATAACACTAAAAAGGGGAGAAGGGCACGATATAAGTGCTGTGCTATAACCCAAGCAACTTCTGAATGGACTTAAAAGCATTTAAAATTAATCTAGTTAAATAACATGCTGTATAATATAACGAAAATTTACAGTAACTAATACAATAAGAGTCACTTTTAACGCAAATGCACATACAGAAACTGCCTGTATTTGGGTGTGTGTATGTGTGTGTGTGTGTATATATATATATATATGTATACATGCATTTACATGCAAGCTAATACGCGTGTATTTATAGAGTTTCCTGACCCATGTTTAGCTAAAAATGCGGACTGATTCAGTTTTGTTTCTGAGGTAAAAATTTTTTTGTTTCTTCTTTTTTTTTTGTCGTACTTTTATTGCGTTGCTTTTCATATATACGACACTATTGATAAAAACTGTGCGACTGTCACATATATTTAGCAGTATATATATATATATATATATATATAGGTGAAAATATGTACATGAAAGTCAAAAGAAATAAGCAAAATATTTACTAAAAATAAATGTTTTTACAGCTTTGTGATGAGAAGGGTCAGAGGCGAAAGAAAAATGCTTTCAATTTTTATAGCCTCATTAAAAGAACCGATAGAGTTTGGTTATGCCACGATCGTGGATGAGGCACCACAAAGAAAGCTATTAAAATGTACATAAAGAGAGAAAAAAAAAAGAGGAGAAAATAAAAACAAAAAAACGAAACGAAAGAAAAACAATAACAACAACAACAACAATTACTACTACAAGTTAAAATCCAATTAATGCATACAGTTAGTGAGCATAACACAGTTGGCTTTTAGCGTTATGTACATTTTTATGCTACGACGCGAGTTGTGCATATAATGTTATAGGTTAAAAGCTTTATACGTGTAACAGCCCCTTACGTGAACCCTCTGCCCATCCAAGTCAATATTCAATTTTTATACATTCGTTTTTATTATGTGTTTGTCTCATAGCATTTCTTTGCGTTTTTTTTTTTTTTTTTGTTTTTTTCACTTCTTTTGCACACATGACCAGCCATGTCCCTGTCATCCGGTGGGAAAATCTAATTTTCGCATCATTTGACAACACTTTTACATCTTCATTTGATTACATTGTCATTGATGCATTGATTGTTAAGATATCGTTTCAATTGAGTGTTAGGGGGCGTATGCCTTTATGTGTGCGTGTGTGTGAGATAGATGTATGAATATGATAAGAAATGGCATTCAATTGTATTTTGCTATACCTGAATATCAAAGTAAATCGTTGAAATTCTTTGATTCAACATTCCCTTCCATAAATTGATTTCATATTATTGGAATACATATATGTGTATATATATGTATATATATAAAAACTTTTTTTTTTCACTTTCATTGCTAGTTTAGTTTAATTTCATGTAACTGCTTATCCTCTTGTTTACTTTACAAGAAGAATATAAACTAAACTGCCGGGATTAATCGCGAATTTGGAAAAGTTGTTGCAAAATACATTCACTCTACCTTCCTTAAAAGGCAACTGGATTACTGTTAGAACATATCCGCAAACTAAATCAACGAGAATTGATAAGTTTCTCGGCTAATGCTAATTGCGAGGTAACAAAACAAGTTATAAATATGCCTCCTTCGATAGGCGTGTTAATAAAATTCGAAATTGCACGGTATCGACGCACTTTGATTGGATTAGATTAGATAGTTTCAACTATAGTTCTTAACGATCTTACCTGTCGTTTGTTCGTCGTCTGCACATTTTGCATAAATTAAGGCAAATACCAAATTTAATAAGTTCCAAAAACGATTGTATTGAACTTGGAAGCATTGTGATGAACTTAATTAGCAATGTGCGCGAAATTGCTTTAATTATCGATTGATTGCCGTTCCTTGTAAATTTCCTCTCTTTTAAGTCTTGTTCGTTCATAGTCCATACTAACTGTTTCAATGCATCACCGCTACTTATGATTTACAGTGAAAGAGAGAAAGAGATAGAGAAAGAGGGAAAGAGAGAGTGAGAGAGAGAGAGAGAGAGAGAGAAAGCATCAAATGTAGCTTTAGAACTGCAGCAATACTTGCTTAATATAAAATTTATCTAAAGTTTTGCTTAGAGTTGTAGACTAAAACTGCTTTATGTACAAACTTCGATTTTTTCTTTTTCGTTTCCTTATTGCTTATGTTATTGTTTTGTTATTGTTATCATAATTGTTAACGCTTTTTCAACATTTCAAATTTAACGAAATTTTAAGGTTGCTATCTTTTTGGGATGTTCTACTGTTAACGCACAAGAATGCAGTAAGTGTGGATGGAATAGTGCATGAACATTAGTTACTTGAACATTGCGTAAGTGCGGTTAATGTTGTATTTTACTTGAAATCATATTTACATACGCATAGACAAACGTATATTTATATTCTTACATGTATGCGTATGTACATATGTTTCTAGCACAAGATTTGTATTAACGACTTTCGTTATAGTATTGCTTATGTATGAGTTAACATTTTGTTATCTTTTGCTTACTTATATATATTCAAATGATATATATTATAACGATATATATATATATATAAATATATATATCGTTATAATTCTTTGTTACACTTATGTACGTGTATATGTTTTGTACAAACGCATGCATGGGCCCACACATACGTAATCTTACATTTCTTAATGCTGATTATGTTTCTGTCTGTATTTGACAAATGGTTTTTGAAAATGTTGTCGAGTGTATAAGTTAGTTATGCATGCGGTTACACATTTGTATCCTGTTTGGTCGGAATGGGGTAAATATTCATTTGTATGTGCGTAAACCTGACAGCAAATGTATATCGGTAAAAGAAAATTTGTTACTTAATAAGCAAGTTATGACAGGTTCCTTCGCTACGAAAAATTGTATACAAACTTAAGTATGGGTTGCCAAACCTGATCGGCTTTATTGTTTTGCTGCGATAATTAAGAGAAATCTTAGATCTTTGCATAGGTCCAAGGTTTTTACAATTTATTCTTCGCCATTCTCACCGAAACACAGAACAATTTTTGAACGTTTCTTGTTCTTTCTTTCATTTTCCAGCCTTCTTTTTTAAATATAAGTTTTATTTTTAAATAAATTCAATTTCATTGAGAAAATTTGTTATATGCTCTATCAAGAGCCGAGCAGTTCGAAATTTCTCATGTATATTTTGATGTCTAAAAAATTACACAATTAGGGAAAGCTAGCAGTCAAAATTTCAATTTAAAGAACAATTTTTGTTATTTGTCCAGCCATCGAAAGAGGACAATACTCATACCGTTACTCATGTAAGTTACAAAAAAAATTAAGAAAAGCAAGAAGGAGCTGCCTAATAGTCAAACTGATACACTATCTCGGGATTTGCTATCTTGGACGTCATCAACCATTAGTTTCTTTTCATTACCATATACGAGGGACAAAGCACTCCATAGACAATTATTTTTCACACGGAAAATGACGTTCGATGCATTGATGTATCAGTATCGTTTAATAGGCTATTGATTTTTGTGCTAATAAGAATAAAAGTTTCAACCGATGTATGAAATGCTGTTGTGGTATGGTTCATGTTTCTTCCATTTGTTGGCCCGAAGTCGAGCAATTTTCGTATTAACAATGTCTCGTTCGCAATTAAGGGAAAATTGTTGAGTGGAATGGGGGGAGGGTTAATGAGTGAGGATAGAACTTTCTTGCTGTCTTCTTTATTTAAGTGTGTGCCGACTTGTTTCAATTTTAGAAAAGTTTTGCCGAATCTTGACTTGTTACACTTCGGTCTAAAGGTCGGCGCTCACTATAGAAAGCTGTTGTTATAGATAACCTTTTCGTGCAGTCAAACTGGCCACGTTGAATGTGGTAAGGTAACGAAACCATATCTCTCTTCTCTTATCTTTTATACAAGTTTTTCTTCTGATAATATGAAGAATATGGTTTTTTCGATAGCATCATATATGCGGTAAGAAATTGAATCTTATGTTAAATAACCGAAAGATGCCGTTTAAACGGGCACTCTTGGATATATTTGCAGATAACCGCACATCGATATTATATATGCATGTAAAAAGAGCGACAGGTGAGTGAACAAGATGGTCTTCGTTAGCAATAGCAAATTAATAATTTCAATTAAAAATTGATGATGCATTTCTACATAATTTTATGCAAAACTAATTGTATAATATGTGAATGTGTCTGATGGCTACTAATTACTGAAATAAGTACAAACATGCTCATATATATACGCAATGTAATCAATAAAACCACATTAAGTCGTTAATTAAATTCTGTTTGTTATTAAAGAAAGAGAAAGATGAAGTGAAAGGAGAGTGAAGGAGAAGAGAAAAGCAGGCGACATACAGAGACGAAATGAAAGCCTGATGCGCCTAAGCGCACTTTTCTCGTTACAATGCCAATAAAAAAAATAAAGTAACAACAATAATTATTACTTATTTATAATAATAAATATTATTTTATTTATCCTGAAGCTCACTTCGCTCAATCTGAATAGTATCCGTTATTTCTTATAAACATTATTTAATAATTTAAAGTTTGCTCTCTTAAGTTTTCTCACAAAGATAGCTTAGTCGCTTTATCACTGTTACTGTCACTGTCACAAATACTAGATTTATGAATCAGGGCATATAGTGAGATAGTTTCAAACGAATTGTTTCTACATTTCGGTGATAGGGTATGTTTAGTCGGTGCATAAATGTGCCCAATGTGTGTGAGCAATGGCTATTAATCGGCGAAGAAGTGTTTAAGACTTAACTATCTACAACTTGGCAACAGTTTTTCCTCGTAGATAATGGAGCACTGGAAGAAGTTCTGTTTTCTTTTATAAAGAAGAGTTTTTCTTTTCTCATAGACTGCTGCGGTGGAGGAAATAAGATACAAGCTAACTGAAGCAGGACCAGTTAGGTTCTAAAGTACTATGAACTATTAGCAGTCGAGCTAATGCAGCAAGCCATATCAGTTGTATTCACCGACTTGGCTAACTGAGATTCTTTCACGGATCCGAAGGCAAGTGTGACTGTGGTCGAGTAAAGTAACGATAAAGTAATACTATGGTCTCAATTTATGCAGTCTATCTACCTATATGTAAAAGAAGTCCTTGCGGAAAGGATCTTGTCGTAGTGGTAGTCACTCCTGACTGCTGGGTATGGCCTTACGGTTAATATCGCCGTTGCCTTGGGATTCAACCATTCCTAAGACGAATAATTAAAGATGAAGATAGGACTCACCATTCCCATTAGTCAGGTAGTTCAGTTGTAGTTCGGCTTTTAGTTAATAGAGACTGTTTCACCCTCTCGGCCGCACCGGTACACGCATAAATAACCCGAAAGTCAGCGGGCATTATGAGCTTAAATTTTCCTACATTTATTCACGTTAAATGAGTAGTGACGTCTGTGTCTACATTTGCAAATATATTATTTTCTAGAAAAAGTTTGCATTGTATAATTAAGGGCGAACTGAAAACTATTTATTTAAAAACTTGGTCCTTCATATTCACCTATTCACCTATATGCCCCTTCGCCGCCCATCAAACTTGAAAGCATTCATCTACAGAGACTAAAGATTTAAAATTTCAGAGCCCTTTACAAGGCCCAGGGAATTTTTCGTTCCCGTTCGTGCCAAAAAGCGTGTCTTCAGTCTGAAGCTCACAACTGTTTGCTCTTTCTTGCCAATTTCCAAATACCCCGGCAGAGTGATGATATTATGTGTTCTTACAATTGCACTCTCTGCCTACCCTTCCCGTCTTTTTTAATTTTTACCATCTTTGGACGCTGTACGAAATGAAACAATCGGATATTTCTGACGCTTTTATATTAGAGCAGTACAAGCAATACACGTCAATTATCGGAACAGCGGAGAGCTTTTTAGCCTGGTCAACTGTTTAACAAATCTATGTTAGGACCTTCATAAAGCCCTGTCGATGTAGTTGTAGCGCCTACCTTTGCTAGTTGTGTTCGTAGTTAATTTCACAACATTCGTTTTTGAATGAAATTTTAAAAAAAAATGGTTAACATTTACGGAAATAATTGCTACTCTTAAATGCGATGGTCGCTTGATGATTTTTATAATATTTAGACTGCCGGAAATTCCACCATACCGTTTTCATTGGACGTTGAACATTAAGCTATAGTAATAAAAACGGGAAAACCTTTGCAATTGTCTTGCGAAAGAATTTCTGTTGTAACGATTAAACCTATAATTTTAAATCAGCTTAATCAGATGGACTGCAAACGCCCATGCCCCTAGCTTCCTCCTGTTTTAAGATTTTTAACAATCGCGCCAACTTCTTTGGATCGGAGCACCATACCGTGTCCGGCGTAGTAGAAAGCTCTCCAAATACTTCTTGTCTGATTCTGCAGATGGCCTCACATTCACATAAAATATGATGGGACGTTTCACTTGTCCCTTGGCAGAATCTGGATGAATTGATATCAAACAAACCCATGTTTTTCAGATGGTACCTTATAATTATGACCCATGTAGAAGCCGGTGACTAAACGTAGATCGCCTCTTTTTAGTTCCAGTAGTTTGTGTGGCCTACCGGAAGAGTTTATGGATTTATTTGCCTGCCGTTATCCTGCACATTGGTGCCATCTGCAGTCCGCTTTATTCTGTACCCGTTGAGCCATATCAGCCTGTTAATGTGGTTTCTTGGTACGGCGCAGAACTGTTAAGGCCTACCATGGCCCCGCGCGATCTCCTGTCACCAAGACAGTCAGCCCTCAACATCCGAATGGCCAGGCACCCATATTAGGTGCACATCATGGTGCCTGCCAAGTTCAGTCAATGTTTGAAGACACTCCAACATCAGCTTGGATGTTGTCATTCGCCCCTTATAGACTTTAAGGTGGTTTGGCCGTGGGAATCTATGCAGATACGCTCTCTCCTGCACTGCCTTCTCAAGCATTCATATGCATAGAGTTCTGTTTAGAATATGAAGGGGCTATGTCCCATTGGTATGGCCTGCTGGAAACTCGGTCCACAAACCCCAGCCCCAGTTGTGTTCTTTCCAAACTTTGAAACGTTGGATTCAAAAGATTGACCGTCCAAACCCGTTTTCGGCGGTATGCTCACCTTGCAACTGTGGGACAGCACTAGCTTTAATCGCCGAGCAAAAGACCGACGCAAGATGTACTACAACAGAGATACATCTTCGCCGGAAATCAATGACCAATGAGATCACTTCAGTCAGCAGTCGCCACAGTTGTGACGCACGCACTTTAAAACACTTGCTTTTCCGATTTCCGTATTATTCTCGAAGTGTTCGTCACATATATATAATATATGCATACTTTGTATATTTATGTGTCTTTGTCTGCATATAAATAACTATATGAAGAGCTTTAAGCCATTTAAAGGATCTTTGTTTGTTATAAAATTCTATTGAGAATGTTAATTAAAAATTTTAGAATTTCGTATTGCATGCTATGATTGAAAATAACAAATAAAAGTGAAAAGAGAAGACTGAACAAAAAAGAAAGCAATAATAATTTAAATGATTTTCGGGATATTCTTCTTCTTTTTTTTTTTGCTCTTCCACAGAATATGTGCAAAGCCATATTACCAACACCATCGCAACCGATACACTTATATATTGGTGTTGTTGATGGAAAGTACGCCTGAAGGTTTGAAAATATTTTACTTTTATACTTAAAGAACTATTTGTTGCAAACCATAGAAATTTTGTGCATTTCCATAAATTTCATTTTAGTAGTCAACTATAGTTTAAATGTGTTTTTATATTTATTGTTATTATTATTATTATTTTTTTTTTTGTTTTTGTTTATTGGTTTATAAACAGATTATGGATATTGCTTTTTTGTCTGTACGTATATGTATATATATATGTATGTTCCTTATTTATTTAAATACACTTCTTTTTTATACAAATTTTGTTTTTATTTATTTATTTATTTATTTACTTTTTTTTTATATTGCCTGGAATTTTTTACATTTTATTAGGTCGAGTCATAAATAACTTCCGATAGAGGTAGGTAGAGTCTATTGATCGTATTTACCCACTATAAGTCACCGAAATAAACGAGTTTTTGTTCTCACAATATAGATGAGGACTCCATCGAACTGTTTTATGTAGTGCATGTCACAACTATTCAACCGTTTTCATTAACTTCTGAAATGAAGAGTCAAAAAGTGCATAGTCGACATGTAATGCTTTGGGAATTTAAGCAAAGCGCTAAGGCGACATCTGAAAATATATGCAGTGTGTACAATGAAGAACTGATTGAGCAGTGAGCAAGGCGTTTGTAAAATTCCGTCTGGAGATACGATCTTAAAAGACGCGACGTCCTTTCGACTATTCCGGCGACAACCAGGAGGTATAGCAAAAAGTTTAAAAGCCTCACAATCAATTGTTAAATTAATATAATTTTATTATTCAATCTAAACAAAACAAATGTCTCATAAAAAAAAGAATGGAACTTACTTAGGATTCGACCTAATAGTAAAAAACACACAAACACTCATATAGTATGTATATACTTTAATATAAAAAATGAAATTTTAGTTGCATCTAAATATACATTTATTTAAGCCTATCGCCAAGAGTCTTATATTAATTGTATAAAATTTTTTGGATAAAAATTGAAAATATTATCATGAAATCGTTACCTTTGAAGGCATTAACATTTAATATCTTACCTGAGACTATATCTATCATTGTACGATGAAAAGCAGAACTTTGTTGGTTTATCAAGTTCACCGAGCTATATGAGAGTGAAAAAAACGTTATTGTTTACCTAAGTTTTTAGATAGAAAAAATTCGTACTTCGTTTTAGAATACACTGCGCGTTTACATTTTACATAATTCCGAAACAAAAGTGAACGTAAACTAAAAATAAAACTCTTGTTTAGTTATCAACTATTGCCTTCGTAAACTTCGCTTATTGTGAATAGTTAAGTCAACGCTTTGAAAACAATTAAAGCATTTTGATCTAATGGACAATCGACAATGGTGACTGACAAAAGTCAGGAGAAAAGTTTTGAAAATTATATTGAGGAAAATTTCAAGCAGTCTTTCCTTTCAAACAGAGCTCGCAAATAGCAGAAGTAGTAGTAGTAGTAGTAGTAGTAGTAGTAGTAGTGGAGGTAGTAGAATTCAACCATCAGATGAAGTTAG
This sequence comes from Glossina fuscipes, assembly GCF_014805625.2. NCBI lineage: Eukaryota > Metazoa > Arthropoda > Insecta > Diptera > Glossinidae > Glossina > Glossina fuscipes. Next base: position 49,227,223 of record NW_023998415.1, on the reverse strand, counting down.
GACCATTTTGATTCCTTTAATTACCTATGTTACAATATAATATATAAAGCGTAGTACAGGTAATAGTAAATAAAGTTTCCGTTGCCAATTCGTAGGTGTAATAGGCGTAAATATTTCTAAATATAGACAGAATTAGACAAATGTGACTTAAAAGTGATTACACATCTGGAGCATCTAATAAAGTGTCCATCTTTCATCACGCGTTGCAAACATGTTCCCAGATTTTCTTATACAATCATGTGGGAGTTATAAGCGTGTTCTTAGAAAAGTTTGAATCATGTTCAAATCCTTCTGCAAATTTGTAGGCGATACTTTTGTTTGTGCGAACGGAAGGATGTTTTTCTCAGCTACGGAAACGAACAGATAGATAAATAGACGGACATTCTTAACTGCTTTACCAATTTTAAAATAACAAAGAACTTTTAAATACTTCATAGGGTTTTTGACCCTTGCTTCTATGTGTTGTAATGGTATGAAAAAGAAGAAAAAATTAAATTTTGATACTCAATAATATTGAGTAGGCGTGGTCAGTTTTTTCTTCGTTTGTACAGGTACAAACAGCAGAATAAGTGTTCAAATTTCTGTGTATTTATATGCTGCAGTTCATGAGTAACGAGCAAAAAATCAATTTTTTATTCCTTTTGAAAAACATGAGTGTTCCTAATCTATTTAGTACCGTAGGTGTGTCCTTCGAGCGGTATGGCCTACCATGCATGCAAAAATTTCCATTATTTCTGCCAAATTGACAGATGATAGCTTCATTTTTGCGGCCAGCAGAATGTTTACAACAGACAATACACAGGTGGACAGACGGAGAGACGGAGACGCGGACATGCTTAAATCTATTCAGAATTTGATGCTGATCAAGAATGTATATACTTGCTAGGATCGTTAAAGATATCTTGTACGCGTTGCAAACCTTTTGACAAACAGAACATACTACCGATCCTTCGGTGATGCGTACAAACATGAATAAATTTTAAACAAGCAACACTTTAAACAGCAGTTCAACACGCAGTTCCATGTGAAACTTAACCCAGGTATCTTTTACATATACGCGAATTATGTAGCCAACATTGCGTATTAGTAATATATAAACTATGGCGTATTAAGTTTGAATTTCCTATATTCCTGTTTTGTACCTTTTATATGCGTATACAAATAAAAGCTGGGACCGAGTAGGCAGACATGGAAGCGAAACCTAACCCTGGAAAAACATGTCTGCATCAATGTCAATATGTCGAAAAAGAATTAAACCTTAGGAAAGGGAAAAATCGTAATACATTGATTTATTAAATTCATTGCTGTATATTCAGGCATATTGTTAGACTAACGTTTTTCATATTATTATTTAAGCCTAATACTATTAAAATATTTCAAGTTCTCTCGGTGATGTGGTTTTGTTTTCATTACACAGCTAATGGGAGACTTATGCAATCCATCCTTGTGCGATGGAAGGTATATAAAGTGAAGATCTATTTGTTATTGGTAAAATTCTTTTATGGTTTAATTTTAGAAAAAAAATTAATTGAAATACTTTTTGCTTTTTAAGGAGCTAAACAAATTTTAATATAACTCAATCCCTCTCTTTCTGCAGTTTTGCAAAAGTGATTTTCTATCTAATATACTTGGATAAGATGAAATCTCCATTTTATGAGGGCTCCTTACCTACCTCTCTTTGTTATTTAATTCTTTTTATTTATTTTTTTTTCGTTTTTCCTTTTTTGGTATTACATAAGCATATGTTCTGTATTGTCTCAAAGCAGTTTTTTTCTTTTTTTTTTTTTTTACCCTCATCAAACCATACACTCAATTATTACAACTAAATACCAAAGATTACGTTAAAAGCACGTTCACCGGATATTAACATTATTATTGCTTTTCTCTGCTTTTTTTCGAATGATCACATCTCAGCATCAACATCATCATCACAGTCATCATCATTGTTATTATTATTGTTTGCTGTTTTTATCACCAACAGTTGGAATGTGAAGACAAACAAATAAACAGCAAAACAAATGCGAAAGCGATATACGTGTTGAAACGAATTTTCGACACGCATCAACTACATTGTATTAATAATAATATATTTACTAAATGAACTGAATCGGTTGCTATGTCAATAATGCACAAAAATAAAAAATAAAAAATAAAAAAAGGAGAAAAACATACCGAATATAAATTGATTTGAGTTAGAATTCTTTTTAATATTTTTTTAATACAATATTGCATTAGGGACATGAAGGTAAGCTGCCGGAATCTGATTATTGCATTGATTTAATATAATTCATAAATGCTGTCGCAGATATCTTTAGTGAATAGTTTGTGACCGGACATATGCATTCATTCATTGATTCATGTCCTTCTCGGTTCGTGGAGATATTGCACACATGATTGAGATAAGGCGATTGGCGCTTCTTCTGCGTTTCCAGGTGTGATTAATGCATTGAAAGAATTAGTATACCAACCGATCCTGATCAGGAGTTGCAAACTTTCGTTTATTTAAAACTTTCGTATGCTTACGGGTGTGCATGTGTACGTATATACGCAAAATCTGTATAGAGTATTGATTTTGCTCTTACCGCACACACTCTTGCACTTAAATCTACTTTGGTGGTGTGTATTAAATGTTTTTATTATAATTATATATATATATATATATATATATATATATATATATATATTTGTGTGTGTGTGTGTGTGTGTGTGTGTGTGTGTGTGTTCTGTGGTCCTTCCTTTCCTTTAAACACCAATATTAATGAGTAAATAAATTGTAAATAAAAAGTTATGCATTTTTTAAATGGTAGATTTATGGTAAGCAGTTTAAAATACAATTAAGACGAGTGGAATTATTTATCTTTTCATCCTTAATTTTTGCATGTAAGAACATTTCAATGCGTTCACTGGCGGCCGGTATCCGCCAGTTTCATATGAAATAATTTTTAAAAACAAAAACAAAAACTAAAATAATTCTTTCCGCCAATTGATAATGGTCAGCGGTAGCAATGAATGTTCTCACTTACGATCACTATGTCTTCTCCCCTTGCCACTGGAGATAGGAAGTAGCCCGAAATATAATAATGTGAAAACATCTATAGCAACGTTAATTATATTTATTCATGAAGACTAGGCGAGACCCTCTACATTCCACAAAAGAGTTGAATAATTACGAAAGAAAGAGTTACGTATGATACCTGATTATTATTATTATTATTATTATATAGTAAGGCGAAGATCTATTCAGCCACTATTTAGAGATAACGTCGCTAACCATAGGTGACAGGTTGGTTCGACTTGACTGATTTGCGCATCTTGCAGAAACAGTTTGACGCTCTAATTAGAAAATTACACGTAATTCAAGCTCATAATTTAGGAACGTACTTATGGGCAGATTAACCGATCGATATAATTTATGCACGACTAAGCCACTCAGACTTGGGCCTAAGGAATCCGTGAGTAAAAAGTAAAAAGGTTTAATGAAAGCTATTATTTGTACTAACATTTGATGAGAATAAACATCAATCGTTTGCCTTGGCTGCATTTTCTTCAATAATATTCTGACATTATAATGCCTTTCAGTCCCTATCCAAATTGATCCCATATTTTCGGCTTATCGGTATTATCGTGCGGAAATTATCACTAAATATTAAGCGAAATCGTCTTGCATCAGTCTCGTTAGTTCTATGAGAAATGTGTATATAAACACATACTTGTGTGAAAAAGAAAAAAGAAAAGACAAAAACCGTAGAAGTAAAGAATTTGTTTATTAGATAGATTTTAAATGAAAAAATTTGTAATTTTTTTCTACGCAACAATTTACAATAAAACAATTTCATAAAATGTAATCCTTAAGAGAAATTTTTCGTTTTAATTTTAATAATTGTTCGAAGTCTTTTTATGCATATTCATATCTTTGTTATATGTATTGTGTCTTGCTGAAGTAAATCTATTCTATAATAATGGTTGCAAAAACTCAAATTTCCATCCGGTAAGGCTTGGTAAGGCGTACGTGTGAGTAAATATGTTAAGTTTTTTTTTTCTTTCTTTTTTTTTTTTATTAAAATTTAATATTATTTCTTCTTTAGTCTAAAGAATGGAAAATATATACACATTCGTGCAGACAATCACATATGTAAACAATAAATAAAAATTTACTTTTTCGTAAATTTAATCACCGAAAATAAAAAAAAAAAAACAGCAACAACAATCTATTGTATAAGGAAATATCTATTAGTCTTCTTCAAGGTTTCTTTTGTTTGGTGTAAATTGTTTTACATTTGAGTATGGGACTGGATGAATGTATATATATATGTAATGTGTTTGTGTGTACGTGTTTATTGCGTCGTTATCAGTAAAAGGTATTGTGCGTTGGGTAGAGCATGTACTTTATTATCCCATGGAATCGCAAGCTATACGTACACACATACATACGTATACATATATATATATATATATATATATATATATATATATATATATAACGTGCAGATTTACATAGGTTGCTTGAGAAGTTTCCAATGTAAAAATGAAGATGACAGCGCTTCTTTACAAAAGTTTCGAACTGTGTTTGTGCTGTGTTTGTGATAAGCATTATACACCGAAATTTCAGGCATTCCGAACGCGCAGCTGTTGTTTGACAATTGTTTGAGCGAATCGATGAGCATGTATCAGAATTTCGCTAAGCACGAAGCTTATACAACTTAGAGACGAGTTGCTTTACTTTTGCACTGGGGACTCTGCGTTCATCGTCATGAAATAGCTGGATAGCTGGATAACTTTGTTGAGATGTGGCCTTACCTTAACAGCTTATGTTGAGACCGCTCGCAAACTGTAACCATTCCAGTTTGCTAAGCGGTATTGGAGAACCGCGAAATTAAGATCATAGATATGGCAGAGACTATATCCAACGAATATGTTTACCTGATAATTAGCCAAGATGTAAGCTTGAGAGAGCTAACCCCACTCTTGGTTGTTGCATTTGCTTACAGCCAAAGAGAAACACCGATTCGATAGTGACAATAGGCACAGAGTTTATCGCAACAGGCTGCCTAGAAAAACAAGTTTGGCCTAAATAACGAATTCCTCGCGGATGCGGAAGCATACTTGTGGAGGGTTTTGAAGAACTCTTTTACAAAAAAGGTGCGAATGCATTTAAGAACTGGGGGACTCGTTGTATTATTCTATTTGAGTATTCATATTGTATGGTGCTAGGAAGAATTTTTTCAATTTAGGTCGGAAACTTTTCAGCCACCGCTTATCTATATACTGGTTACAAACGCACAAAATTATATCTTTTATTCAGGGAATTTTCGCATATCCTCAATAACTAATGTAAAGATTTCTCTTGTATGTATGTACGTTTGTATATTTGTGTTTTAAGATTTATAAACACTTATAAGGGAACGAACATCAGTTACTATGCAGCGGACATATGCGTCTGTATGTATTAACTTAAAAAGCCAAAGTTATCATATTGAAGTCAAACAAACGTTAAACTCAGAAATAATAACAACAACAACAACAACAGAATAGAACAGAAAGCAGGGAAAAGTGTGCGCACATATATATACGCACGAAATCATTTGCTGTAAACGTTGGCTTTTAACAACTTTTTGACAAACATAACAAAGTTGATGCGTTGCCCAGGGTGATTCTTCTTAACTTTTGATAATATTGGGTAATAAAGCGCATCTCCTCCTTCGAGCCCATAAAAAAAAAAGGCCAAATAAAAAAATCTGGTGAAGAACAACTCTAAAGTACACCCCCACTTCATATACCTTTCATTCTCTGCTCATCCCCATTCCCCCCTTTCCTTTGGCACTTACCCCCTTACCCCCTCGATCACTCTCACTCTCTCTCTCTCTCCCTCTCACTCTTTTTCTTTCTTTCTCTCTCTTTCTCTCTCTTTCACACACACACACACACACACAAACACGCGCGCGCGCGCGCTTGATGTTCTGCCCTGTTGCTATTTATTACATCGACGCTTGTGATAACGGTGATGGTAGCAATGATTGCGCCTCTGTTGGGTACTTCCCTACGACTCACTCACTATTCACTAGAATCGCTAGTTTGGTTTACAATCTGCTCGTAAATTCGAGGATAACGCTACAAACGCTTTAAAAGTGCCAACGTATAAAATGCAGCTTGCATGAATTTCGTTTATTTGTTGCGTTTTGTTGTTCGTTTACTGCAACATTACCTCATAATCTTCATTCAACGTATTTGTACATACATGCTAGTATGTATGCGGGTGAGGAGAGCTTTAAAGCCGAATTACATATATGGAGTTTACTTACTTTTATTGCTGCTGTACGGCAAAGACTGCATTGTTGCCTACATATTTTTTTATTCTTTTTCCTTCTCTTTTGCCGTAGATTTTGCCCGTTTTTTTTGCTTCTTATTTTATTTATTCATTTATTTATTTTTTATTTATTTATTTATTTTTTTCTTTAGTATAAAGTAGTTGCCATAGCGAATTATCCAGTTGGCATATATCAACATCATCATCGTCATTGTCATAATCATTTTTAAAGACAATAATAACAACAATACAAAGAACAACAAGAAGAATAACAAGAAAAGCAGCAATAGTGACACACCCGCCACGCGCCAGTGGCATAAAAGACTTGTTTATATTTTTTTGTTTAAGATTGTGGAACTTATTCTCATTGCTTACTTTTTTCTTTCTGCTCTTTTTTTTTGTAGCATTCCCTTTTTAAATGATTTCTTTTCTAGTCTGAAAATATCTTAGCTTTCTGTGTTGAATGCACAAATAGTTTGACTGCTTTCATAAAACTTTTACTTTTTTATTATTATTTTTAGGATAATTTTTTTGCTTAACAATTGCAACTAATAAATATTTATAAGAAATTTGTCAAAGACATATATATATATATATATATATATATATTCATAAATATTGTAGGGAAAAATATATGTAAACACATCTTCTTCACTCTTCAGTATCATCATACCATCCTTGTGTTACATTTCGTAACAGTACAGGTGAACTTTTGTAAAACGATTGGGGAAAGGTCGTTGGAAATACACAGATATATTGGGATGGAAGGTGAACAAAACCATATACTAGATTGGCGGAAAATAAATTCGCTATATTTTCAAATAGATAGCTATAGTAGTCGATCTCTCGTAAAGTCACGATCAAACAATTTCAGATTTATGATCGCTAAGAAGGTGAAATTTCGCGCTAAAAGCATTTCTTTTGCTAATTTTTTGTGTTGTCCATTCAGTTCGACCCATTGGGAAAATTCGGCAGATGGAAGTCAGGCGGCTAAAATTGGGATTGGCGTTTATGGTCCCGACGCTATAACAGCCAGTTACGTGCAATTTTGATTTCGTCAATTCCGTTGAGGAATTTTTAATGTTAAAAACAAGCTTCGTGCATACATCCGTCGATGAAAATATCGATAAAATCACAGAAATGATCGAAGTTGACCGCCATGTTAGCGGTCGCAGCATCGCCCAGGAGGTAAAGATAAACTTTACAATAGTTTCAAACCATTTGCATAAAAGTGGATTCAAGAGGAAGCTTGATGTTTGGGTGCCACACCAATTAACACAAACAAACATGTTGGATCTTATCTCCATCTGCGGAGCCTTGAGTGTCGACGATCACACTCTGCGAAAACGGGCGTAGTCAAACTAGGACTATCAAGCTGGAAGATTCTGCTATGCACTTAGTGGAACCGGAAAGTAATCATTTATAATAAGTTGCTTCCACATATCCCAAGACTAAATTCGGATTGCTACTATCAAGAACTGGGCCGTGTGAAGCTAGCGATTGACCAGAAACGGCCGGAATAGACCAACAGGATATGTGTTCCGAGAGCTTAGCTAGGCAGTTTTGATGCATCCATCATATAATCTGGAACTGGCACCAAGCGATTACCATGTTTTTCTAACATTACGAAACTTCTTTAGTGGTAAGAAAGTTGCATCAAGAGAAGATTGGGAAAATCGATTACTAAAATTTTTTGCCTATAATGACTACGACATGTTTGAGGGAGGCACTATGAGGCTACCTTTAAACTGGCAACATGTTAAATACTATTCATTACGCTCCGCAACATGCAACAGATTCAAAAAAATTAATTTTTTAATTCTCGTACGCACCTAACGGAATAAGGGACGAAGCAGCTCGAGTAACCTATGGCTTACTTTTTGGATATATCTTAATGGATTATTGATCGCAAACGTAGCCTTTTGCATTCGAGGTCCGGATTGCAGCCTGTTATGGCTTTGCCGCGTAATAAGTTCTCTACAAAGACACTACTTTTCTTGAACTTCTCGTTCTTGTTGTCATTGCTACTTTTTTTCTGTAACCAGCTACTCAATGGATGTTCAATCGAAGTCGCAGTATAATTACAAATAAAAATTAGGGTAGAGATAGAAATAGGAGAAGAAATAGACACTTTCGACACTTCGAACACATGTTTTGCCCAACGAATGTCTTTTGTATTCTCATGTCCAGAACATCAAATGTTGGCGATGCTTCTACATTAGATTTTCGCATTAAAGCTCATCCGATTTAGAGTGTCATTCACGCTTAGTACTTTGGACAAACGAATTTTTGAATCCCCTCAAGTTTTTCAAGTGATCTTTTGTTATGCGCTGCGTGTCTCTTAGCCTGTTGTTCGTTGCGTTATTTCAAAATTCTTGAAGCAGGTCTATAGTGCGTTCTTTCATCATATGCTCAAGTTTAAGTCATTTTCCGTACAATAGTCACAAACGCAAGGTGGTCTAGGTTTAAAGGAACTGACAGTACCTAGCGACATAAATTAGCTGACAGTCAGTGTAAGCACAGCATCACAACGCCATATATTCCGGTATAGTTGCCATTAGCGTTATGAAAGCCTTCTGTCCTTCTTCTTATTCTAACTGCCGATAAGACACGTTTTACTACTTGATCCTCCCTGTTCCTATAAATCTTCCGAAGTCATCCGTTTCTTGTAAGTAGTAGACTCAACGAACTCCGAACAATATGGGTTAGTACCTAGCTCTAGATGAATAATTAAATTGATACGTGGGAAACTTTTAAAAATACTTTTGAAGGCACCTCTGCACGCCCAGTACAAGCTAAGAGATCAATTTAACCCCCTCCAGTGTAAGTAAAATATTTCTATACAAGTGTGAAGCCCCAATATTCAGTATTTCAACGCATACGATTGATTTGGAACCTAGGTGCGTGTCAAACTTTGAAGAATACGAACCTCAACAGTATAGAAGCTTCCAGATCAAGTCGAACTTAGCCTTATTTTCATATTTTTCATATAATTTTTATTTTATTTTACATATAGAAGGCGTTAGGGCGGTTCTTATGAACTGTTCATCTGCTTGCCTGCGAAAAGTTATTTCAAAACGACACGACTTGGCCAGACTTAGTTATTGGCCAACATTGTCATTTGTCTGCGTCAGCTGTAAAATTAAGGTAACTTTTAAGGCACTGGTTAGTTTTTCAATCCATCTGGATCAACGAATAAGCGGATTTCTATTTTCTTCTCTTTTCTCTACCTTTCCTTTTCCAACTTTTTTATCCTACATAACGACGAAGATATAAAAAAATAAAAAAAATTATATGTGAGTTCGTTCGGATGCCTAGCGCAAAATTTCTTATCTCTTTTACTTAAGGGCAATATTCGACTTTTTGTTTGTTCTAACCAGTTGCCTCTGTATGGCGTAGGTTCAATCACGATGATTCCTTTGGCAGCCCTATAAGAAAATTCATGAATTTCTGACGTTCGATATAGGAATTTTTAAAAATATATGAAGAAGCAAAGTAAAGGCAACCGAAAATCTTATAGCCGAGCAAGGTCAACTCTTACATACCCTGCACTACTTCGCCTATTGCAGTTCGTCATTTACTTTCGTGAAGAATTACGATGATTGGTTTCTTGATGCCATGTCAAAGCACACTTTTCCTAGTAGATCTTGCGGGGTGAGATATAAAATATATTTTTCACCTTTCGTAAGAACGATTATGTGGAAGGGCCTACGCATTAATTTAGAGTGCGAAAACACTATTACTTTGCGACTTTTGCCAGAAAATTTTAATAGTCGCAATATTTTTTTTCCCCCAAAATGGGGCCGTGTGTCGGAAATGGTTGCAAACGTGATTCGGGTCAATAAATTTTTACGACCAAAGCAAGGGATAAGACAGACAGATAAGGCGGGAAATCATATCGATCGGCATAACAAAAGATGAGTCCGTCTGAAGTCCTTCGGGGCTTTACATTTACAAGGACTTAATGTACCATGCACCACAAGCCAAGTAGAGTATAATTAATAAATAAATAAATATTAGTCGACTATAATACGTGGCGGAATCTATTTGATAAGTGGAAGAACATATGGTTCGAACTCAGAGTGGGTAGAAAGGGTAAATTGTGTGCCGATTATATCAATACATATAAATGTAGTGGTAATAGGGTTAAAATTAAAATCACAATATTTTGAAGCCAAACTTGTGCAGCCTATGCAAACGCATCCAACATACTTTAATATGAGCAATTTTTCGTCTACGCAGATATTTGCCATTATTTATACACGAAATGCAAATATCAAGGGGATGGGAATAGTGTGCAAGTAATCTGGGAAAGTGTTAGACATATGATTGGGCTTGGGATCGTTCTCGTGTGCTCTGCTTCGACATTCATCAAATTGTGTGCATGTTTATTATTATATTTGCTTTCATTTTGCAGCAGCTTACTACTGTTAGCATTATGCAGTTAGAGATATGGTTAAGGTTTTTTATCATAAATTTAAGCGCACCCATAACCCTTGCACGCACACACTACAAAACCTGTTATGGGCTTCTGTTGCCATCCACATTATAACACGTTAATAAATATATGTATTTCGGTTTTTGCGCTTTGTCTCTGTTTTTAGTTTTATACGTGTACAAATGTATGAAAATGTGAGCTACTCCTTAACTGTAATGTTCAACAACGATTTTCAGAGTCAAACCCGTACGCAACACAAGCTCAGTTTCATATTAAAATCTACGTACACCGACCGCATTGAGACAGACAAACATAGACACCGTGTTGCTTTATATGCATGTCTAACAATTGTCTACGAAGAGGTAACGTTGTTTTATGCATGCACCGACAGCGATACATACACCAGCACCAACACCAATACCACTATCATTATTTTCCTTTTCTGACATTTATGTTTAGTCTCTGCATTTGAATGTGTCTCTAAAATTAATGAAGTGCTTTTCAGATTAGATGCGAAGTTTATTTATTGGGGTAAAATATAAGCACATGCACATATACACAAATGAAAACATAAATTCCGCAAGAATATTTACTAAACGTTTGTTAGATTTACACGCGAAATTATATACATTTTTAAACTGCATTAAGATTTTCTCGCTCTATTCGAACAACGAAACAATAATTAATAAGTAATTGAATGAAATTGAGCGAAAGCAAAAAGAGATCGATAATAATTTTCACTTTTCTTTCCTTGTCGTCAGATATGTAGGTGACAATTGGACAGTTCTATTCCCTTTATATATATATATATATATATATATATGTGATCGGTAGTTCGGGTGATGTCGCCTACACATGTAGGTACGATGATCAGGAGCGATTTTAGATAAAAGGGGGAGGGAAAAAGCAATAGCTTATGTCTAGATACGGCTCGAACGACAGGAAAGAAGACAACGGATATGTTGTTCTGTAGTGAGAACACAATTAAAGGTTCGTTTTGATTGATGATTATTTATTATTGATTATTTTACTTCTTACTTTACTTCCGAATTTACATCTGACTTTACTGAACTGTGGTCAGTAAATTACATAATAAATTATTATGCTAAGTTAAGCAAAATAGTGGAATTAAACTAGACTATTACTAAAGCTACATGTAAAGCTAGATTGCGTTATATTATCTAGGTCACAGCTTGACTTGCAGCATGTGGAAATATGTAGGACAGATCTTCACTAGTATATAGCTACGTTTACATTATGTGGAATTACAATAAAATGTGAACTAAGCATAAATGATTATTGAATGGGTAGATGACGATAAATTGATAATGCTACAGTTCCAAGACCCTGCTGTAAGACCCCCGCTTAAGTTACGCGGAGTTACATTCATGTTCATTTATTTGACTTTTATCCTTTTTTATGCTTCATTATTATTACTTACAGGAAAAGCTGCATTTAATTCAAAAAAAAATCTCTCTACCTAGAGAGATTTCTTAATTGATTAATTCTGAACATGTTGCGTATGAGTGATTTCTTTTTAGAAATATTGTCTTCGTTTCAATTATTACCATTGAAAAATGCTGCATGTTGTATGACTGCAATAAACAAGAAGGTTAGTTCCAAGTTAATACTGCATATCGAATATCTATCGCGCCAACAAACGATCCACAAACTCGACTGGTGAACTTAGAGTAAGGTAATTAAAGTCAACCTTAACGTAATATATGAGTTTAGATCCATAAGTTTGCTTTTGAGTGAAACAACATATATTGCAGAGCTATTAGTGTGACAATTATTAGTTAACAATGTAACATTTTTTTATTCATAATTCTTGATATTCTTGATGTATATATGATGTTAAGGTTCATCGAAAAAGTGTTTACGTTTTCTATTTATATATATGACATAAGAACTAAACGGTAAAAGATGTCAAGATGCATTTTTTTTTTTTTATTTTAAAAATTGATTCATGACATTTTTATTGAAAAATGACGGCCCGCCTTTCAACTTTTGTAAAAATTCAATTCAGGAAAAGCAAATTTTTTGGTGAATAAACTCATACGAGTAAGTGAAGTGTTAATGTGAAGCATAAATGAGCCCAAATAAGTAAATAAATAGTTCAATAGATTTATATCGTATGATTTTTATGTGCAAGCTTGCATAGGCATTGTTGGAGATTATAATTTGGAAGAACAATTCAAAGTCGAAATGATTTAATGCGTTCCACAGAAATCAGTAATCATGTCTCGGTAGCTTTGTTCATTGAGGGTAGTTGCATTGCTCACTGACTGACACTTTCAGCCTACAAATCGCATCGAAAAGTCAATTTATGTACACGTACATGTCTTTTAGGAAACCGAGGTGTGTTTTCTTTCCACTAGGGAGGCGACATTCCTTGTTAGCGAAGGCATTTACCCAAATATGTACAATTCATCCCACAAGTGCAAGACGTAACGATGACGAGTAGTTCATTAATTTCATAATAAGTTTTAACAATTTCTGTATAATGTTTATCTAAGTATGTATTCTATTTCACCAATAGGTGGCAAGGTCCAAACCGTATATTTAAAGGAAATGTATTTCGAATCTCAATTAGAAATATTTTCTATTTACGTTTACTTTCGAAACCACAAAATGGATGACCGTATGTATGTTGTGCTTTATACCATGCTAAAAATGATTTATTTAGAATGATTTTTGTAAACAAATTTTATTGTGTTGGCCCATGTTTTGTAGCTGGTGTAAAAAGTTTGATACTGTAATAGAAATTGAAATGACCGCAAAATATATTTGAAAACTTTGCTAGAAACGAACGGCGAAAGTAATTGCGTTACGTTTAAATCGCAAGCATAATATGCTAAGGGAGAATGTAGAAAGAATTTATGTACCCACGCATATGTATTATATATATATATATATATATATATATATATATATATATATATATATAATATACAAGGAAATATTAAACATTTTACATTTTGTATATGTGTGTAACTTCAGAGTAATTGTATGCATTTGTATTCCTATCACGTTAAGCATGTAGGAATCGTTACTCAAGTCACACTTTACTTTACGGTTTATTATGCTTACAGTGCTGTGTGTTTGTTTGTGCGCGCGTTTATATATGTATATGTAATTGTGCGAGCATATTTATGTGGAAAACTACGTATATGAAACGTATTAACAGTTTTCCTACTTTTCTCCATATAAACAACAATGTCCGGTCATAAATCTATGTTTATCCCTTTGCTGTGTTATGGATTTGTATGCGTATATGTGCTAAATATGCTTGACTGAATGCGTAGATGTGCATATATATATTTTATGCTTATTATTATGTATATAATGCATTTATATGCATTTTCTTATACTGAGTAGAACGTCAACCAATAAAGCTGTGGTAGCAGTGCAAATACTTTCTCAACTCACTTCCTTAACAACAAATTCTGCCAAGTTTTTCATTCCACTACTATTATCACTTTTTCCCTTTTTTCTTCATTAGTTTTTTTCTTCCCTCCACAGTTGGTTATTTTTAATTTCATAGTTTCAAAAATAAACTTAAAATCGCTGACACGGCTTGCCCACTTCTTATTTTACACGCAAGTAAGTTGCGTTAAGTACTTTACGTATTTTAACGCTAGATAAGCGACGACTTATGTTTTATATCAAAAAATCCAATCTAAAGAAAAGAAAGTTATTGTAGTTGAATTGCGAATTTTGTATGATTGAATGACATATCAGGCGTACTTCATAAACATTGTTACAAATCTTCTCGGAAAAAAACTGATCTTCAAAGCGCTAGGTATGTGAGAGAAGGTCATGTAATCAATAAAAGCAAATCATATGTTCGTAGGAAAGTATAAGTGTCAGACTCGCTTCACATCTTATACCTACGCGTTTATCTGCATAGCATCATGAAATGCGAAAAAGTGACTTATGTATGCATAAAAGTTGTAAATTGTTTGCTCTCTTGTTCCACGATTAAATAGAAGCCCTTTACAAGTTAAAATATTAAAAGAGAAGAACGAGAATATCACGGCAGGATCTCACAAGGGACTGATGATTCCTACTAAAAGAGAAATTCTGCTGTTTTCTCATGGAAATCATTGTCGTTCAATTTTAAATATTCGTGTTCAAAATTCAACTAAGGGTCGTTAAATCCTCTTAATTATCCAGCTTAGATGCATCAAGAATCTAATAACCGAATAATTTAAAATCAATTCGGTCAAAAAGTCCTAAAGTCGATGTCGCGATCGTGAGTTCTCTACCTAAAACCACTCTCACACTCGCATTCGTGTTTCAAGTGCAATTTCATTGTAACATTCCCTGCAGAAGTGTGTGTAATTTGTCGTCTTCCCTCACTGCTTTACTTGAACCGGTTTGATTGGCGATTTTTACCGACATTTCCAAAAATTGAAAAACTCTCGCCTAAGCCCCGCGTGATTTTTATTTTATTTTTTTATTGTCTATATATTTTGTTAGTCAATTGGCAAAGCACTGACTTAAAGGATGCCGAATAACTCAGATCAAATGCTCGCCTGTATTAAAAATTCTAACACACTTGAGATTTGAACCCGCGACCATTGAATTGATCTTGCTATCCGAGATATGCGGCCGAGGATTTGCTGTAGAAACGTTGCTTTGTTTGCTCTTTTCGTGTTGCTGCGCCTCTACTTGATTATGAAAATTTTTTTCTTAATCCTTAACTACTTGAACAACATGGATATATGTATGAACGATGTGAGACGTAACGTGAGCAGTATTGAGCATATTATCCATAATATCCTGGTTCCAATGTTGCATTAGTTGTTAAATTCCAATTCAAAAACTTTCTTAGGAGGCCACTCGCAAAGTGTGCGTGTTCGTTCGTAAGATCTGCCAAAAATCATATATGATAGATAAACCTATGAATCGCTGCCAAGTCAAAGTCGGACATTCGTATATGTGTCGCACATGGATCGTTGTGATCTGAGCTCTTTTTTTTTGTTAAATCTATAGCGGAGCATTTTATAATCGAATCGAAAAATCGAAAGGCAGGGAGAACCGTTGGAGACGTAAATCGAATAGATGCGCCCAATTTTATAGGAAAATTACAGTAAATATCTGATAAATATAATCAGGACGGAATCTGATAACCGTTAAAAAGTTGCTTCGCGTACTTCTACTATTAACAATATGTAGCACTTCAGCTTTTCCTTCTCACTTTATTCGTAAACGCTCGTTTCGCTCTACGTGCTAAGATTATAAAGCTTTCTCGTTTTATTATTTTTCTTATTGTTGTTTTCATCTGTACTTGTGAAAGCATTTGCCATTACCAAGTTTTTTTTATAACTGAAGTTAAGGCACATCTGACTAACACTACGTATATTTTATGTGTGAACTTAAGTTTATGAAGGATGTTAAACACGCAAAAATACCGACACTATTCGATCTATGAATATGTCATGCTGCAGTCATTATGCTTACGCGAAGTTTATACAAGTCTATTAACTGTGATTTTTATAGCTTAGCATAGGAATATGACTCAGTTAAATTTATCACCATTTCCATCCTACGTACAAGTATAGGTACACTGATAAACAAAAAAAAAAAAAAAAAATTATTGAAAAAAGTAAAAGAAATTTTCTAACAAAGGTATAACTTAGAAGAAGAAGAAAAATATGTCTGTCGTGTTTTTTTGTTTTTTTTTTTTTGTTTTTGAACTTCCCATCGAGACTGTGTTACTAATAACTTATTTGCCAGAAACATCATCAGTTTAAAAGCAATATTTTAAATTAATGATTTTTAGCACTGCGAAGGCATTCGTGGGATTTTTTTAATTAAATGTAAAGAAAGCTACGCTTGGACATGACGTCCTTCTTGTCGATCAATTATGGACGCTTTCACGCAATTACACGTCTTAGTCGTATTAGGTGTTGGCAATAGAGAGTCGACTCAGTTCATGATACATATATCATTCCTTCCAATCCCAGCAAACCTTATGTGACGTCAATCTGGACTTTGACACAGTTTGTGCAGTTCAATCAATCGGTTCGATCATCATCTTTTTCGCAAATAATTGCCCTATGCGACTGGGCGGTCTATCATGGCAACATAGTTTATATTTCTGCAAATTCTAGGCAAATAGATTCAAAACTTATTTGTTCCGCGGCGAACGCACGTAATGTGGCTTGATAGGGGGTTGGTGTTAGAAAAAAAGCTCTCTATTGGAAGAGAACCAAATCATCTAACAATCGGGCCTAGAAAAAGTAATTTAATAATTCATTCGAATAACTAATGAGAGGAGAGAGAAAACGATGTTTTTACTTTACCATTGTTTTCTTAGAATTGCATCAAAAATTTTCCTGTCAATAGTGACCCCTCCGATCACGAAACAATGTCTACGATTTCAAATATCAAGTCAATTGTCGGTTAATTTTTAAAAATTTTTGATTACTTATTGCAAATGATAGTCATTTGCATTGCATTGATGTCAAATTCCTTCTATAGTTTGTTCTTGCAAACCTCAGATGTATATGTTTTTGTTACTTTCTGGGTGGCATAACATGCAAAGCTTGAGACGGTGATGTAAATAACATTTGTATTAAGTTCGCAAATAAAAGAACGAAAATTAACAAAGTTTCCGACTTGACTTGAAAAATGATAAAACCGATCTTCCTCATCAAGCACTTCATTTTCATTACAAACCCATTCGGAAATATTAGGTGCTTCTGTGCCATTTGTTGCTTTTACGTTCATTGTTTTGTATGGAAAATTGTCATAAGATGTAGTGTTGTGGCGATGGCCACAATGGTCGTTTGTCTAATTATTTTAAACTTGATGGTGTGCAATTTGCTTATATGCTGAATGCAAACCCAAAAGCTAAAACACGGTAAAGTGACAGACACCGCTAGCTTTGCTTTCGGCGGACACAATGAATGCGTTTTTAAGTTTGCTTGTTGCCCGCTTTCGGCAGGGAACATTTTACACTGCGTACAGCAAATGCACATCAAAAAAAAAAAAAAAGAAGAAAACAATAATAATAATAAGAAAAAAAAAAAAGAAGTGATAAGAGTTCAAACTCTAAAATACATTATACAATATATATCACACGACCAATGATGAACTCTTATGCTTTTTATGTCATTTGTAAGGAGGATTCAAAATGAAATAAGTGACTAAAGCATAGAACAGAAAAACTAGAGATTTTGTAAGTCATTAAAGTTTCATATTAAATAATATGCTTCTCGGATAACTTTTAAAAGAGAAAATGTAGCCTACTTTTCGTATTCGTTGGATTACATGTGAACACTTTTACAGCAACATCTGCGTAGTATTCAATTATTGTTTCTGCATAAAATCTTTCGCATTATTATGATAACATATGAAATACTTGGTCGAGAAGATAAATCCTCTTAAAGTATTACATTGACCTTCCATTGGCTATTACGGAATGAAAAATAAGGACATACTGAAATGTGTAATATGTAAGCAGCCCCTGGTACGAATTCAGAAATCTGAGAACAACGGCTGCGAACATAAGATACTAACCAAGCAAACCAGCAGCAACCAGCAGCCGTCGATAGCAAACGAAACGCTTAAGGCGATGCGTGACTAACATACAATATGTTCTGCTCCTATTGATGGTGGTCATGGTGGCAACGATTTTCTTCTTACGCAATACAGAAAGATCGCAGATGCAAAAAAAAAAAAAAAAATGAAAAATAAACTAAAATAAAAGAAAAACGAAAAAGAAAAATAAATTCCGATTAAGTAAATCGCTTACTACAAATATTGACTGGTCTTACTGTTGAACGGAGAATAATTCCAACGTTGACATATACGTACACACGTGATTACATGCGTGTATGAATGCATATCTATATATTAATACATATATATATATATATATATATATATATATGTATAGTTTCAAATTAAGAAAGATGACGTACGTATAAATATACGCATTAAATAACTACACCGTTTTCTGCTTAGTGACATGTTATTGCCAAGGATACGCCAGTTGTGACCAACTTCTTCACACGAAATGCATTAAATTTGAAATTCAAGCGGTGTTAATTTTCCGCAAACAAACCAAAGGTATTACATACGTATTCCTTTATTCATATTCTTACATACATTGATTTAGTGGTTAAACCAAAATATATACAATATACGTGGACGTGCTATTGTTAGTAGCGCATTTATGATAGTTAAGTTTCGCTTGACTGATGATCCGAATACAGTCGTGAAGCCGGACATTTCCATTATACCGGGCAACGTGGCAGGGATGGATGATGGAGTTTTGCATTGCATTTTTACTAAGCCCTTGAAAGGGCCATCGAAGCCAAGAAACCAATTGCCTGGTAGGGGCATGGCAAGACACGAGTAAAACGAAACAAAAAAGAAAAAAGTGGAATTTGAGACGGCAATCGTCCTTTTCGAACCTGTGATAGATTCAATTGTCAGATAGATTGGCTTGAAACTTTAATTGCAGCTTCAAGATGATGATTATCTTTAATGAACATCCATCCATTTCTTTCTTTACTTTTTGGATAAATTAAAATTTAGGTTAAAATAGATATAAAAATAAATAAATAAATTTCAAATTAACGCCCTCCAGATACCAGATTTGGAATCGTATTTTCTGAAAATTTTCGATTTGTTGTTCTAAGCACAAACTAGTTGTTTACATTGGCATGGTAAGCAGGAGCAAGTGGATAAAACTCACTGTTTTTGCTTTTAAAAAGTTGAAAAAAAATTTTTTTTTTTATTTTTTATATTCTTTCATATCCTTTTTATATTCCTACACACCTTTATTTTAATATATTTAATTCAATTTTTTTTATTCTTTTTTTTTATATAAGCTGAAAATCATTGCCCTAATTTAGTGAAAGCACTACTCGTCATACACTCATATATATATATTGAAAGTTAAATTTATTTATATTCGACAAGTTTCATTTTCCATTTTCGAAAAGTGAAACCGACTTTTTGACATCTGGTTATGTCGTCGGCGCATTTTTACCCGGTACCTCGGTTTTAGCCTATCTATGCTGGTAAATAGACTGTAGGGTCGCCGATCATTGTCTTCTCTAACTAAGCGAACACACTGCAAGAAAATTGAACTTGTGCAATGAAAAATGACTGAATACACGGGCAACTCATACTCTAAACCGGGCAACTCGTAGTCTAAAACCGTTTCTTAGAAACTTGCAACATATTTTTTTTTTTTTTTTCTTTTGAGTTATGTTATTAATTGAACTGTGTAAGCGGTAAAAAGAAATTAAAAGAAATAAGTTATTACTTTCAACACTTAAGACTAGATCGTGCGCGTACACTTATATGCATTTATTTGTTAAATCATTGTTCGTGAATTTCTAAATAAAATAACTTAACGTTCAGTTTCTGATTTTAATAAAAAAAAATAATGTATATCTGAATGCTTGAAACAATCGCCCATCAATTCAAAAAAGGAACGAAGCAGAAGACGCTTGAAGCGTGTACTGAAAAAGAAGGGAAACTTGTTGAAACAAAAGAATAATAATAATAATTGATAGGGTTTGTGTATGGAATGTGTTGGAAAATAGGTACGTACTGTATATTTGTGCGAGATATGTAGTGGAGAAGGCGCCCGCAAGTATAAGAATGCTTGCGCATACAAATGTCAGATTAATGGTATTTTCACGCAAGTGAGCAAACAATACTTAACAATAACATTACCATCATAATTTATGATGATTTCAAATGGCATTTTATGCGGAGAGAGTGAATAATACTGAAGTAAAAATGGAAAATTGTTTTATAAGAAAACCGAAACAAAAGATTATTTTCAGTTATTAAATGGGAATCAGGATAATAGGTTTTGTGCGCGCAAAAAATAAAGATAAGCGAAGCGACATTTTCAATATTAAACACATACTCACTCGAAAATGTTTTGCAATTAATTATGAAGAAATGATCGCGTAAAAGCCGGCATATAAGGGGCAAAATGTACAAACACAAACGTTTCTGTTTTCCGCATTCTTTCTCAAAAATCTTATGGAAAAAGAAAAAACATATACGAAAAAATTATTTATATAGACGGAAGGATGCGAAGATAAACTCGGTTTTGTTTAGCAAAGACATCTACCTTAATAGAGCGCTGTAAAAGGACTTACAGTAGCTCGCTTATTCATCTAATGTGAGGATATGTTTGACTGTGGAAGTCTAGTCCATCCATATGAGAAGAATTATTGTATTCGTTTTTTTATTCGTTGATGTGTAAATCTTCACATTTAGTGTACATGTTGCGATGGTATAAGTAAAATAGTCTTCCAAAAAGTCTACTTGGAAAGCTTGTAGCGGTCAAACTATAAATTGTCGCCTTAGAAGAAGCAAGGGAAGTATGATGGGGCAAAGGGCAAGACCTGTTTAAGACCTGTGAGCAAATAATAGCCGGTAGTGACCAAATATGGATAGTATCGTATTTCGGGCATTTGAGGCATCGCATTTCAGTTCTAATTCATAAAAGCGTCAGCCCTCAGGATCCATTATTGGGTTTTGTGGGGAAACAACACACCGCACGGAATATTTTTGATGCTTTCTTATGTAACAACATTCTTCAATCGCCCAACGATTACCACTTCGTTCGTTTTTAAGCGTATAAAGTTATGGCTTATTTTTCCTGTTGCTTTATTACGCTTAAAATGAATTGTCCCCCAAAATAATTTTAAGTCGGTTCTTGATATATAATTACAGCTGAGTATTGAATAATAATCAATAAGAAATGTGAAGAAAAGTATTGATATACGATAAAAGTATGCGATGCAATGTCGGAGGACGCTGGCCGTGTTTTAGCTCAGATGATTCCAAACGATAGGTTGGCTAAAAAAGAAACTTATAAAGAAGATCCGTATCTACGGGAGAGGCATTGTCTTGCCGATGATAGACTGTTAAAGGAGAGATAATCCGCGAGGGATCGCTCGCAAAAAGAAAGTTTTCCACATTTAGGTTGTTCCACAAACACAGCAACACTTATTTACAAATATTCTGGGAAGATGTCTGCTTCATAGACCACCACCATCGATCCATAATAAAAAAAAAGTCCAAGATGGTTATGATGTGATGCAGTACGGCTTCCTCTAATCTATCCAGTTCGGGCAAGAGAAGAACGCATTCGCAAGGTTGGACGCAAACAAGCAAATATCATACGACACGTATTTTTGGCAAGAGAGAGGCGGTGGTAAGCTGTAAAAAACTATGCCTGAATCATAAAATGCAGATCTTGCGAATTCGGAAAAGGAATACCTTCGGTAGCCACGTCGAAGGCTATTACCAATATTGGAATAATTGTTTTATGCTAATTGATATAATACGAAAACTTCCAGAATCCAATGAATTGAACGGTCTTTCCGTCCGTGACTTAATATTTGCTTAACAATGATAGGACATGGGGGGGAAAAGTGAATTTTTGTCCATGAATTTTTCACAAGACGCGCATATTTATTAACAATATAATATTTGAAAAATTAATGGCTATGACGTCGGCTTGTTTGTCATAATCTCACGAGCAAGCTTCGCAGAATTTTTACGTATTTAATAGTCAGAGCTTTTATTATATATCATTATATTCAATTACAATCCCCATAGATTAGTCCTGTTATAATGTACGTATCAATGATACGCTTAGTCGAGTTGCATTACACATCTAAAAGTAACGTACTACGGATTTGGAGTTAAGTGTTTAGAATTCGTTCTACAGCATATGAAATTTTGAAAAGCTTTCGTTTGTGGCGACAAACTTTCAAACGCAAATACTATTTCATTTTCTATGCAAGCGTAAGAGGAAAAAAGCGGATAAAATAAACCCAATTCACAACCGCAAGAACTGTAGTATTTACATTTTGATAAGGTGTATATATACATATATACATGTATACACACACACATATATATATATATATATATATAAAACGATGCGACCTTTACTTTGCTTTACTTTATTTTAAACCAAAGCCAACACCTCTGGTCAGCACCACAACGACAACAACAACAACAACAACAATAATAACAACAACAGCAATATCATGTTCACATCCGGCACACGGGTAAATATTGTATATTATTTTATTACTTCTTCTTTATTTCATTTTGAAGGTTTTTTTTTCTCCCTGACGCTCCGTGCACTCTTCTGTTCACTCTTTCTGTTTTAGGAAGTAAAAAATAAATAAAAAACTATTCAAGTACTTGGCACATATGATTTATAACTTCCGGTTTCTAATATCTAAAAGGTTTACTTTAGAGCTCTTTCTGTCGTCTCTCATTTCCACTCTTATGGTTTATGGCTGTAAATTTTATACAAGAATATATGGAGTGTTCGTTAGGAAACCACTTTAACCATTCATTTTTTTTTTTTTATTTTTTTTTCGCTTTTTTGTTTTTGTGTACTATTATTTCCTTAGAATTAATACTACAAAGTTTTTTCTCTCTTTTCTTATGAAAATTAGATAAAATAATGAGTAAAAAGTAAATTAAAAAAAAAAAAAGTTTTTTTTTTCTTTTTCACATTTCATTGAAGGGAAAAAATAGAGAAAAAAATGTCTAAGCAACAGGCACAAAGAAGATTAAAAATAATTTTTCTATCTCCTTCTCCCCACCCTCCCCACCATCAGCGAATACCAGGCATTAAGGTATTGCTGTCGCGCATACTTCTGTAATGAAATTGTCGCAGATATGGTTGTAGTAAGTAAGTGTAATCGGTGCTTACACATGTGTCAAAAGAGTGAAGTATCGAAATATGTTGATGGAGGAAACAAGCTTGATTTTTGCTATGAATTTGTACATACATTACTTGCAATTGCATTATGCGTACACTGGCAGTTTGTTCTATTTATGTTGATCATTGAAATACGTGCTGTGTCTAGAGATGCATATGCACATCAGAAGACATACATTTTGGATCGACGTTTGACTGGACAGTTTTCGTTCGCTCGAATAACTTTCTTTTAACACAGCCACTTCAAGCGTAGCAAAAATATTCGCGATCAAGCCCAACCTTTGTGTTCCAATGTAGAAGGAGGAATACCTTTGATAACTGAAAAGTTTCAAAATGCTTCGAAAAACAACAATAAAAACTGGCGAAATCCATAACTAGATTTTCGGTTAAAATAATGTCGCAAGCATCAATTCTTAAGAAGTATCACTGAATATTCTGTTTGTGGGAAAATGTCGCGAAGCATGCCCTTCGATATCGATGCTATATTGGTGGATGCCTTTTTTAAAAATTTAATAGCGAGGAAACGAGATATGAATTCTGAAGCGGAAGATTTACGTTGGCTCTTACGACAGAAGGGGCAATTGAATAGTTCAATACATTGAAGGAGCTATGATACGGTTGGTAAGGGAATGGGCGAGCAGAGACAAAAATTGAGGAAAAAGTAGGCGAACCGATTCGAAGAACGTAATTCAGTTCGCAAAAGTAGTGAAGATGAAGCACAAGTTTGACCACGACAGCCACGATAGGTAAGTCGTTCTCAGAACAGGCCGAAATGAATAACCGTAAAATATCGGCACGGCGGTCCTAACGCTCACTATCGTAGATCTCTTCCAAGTATGCTGTGCTCTGGTCATTGCGTACATACCTCGTTTGTCTTTTCCCTTGTACTCTGTACACTATAGACTATAATTTCTCCTACATATTCTCTTAAAAGCTCATTGAATGATCGGCTGGTATTCTAGTAGTCTTTGCTGCCTTCGTGAAAAAAAGAAATCATGTCGACGTTTGGTTTATTCTGCCGCTATATTGAACACGTAGCAGCGCTGATATAAGCGTAGCGAGTGGAGTTGTATCGGACTGGCAGCCACTAAATATACTTACGCATCTGTAATATAATGTATTACGTATGTGTTGTAAATATAATTATACACCACATGTGATGCAAGTTTACGCAGATGTACGAAAAATCTAGAAGGTCTTTAGATAGAACCGTACAACTCCTAATCACTTCCTGAATTGATTTAAGCTTGTCTGTCAATCTACAATCCGGAAATTTTATTAGGATATTTTGATGAAATTTGGTATAGTGCCGTGTCTTGTCGCCAGGACTAACCCTATTGGAAATAAGTCAGATGTGACCACCATTTTCAACCGCTATCCACATAAGTTGTTACACGAATTTTCATAGCATGTATGCGATGTGATTTCTGTAATGGTTGATCGCGGACTGTTGTAGTGTTTAAGCAAAGTCAGGAAACGATTTACACTTACTTCAAGTTCACTTCAAGGCGATTCGACTCGACTAACCGCGTCTACTCGACTACTTTTCATTAAAGAATTGAAATTTGAGACGATTTTAATAGTTGAAATGCAGATTGTACGCGTAGATGCATAGTTTATTTAATATTTACTTAGTTTCGTATGTAAATCGGTCTCTTTGACTTACTCTCCTAATCCGTTTAATCTGTCCTTTATCTTACTAAACAAATCGCTATTAGCGGTATCACAAAATTGGTGGTTTAGTTTTGGTTATTATAAACATTTGCTCACCATGTTGGTTCTTTTGAATGTAAATAATCATTGCGGCCTTTATCATTAACAGCATTACAATAATGACGATTGTGCTGCTACAGCATTACTAATGATAATGACATTTGTTAGGCCGTCGCTAAGCTTGTTAGCAACAGGCCCATAAACAAATTCAATTCCCTCAGCTAAATAAATGTCTAAGCGTGTTTGTTTGTTTGTTTGTTTGTTTGTGAGCATAGATGTGCGTATTATGTGCGCCTATATGTGATGCATATACATGCATGCATATACATAAATCTAACATATTTCGATATATGCGTTGACTCATTATTTTGTCATTGTTATTATTGCATTTGCATACATTTGCATGCGTTTATAAAATTTGTTACCGAAAAGTCATAGTAACCCTGACGAACAGTAGCGAATGCTGCGTCCGCTGATTGATGAGGTTAGCTTGAGAATAGAAAGAGAAAATCAATCTAGGCTTATGTCAAATTAAACAAACAAAAAAAAAAAAACAAAAAAAATATTAAATTCATTTATCATGAATATTTTATAAAAATTAAGTACAGTCAACAACTAAAACAAAAACAATATGTTTTACTATTAGCTCTTTATTAAATCGGTAGTTAAGTTAGGATGCGGAGATTTATAGTTAAGCATGGAAATAAATTAAATATTTGCTAAAATACAAATCATTGCAACATAACAATATACTGATGATATACATATATATAACTGAGCACAAACAAACACTTCCACCATATAAATATATATGAAATTATTTCTATACATATGTATATATATATATATTATTGTTGTTTGCAAGTTCGATTGAGTACACTGGCGACAATCCCTCGTTGTTCGTCGACAAAATTATTTAGCAAACATTTTTCCTCTCGAATGTTTTGCGTGTGTAACATTTTTATAAACTTATTTAATGATTATTATCTGATCGTTTTATCGTAGACCTGAGCTCACGTTCGTGTATTCTAAAGTATAACTACGCATAAAATACCTTTGTTGCTAAAATGTTAATTAAAATTATTAGTAAATTTGTGTATTTTAATGGACATTTAAATACCGCCTGGGATATATACAAATCCACAAGCGTATGAGCGTATACAAACACACAAATAGATAAACACGCATATACCATATGCACTGCATATACGCACACGTAAAACCTATTCGTTTATTTCGTTTCATTTTATATATTATTAAATTTTATCGCAATTTTTAGATTTCGCAACGTTGTCCGATCGTATGATAAGTCTGACGAAATATTCAGCCTAGCAGCCCTACGCAGCGGAAAAACAAACGCTCCATTAGAATTACATTTACATGCGAGTTAATGAATTCTCGTTTACTAAATATTTATTTATATTCTATTTTTCTATTATTAATTTTATTATGAGTTTTCAGCCATAATCCCGTTTATCGCTTATACTTTCAAATTAAATTGTATATGTATATATATATACATATATATAATAATATTTCTATTAACATATTTATGATTGAAAAGATTGCTTATGCCTTTCTTTCGCAAACGCAATGAATTTCCTCGAAATTGGAACAAAAAATTCCCTTTGCTCGATTTGCAAAGTGGACTCGGGAAATTTCCATAATCGTATTATGTAATTCTAATTATAAAATAACCTTCAAAGAGTTCAATTTTCATCATGGAAACTGAAAAGGGAGAACTGCATATGCGTTGCTGAGAAGGGGAAAATAATTGTTGCATTTTAAGTGGAAAACAACACTTCTCAACAA
Source organism: Glossina fuscipes (assembly GCF_014805625.2). NCBI lineage: Eukaryota > Metazoa > Arthropoda > Insecta > Diptera > Glossinidae > Glossina > Glossina fuscipes. Next base: position 49,200,214 of record NW_023998415.1, on the reverse strand, counting down.
CATTTGTGTCCTATCTCTTGCTAACTCTTGCTAAGTCTTAGTAAGCTTTAAAAAGTTATCGAAATCGACTTTGAAACGACTTTTAAGACATTTTAGCCGAAGCAACAAGTTTGGGTTGTTTCCATGAGCCAGCAGATAATAATCCATCGTCAACTCTTTCATATGTCGATTAGCAAACAGAAGATAGGCAAGCAAGCTTCGGCTTGCCATCAACTCCAATAGAAATCACTTCATAATCATAACCGTAGGGAATTGAAATAGAAAAACGACCAGCATCTGCCGCACTCGTCCGATTTTGGCCCTTCCCATTACCATGTATTTCGCTATCAGCAAAATTATTCGATAGGGAAGAAAGCAACAAGTGCCATACTATAGTGATCGCCGCATACTACAGGTTGATAAAGAATCTATCCCAAAACTTGTACCCGGAAGATGGTTATAAGAAAAATAAGGTCCAATACAGTATTGATTAATAATATTAATAATTATGAATGTCTACGATGTGGTATCGTACCTTTTGCCACCTGTTGTCTAATAAAAATCTACAAATAGACGCACATGCCATTGATAAGCTAATGGGGGCTTTCAACTCCCATGTTACGGGGCACTTCACAGACGGTTACACTGGAGAAATACACGTGCTAAAGCTCTAACGAGGGTAGCGGGACGGACGAAACCTACTTAGTGGACGGACGGGTCTTATGACTAGGCTCCCTGCCCCTACCTACAGTCTCCATCGGCCTATGTTTTTATATCATGCAAGAGCAAACAACTAACGTAGAAAAGTTTTCCCTAGACGCATGCCTCACTAAACTTTCTTCTCGAGCCATTGTAATTTATCTAAAAAATAGACGTGCCATCCGGACGAACCTCCACTCCGACGAAACACTGCGCTACTTTTCAACGACTATGAGCTTAGTATCTCAAAAGGATGTTCCAGCGCAAAACGATTTGAATCTGAAATGATGAGCATCCAAATGTAAGAGAAGCGTTGGACGACGCTATCTATGTTAATAAATAAAAGTTGGATTTCGCAAAAAAAAAAAAAAACCTCTTTCCGTTTATTCAGCCATAGGAGTTATCGATCGGTGTGACGTCTTGCGATGCTTTTAAAAATGTTATCAATTTACTAGCCAATATAACTTAATCAGGGAATGGGTCTTTCTTTTATAATTATAATCAAAAAAAGCCATCAACATGTATTGGTTGCATTAAAAAAAAAAAAATAAAACAAAAACGTTTATTAATGTTATAAAAAATGTAAAGTAATTGACTTGAAAAAAAAAAAAAAAATAAATAAATAAATAAAATACTTTTTATATAGAAACATGTATATATATGCAAGACTGGGCGCATACATCTATGATTGTATGGTGTCGGTCACATGCATGCATATACATTGTCTTTGAGTTGCAATAATGTGCATGTCCGTTAGCAAGTAATTAAAAGAGTCATTCATCACTCTTTGCAAACATAGACAAACAGAAATGATAACATTTTAGTACAAATACGAATGTATTCTGTGCATGTGTTTCCTCGTTTGTTTGTTGATATTGCTCAGCACACAGTTATTCGCACAAACGTTGATTTGCCTTTGCGCAAAATATCTTTTCACAGAAAAACGGCGAATTCATGCAAACAACAAAAACTCTATTCCTTTCTCTTTCCCTTTCGTATATTTTTCACTCTTTTTCTTGCTTCCGGGGGTTTCCATTTGCGCTCGCTCGCTTCTCGGTTCGACATGAATACAAAATTCAGACCGATCCACAGTCGTGGGTTTGATAGCTGACCTGCCCTTTAGTTAGTTCAGCTGTATTATAACTAATAAGAGACTTTAAATTACGCGAACCCAGTCTCCGCGTGATCATTATTAGTTTCTTTACTTCTTTTTTTTTTTAATGGTTTCTTCCTCTCTCTCTCTCTCTCTCTCTCTCTCTCTTTCTCTCTCTCTCTCTCTCTCGAAAGGCCCTAACAAGCGTTCTTCTCGAAAAATCAGATATGTTGGTCATTAAGGTATTTTTATTTAATGATAAGCAGAAACATATTGTTAGGCGTGTGCGGACTCGTCGATCAGGACGTATTTTATATCAAATTTTTTCAACAATAATTTAAATCAATAATCGAATGACTGATGCAATTTGAAGTTCCTTGTCCCTCTTAAAGAAATTAATCTGTGATCACGTAATCATCCCAATAACAGATAAGCAAAATATAAATTAAATTTTCTTTTGTCCGCTAATATGATGCGCATTTAAATTCAATTTCAATTATTTGAACTGATTTTGATAGCAGGTCTTCAAGTATATATAGTGAAAGGAAGTGTGTGCAGCAAGGACGAACTTTATATTTCGGTTTGCTAAACCGCTGACTTTCGGATCGGCGACTAAAAGGTAAATAGTACAACTGCTGTAATTATTCAATTTTATTGAAACGTAAAAATCTTTGCAATACACCGTTACATTGGTGACATGACAAAGGCTTGGAAGAAGCTGCAATTCTTCGCTAAAGTCGAACACACTTTCAACAAAAGCTGTTCATTTTGTTTGTTACCTAAAAGTATACTATTGACATCTGCAGATCCGCTAATTAGGACTTTTTTAATAGCTATCTGATCACATTTTATTTACTTTGGAACAACAATATTATAATAAATAATCTGTAACGAAACTCAGCCGAATGCATTATTTTTAATTTTCCTCCATGAAAATTGTCACTTAATATATATAGGATACTCTAATATATATATGTTCGATTTATACGTATTGCGAGTATAAATTAGTTCGGAACGTTTTTCTTAAGATCGAACAAGGTACAGATTAAACAAAGTTTTATCCATCGTTGACTATAATTGTTTCCAACCTTTCAGCGGATTCCGACTGACGTCTCGAAGGAAGCTTACCGCCAAAAAAAAACAAGTCAAACTTGCCTATCCTCATAAGAATCGAGGCCAACAGTAAATCATCTATTGAAACCCATGTTAATCGTAAGGATTAATTTCTGGGGATAGCAGCAGCAGGAATTGCAAACATTTCCTAAGCGAGTTTTGTTGTATGGGCCCGGATTTCTTCAAACTGAAAAAACACGATGTTATAACTCGCAGCTGCATTATTTATTGTTCCGTATCATCGCTTGGTAACGGTTTCATTTGATTGAAACAAATCATAAGAGACCACGCTACGTTAAGCTCTCCAAATTGGCTCATTGTCGATATTCAGTTTTGACGCTATCGATGTTGATAGTTCAACAGTTCAATTATGATTTTTTGAGCTTCCGATATTGTGTCGCTTCCATTGTTCACCACTTGTAAGACGCTTTAGCGACACTATCCACCGAATTAAGCAGACAAAGTAAAGCAGGAAAGTGAAGCGAAACGGTGTTGCAGTTGTTACAGAATTACACCTATTCCAAACTGCAAGAGACAATGTTGTGTGGGCTTTATTCTAATGCTGTATACGGTTGCCCCACAGCTTAAGGACAATACTTGCCAATCACGGAGAAAATCATAGTTTTATTCAACATCCCGCAGTGCTCCTTAGACTCTCGCCTACCGTACGGACCGAACTAATTTCAAATTAATAAATTCCCAATGAGAATGATATCTGGTCGAATTTTGGTACGGCAAAATGCACTGATAAATATAAGATTCACGTATGTGAATATGTTTGTTTATTAATGGTATTTATTTAGTTCATGTTATTCGCCCTTCCATTGTAAGGATTAAAACTTTATAGACGTTCACTAAGACATATCAGATGCATTTGCCAGCCATGAAAACTCTTCCGTCGTTCTACAAAAGAAAGAAACGGAGCACTCGTTGCCCGCAAGTTAATTGTGTAGCTTATATGGCTAGTAGTATAGTACAAGAAAGCTAAGAATGCTAAGATAGCACTGTTAAGCATTGACTCCTCGCCGTTCTCGCTTAGGAAGGAAAATTGCATCCGCTCTTTGCGATAGAGAGGCAAGTCTTCTTCACACATTTGCAATTGGTTATTATAATTTTAGTTGTCTCTTCAATATGAAGGCTATTCAAGAAGTCGGCTCAAGCTGAATGCAGTTTTTCTTTTTTTTTTGATTTTTTTTTTTTTTTTTGCAGGAATATTTCAAAAAAAAAGTATTGCAATTATTTTTTCTTCACTTTCTGCTGTTGGAAATAGTTTTTGGAGAGAGACAGAGTCTTGCTTCACCAAGGAACCTAAACAAATGTTCGTAAGACTTCTTTGTTGTAGTCGTCGCTGTTGCCTTGGAATTGTTTTTCCTTTTCACACCAGTAAATTGGCTCGAATTGCATGCTGCAATAATAGAATGAAACGAGGCTCTTGATGCAAATTGATTTAGATTAGTTGAAAAAAAAAAAAAACAAGAAGTAGAAGAAGAACAAGAAGAAGAAGGGAAAGAAAGAAGCAAAAAAAAAAAAAAAAAAAAATGAGCAACAACATTGCTAACATAGTAGAGAAAACATTTTTATTCACGCAAACACACGCAGCAATAATGAAATACGAAAGTGTGTGAATAAGTGGCCAGTTAGCGTGTGCGTGTTCGTTGTTCGTATGCTGTGCTGAATAGTCCTATTGTGTCATTGCTGTACTGACTGCATTTACTGTTATTACTATTAGGAGTTACGTTGTCGAAAATTTTGTTGATACGAGTTTTGAATGTAACTGACAACGCCTGGTTTTGTCACTTCCAACAAAGTAGTGCTCTCACATACATTATGTATCTATACACGCATGCATGCTTATTCCCATACACCTACATTCAAATATTCACATACACATATCGCTACTAAAAAAATATATAACTGGCTAAGTATGCACATGTGTATGTTTAAGCGCATAAAAATTTATGACTGTAGACATAAGTACATTTTCTATTACCTATATTTGTAGATACACAGGAAAATATACAGTTTGGCTTTGCATCGTTCTTGCTGCTCTTGCTTAATGCTTAATATATATGGGACATGGCGTGGCTTGGGATGGGTCTATTCATGTTCAAATACAAATCACCCAGCAAGCAAGCCCACAAGCACAGATGCGCAGATTGACTCCGAACCGGGAACGGAGAGATCGTACTATTTATTGTTAACACAGCCAAAAAGTATGTCCGTACATACACACTCTGACAACAAATTCAAAGTCTTTGCTTATTAAGCAATGAAATAGGGTTTTATGCTTTTGTTGCATCTGTGTATATATGCAATATATGTATTATTTGATAAGACTATGCACTCAAATGTTTTCGAAACAGTTCCTCATCGTTTTTGTTGTCTTCAAATAAAGAAAAAAAAAAAAAAAGCAGAAATTAATTTGTTTCCACTCATTGTTGTATTGAATTTTTTGAAGCATTTAATTAGACCAACTTCTCTGGTAGCTTTCCTTAGGTACAATTCTTTATTTTTTAATTAATTTCGAGATGAAATAATATAAACAATTTTCTTTCATTTTCGCATACACGCATATAACTGAATTTAAAATTATCGTTGTACACTGTCTATGTGCATTGAAACCTGGCACTTGAAGACAGAACATGTGGTAAGCAAAACTTGTTTTTAAGAATTTTTTATTGCCTTACGGTGCATCCATCGTTGATGCTTGTCATCTCAAATCAAGAAATAAAAATTTCGAAAATATCTTGTGTCAGTTATGGGGAAATCGAAGCAATTGTCACCCAGAACTGAGGAATATTTGTATCAAATTTTACAAATCCGCCTGAGCAGCCGTACAGGCAAGAATCGCGATTACGAAGTGGAATGTTCGCGAGCTCAAATCTCAAATGCATTCGAGTTTACCTTGGCCGTAGCTATATAATGAGTACTTAGCCGATTGGGCAAACATCCACCAAGCCGTGCTCACCACCTTACTTTTCTCCGATCGTCACCCTGTTACACAAACAGTGGATATCTCCTCAGTTTCATTGATGTGCATATTAAAAAAAAGAAATCAATCCAGATTTCTTAAATGTTTTAAAGTATAATATTTCCATAGGCTGGTAAATTTAAAACCTAACCTTGCTTACTGGCTCGCTTACTTTAAAAATTGATTCTTGAATATGTAGAGTGAGAAGACTTATGCTTTAGTGTTCGTATTTTACTTCAATTTATGCGGTGCTGATCGTTGGACAAATAGATGCTGGAGAGGAAGGCGAGTGGACAAACTAAGAGACAACTAAGAACATATGTAAATTGCTTGCATATAGAATCGATACGATCTATAAAGTTGCTAATAGGCATTTCTGAATAGTAATGGCTGTTGTGAGTAAGTTTATAGGTATTGCAATGCTCGGAATCATAAAAGGAGCCAGAATTCCTTCTGCCCAGTGGAGGTCGTGGGGTCCAGACAACAACTGCTTGCCTGAGTACAGTAATCACAAGCAGTTTGATCTTCCAAGTGTTTAGGGAAAACGATTGCTTTGCAGTAGAGAAAATCAGCCTAGCATTTACACCTTATGGCTATCCGTCTACCGCTATGTGATTTGCA
>NW_023998415.1:49137144-49193338 GCF_014805625.2 Glossina fuscipes | reverse complement strand
ATGTGAATTTAATTAAATTCTTCTTCGCTGCTAAAGAATAATTCATTTGGATTTCACTTGCATCGGTAAACTGAAGAACTTTATTAATGTGTAGTTATTGTAAATAAATAAAAAAAAAAAAAAAAAAAGTAAAAAAGTTATATTCGGCTATGATCGAATTTCACCTACCCATCAGCATTAAAATCTTTCACGCACCAAAGTGAATGGGATAGAATTTATCTTCCACCTTTTACTTCACTAAAAGGTATATGATGGACTTTGTCCTTAAGTCGTAGTAAATAAATAAATTAATTATACTATTAATGCAAAAAGGAATGGACGGACGGCCTTCCCTTTGGCCGATTGATAGAAAATGTCCGGTAAATTAATTAATACATGCAAAAATGGAAAAGGGATATGACGAATAAGTTTTCCCCCTTTTCCTATTTTTACTTTTGAACACATGTCACGGATGCCTGCGGGTAATGGTGGTAATTGATCAACAGCACAGTGGAAGCCTTATGGCGGAAGCAGTCAGTTGATCAATTGGTGAGTCCTGACTGCTTGGGTGCGGCCCTTCGGGGAGTACTCGTGGTGGTTGTGGTTGGCGAGTTCCTAGCTAAAATGGAACAGTTGAGTGCAGCTAGGCCTCGCCATTCACCAGAGTGGGGTTTATTGTTCCATACACAATAAACTGTTCTGGACTCTGGTGCTGTTTAGGCCCCTACTCTGTGGGGATTGTCTAACTCGCCAGGGGGCGTAGTACGCTTAAAAGTGGTTTGGGCCACCGTGGGGTTAAGCCTTACAGGCAGGAACCCACGTTAAACCCTTGCCACAAATTCACTAAAAGGTATTAGTAAGAGAAATTACTCTAGTAAGTCGTAACGTCCAACATAATTAACTGAACACTAACGAATTCTTAGGCAGATAATACCTTTATTTGACGAATGTATAAAATAGTTTTGAAAATGTTGTCTTGCTTATGTTAGGGTTAATAAGCATAAGACCTCAAAAGATTGAAAAAAGAGAAAATTTAATCACTTATAACCTTGTGTGGGTGGGACCAATTTTTTCCATTTCTATAGATAAGTAGTAGAGCATTTCGTAAAGTACAAGTGGAAAATTTGCAGTCTTCTATTATTTGTGAGTAACGAGTGAAAACTCATAAATTTTTGAGTAGAAAAACAGAGTTGTTTTCAGTTTTACGTATCACTGTACCCTTATGCTCTGATCAATCTGATGGCCCATTTTCAGTATCGACCGTCGTGGAAAAAATATCAAAGTGTTCACCAAAAATCACACACACACACACACACACACACACACACACACACACACACACACTCACACACACACACACACACAGATGGACAAATATGGTTTAATCAATTCAGAAGTTCATGCTGATCAAGAATTTATATAATTTATAGATAGAGTCGCTCAAGCTTTCTTTTGGGTGTTGCAAACATTATGACAAAACGAGTATGGGGGCGTATAAAAATGGATCGAGAGGCATATAAAAATCTATGAACGCAAGAGACTTACAATACTGAATAGGTTTGTAAAGGGGATTTGAGAATTATAAATACATCATAGATTGGAAAACTTGGTTCTATTGTGTGTTGAATTCGAAATTTTCCTAAAATAAGTCATCTATCTGAAAGTGCCCTAACAAACGAGTTTTTGAAAGGATCTTCAAAAGGGAAAAAAGATAAGCAAAAGCATTTTCTAATAGCTAGCCCGGCATGAACTTTACAAATGTGTAAAAGGAAACTCCATCGCAACATTGTTAGACGTTGGTCCGTGAACGTTTCAATGCAATCCGAACCGTTAATAAACATAAAGGTAGTATTAGCAAATGTCACACATAACATCTGCATTTTATTTTTTTATTTTTTGTTTTCATGCTTCCTATTGGCGCTGTAAAGCAAGACATTTTTTCGTACCTGTAGAAGATCTAATAAACGAGAGTAGGTGAGCAGATAGAAGCAAATCGGTGATGAATTTGTCGTTTTTATTATAAATTATATATATTGCAAAGACAACTAAAAAGAAAAAAAAAAAAAAAAAGATTGCATTACCATCCCTTAGTAGTTGGTATGAAAATTTAAAAAAAGAAAAAAATGCAAAATCGCAAAATGGACACAAAAACTCTTGCTTGTATTCGTTTTGCTGGCTTCAACGTTGTCAAACGGTATACATTCTAAGTAGTCAGCAGTTGAATAATGCTTACTGATAAGAGGTGGCAATGAAAGCACACAAAGAGACACAATTCTATGCAAACTAAGTATGTTTATGTATAAATAAATATTGTTCTGTGATGCGTGTGTAGGGATTGCAGGCAAATTAAAGACCACATTCACATAAAATTGTTTAAGGTTTAATAAACACTGGATTTCGATTAAACACTGGGTCTAGTTCCCTTTAAATTTCATCTTTAATTTTCTTCGCAATTATTGCTCAAATGTCTCCGCAATCTTGTCATTAGAATAAGGAAGGCTTTAAAACAAGTAAATCACTTTTTCAATATAACAAAAAAATGTTAAAAGAATTAAATATTAATAGAGCACATAGAACCTGTGGGTAGGTGCGCACGAGCAGGTTTCCTTCAGATTACATTCCTTTACTTTTAGTTTTTCTTCTTACTTCTGATCATTTTTCAAGCAATTTTCAGTTAAGTACAACAAGAATGGAAAGGTTTCCTTTAAGCAATAGAGAACGAATTTAATTGAAAATTTCCTTATGCTAATAAGGCTAACAAGGAGCTGAAGGAACGATGATAAATTCCAGATCGCAAGTCCATTATACGGACGGACTGACTGAGAGACGTACGTATTCAGAATATGAAATTAATATTTGCATATAATATTTTGCAAAATGTCAACTGACAGGCATTTGGCAAATGACCATAAAAGCGGATAGAAGAACAAAAGTCGTTAAAGGCTTGTCACGGCTACTGTTCTGTGTTGGCAAAAGAATTAATTAAAGTAAGTGCAAATGAGAGCAAACAACAAATAAATAACAACATCCTAACTAGTGCAATTAAAAAGACACACGAAAGCAATGCTTTAACACGAATTTCAATTGCACACTGCCTATACGCTTCGACCAATAAAAAGACCTCTGAATAAATGAAAAAAATGTACATTTTCTGTTTAATGCGTTGTACAGACCAAAATCGACCTTTTTTCATATTAATATCAATAGTTTAGGCTGCTCTATATGCCTATGCTAACGAAAGATTATTCACGTACAGAAGAGCATAGCGATTTCCACAACCTAACATCTTAGAATCGCCAGGAAAATAAATTAAAGAAACCGTTATTAATTTTACTCGAAATAATTATTTCTTGTTTTTCTTTTCTCTTACTATGGGTGCGTCTCGCCAATTGGTTTCCAATAATTTGATTATTCGATAGTCTGGTTGGCATATTGCGGATTCTCTAGCGTGCGAGAATATTGCCGTTCAATTTGCAAGCCTTGCTTACACTCCAGCCGTCGTCATTACACCTTTGGGATGCTCTTCAATCCATGAATTATTACCCATTTTTTCAAAACGAAACTCCATAGAGAAAACTATTGATTGTTGGCTCAAGACGGCGCTTATGACGACAGTAAGCTGGTAGATCAACATAACATGAAAAGTTGTCACAATCATAGATGGACGGGACCATAATAAAAACTCCAAATAATTTGCCATTTGTGATGAGTTGTACTCTTCCGTGTTGCAATGCTAAACCTTGGCAAATTTCTTCGGTCGTAGCTATAGCGAGTGCTCACTCGATCGGTAAAGGCACAACACTTGCCGATTGGGCACATGCACATTATGTTTGAGGTCGCCGAGCTCGCTACTTCTATCCTTCTGAAAAAAGAAATGCTTTTAAAATACGCAAACCAAAATGGACTGCGCCTGAAGAGGTTCTAAATTTTAAGCTATATGAATGTGTTAACATAAGCGTGGTCCATTACCAGAAAATGACTGCATATTACTGTTACCGCATATGCAAGTGATATCCGCTCCAAGTTTGTAATGAAAATCGGTGCCATCTTCAAGATCAAGTGTTGCATTTATTTTTAAATTTCAATATAAAAAATAAATCATAAATATTTATGCTTTTATCACTTTACGTACACTTACATATATGAAGTCAAATCCAATCAAATATATATATATATATATATATAATATATATATATATTAAACTAAAATAAACACAATTTCACATTTTAATGAATATCATATATATATATACATTGTCTCAATTGAGTATGTTTAGGTGTTACAAATAGAATAAGAAATGTAATATCTTTGCAGTCTTTTAGTATAAAAGAACGAAAATCTATATTCATCCGTTTACATTAAATTAAAGTAAAGTCGAGATATTAATGTTAAATCGTTTGTTCTCTGGTTGACATTTTCTGTCCATGACAACCTATCAAAGGTTTCATTTTTCGTAGCACGACTCGCACACAAACATGCAAAATCGCAACAATATGTATTTATTAAAATTGATTTTGTTTTTAAAAGCCAACCAGCCACCCATGGTTACGGTTTACTACGCATCGCATACATATTAACCTATTATATTATATGCATATTGTAAATATACTGCAGGAAAAACAATAAATTATTAATTAATTTTTTCCTTTTTATTATTAACATTTTACTTGGAATTTGAATCTACCATCAAGATTAAATATAATTTTTATTTAATGAAATTTTAATATTCTTAGATTTTATATAATAAATCTATTTTATATAAATAAGTTGTTATTGTAAGAGTGTTTGTTTGCTTCTCAACGGAAATTCTTGAAAAGTTCATATCATAATCATCATCGTTTGTCATAAAACCTATCAGCGATATAAGATAATAAGCTAATTATAATAAGCATATCTTTTCAACGGGGCATGTGTTCTACACCGTACAGATATTTCCCACAATACGGTCCCAACTATCGAAAGGCATTCCGAACAATCTGTATTGCAATCGTATGTGTAAAAGTCCAACTAGAGAGATGTAAATAACGGAGTTTTTATTGCATCATTGTCCAAAAATTGCATTGAACAATCAACATAACAAAATGTCAGATATCATTTTGCATCTTCAGTTTTATTTCCACGCATATTCTTTTCACATGGCTTCTACCCTCTTCTACAACGGATATGACCTTCTTTCCTTTCTTTTCTCTTAAATCGAAGACAAAAAAAAAAAATTCTTCTTCCTATCTCTTCTTGAAACATAATCCAACTTTCACGTGTTATGCAACAATTCAAATGCTTAGCAATACGCGTTTGTACATAATGTGTGTACCCTTGAGCTTCGAATACGTCGGAAACGAATATGATATGCGTTTTAGCGTTACTCGTATAGTTCAATTCTAAGAAAAACGCTGCCCGATAATTCAAAGCGATCGACGTGATTCGATAATTCAAAGCTAAAGAAGCAATTACGCAACCCAGTTGCCATGTCGGATATTAATGGTATCAAGTCGATGGTAAGTATTTTTAAGCGAATAGCTTCGTGTACTGCATTATAAGTTTCATCAGCTGAACCGAGCCGACAATATCAACAACCGATGCAACTTAGCCGATTGCTTTAGGGTAAGAAGTCGTAATAACCTGCCCTTGGCACGGCAATGCTGTACGGACTATGGCAAATCAAAGCCACTAAACTCGAATAAAAACTAAAGATCGATAATTGTTCACATTGTTAGATGATTTGCCTGACTTAGAAATATGAAGAAACACGAATTCAACCGACTTCGACATATTTGCCAAATATTGGAGTTTTATAATTAATAAATCACAAGTATACGCAAATGAAAAAAAGGGACTTTCTAGAGAATCTAGAGACGTTCTTCGACGCGTTTCACATACCAAAAGTTTGAGAATAGCATCAAAGAAAAGCTCATTACCATGGCGTCCGTATTCAGATGCCGTAAAACCGAATCTGAAAGGTGTGAAAGGCAAAGGATAGCTAAGGGAAATAAATAGAATCACACCCACTACGTCGCAAATCGAGGAGGATAAATGAGCGCTCAGTATCGATGTCTGCGAAAGACTACGAAAGTGAGCGGAAATGCGAACGAATTTTATTGTCGAATATGTATTTAGAAGGAAGATGTTTTACATGCATGTCCATGTAATATGGACTTTTGAACGAGGTGGGCGAAAATCTAAAAAAACACAGAGCTGCTTACCGCGAGGTAAACGCATAAAACCAATTTACACTGTCACAAAATTAGCAAAAGAAAAAAGCAAATTCGTGTAACCGAGCGGGAGCGAGAATGAGTTCCTCCTACATATTCATCAAGATTCTTATACGTAGTTCGATTCAATTCTTAACTCATGAGCCGATGCTTCGAGGCCACGAACTCACATCGCATATTATCACTTCAGTCTACAAAGCCGTTGATTTGTTTTAGGTGAAAGAACTTTGCAAACAGAGAAGCGAAAAATTTAAAGAAAATTTGTTTCTATTAAACAAATTGCATTCTTCACATTTACTTTATTTAGTAAATGTTGAACGAGCTTTTATTACTATTAGCTATCACTCATGTTACTTGGGATAGTGTTGTGGCACTTGATATTCATTCATTCATACTCTCTTGCACATATATAATACTTTCGTGGATTAAATGTAGTTCGATTCAATTCTTTGATGGATTAAATGTAGTTATGGATAGAATGTTCATATGTGATACGCTTGCTAATGGGTCACTGACTTCGGTCTCATTTGGTGTGTTGGCGGTATGGTGGTTTTGTGTGTTTGCGTTCAGTTCATGACGCATATTTCACGTTTCCTCGTAGCTCTTCTTTGTAACTTAATGACAATTGCAATGATTGCAGGCGAACGTAATTAATGATCAAAACATTTCTTATAGTGAGACACATATTGATCTGTCTGCATACAAGTAAAGAGACACAAATAAAACGGCGTTCATGGCTGAATTAATTACAAATTTATCCAGTTTTTCTGCCAAATAATTTCTTAAAATTCTTCTCATCAAATTTTTTTATTCACATACATTTTATTTCTACTTTCGCATGTAAGCCTTATAGATGCCCAAGTAGAGCAATTTTTGCATCCAGTCACATAAATCTTTCCTAAAGGAGTCTAAGCTATGCATTCAACTGTCCTCCAAACTTAAAAGTTAAGACACCTTTGTTCGATAGCCGATAGTATTGCGTTTGAATACAAAGATAATAAAAAGTTACAATCAATTGCGTAATAAAGCTGATGAAGGGCTATTACTCATTCAAGGTTCCAGGACCACCTCATTCGAATGCACCTTTCCGTTGAAGGCTACTTGCTCAGGTTGTGATTCTTTAGCACAATTTGCTTAAATCAACGAGTGTTGGATGCGATAAAACTAATCAGCAATGCAGGCCAGCAATTCAGTCCAGAATATAAATGAAGAAAACTCTCCCGAAATCGTAAAAATTCTCTTTTGTAATTGTCACGTAACGTAGAGGTTTTTAGAATATTATATCTCTCTTGCAATGTCACATCCAGGGCTCCTGAAACCAATCATAATACAGGTCTAGTATCATACATCAATCTGGATCTGCGTTTTATAAATATTTTACTTTGATTGCTTCTTCATCTGCATCTTGTTTCGCATCATTCAATCTGGTTTAATCGAAAGTTGAAATTTATTTAAGAAAATACATGGAAGCCTTACAATAAGCGAACAATCGGTCATCAATTGTTTAAGTAGTCCTGGTATTTGGGAGCGGCTTTAACATATTAGTTAGACATCAGACAGCGGTTTCACGTCTGCGAAGAGCATTTACATATTTTGTTAAATTGTTATATTGCACTAGTGGACGAAGCAGCCGGTTACAGAGCCGCTCCTGGCACTCCACTTTCCCTTCACTTCAAAATCGTTATTAAGCACTGTTCATTTAAATAGTCTTAACTGCTCATATGCAGACCTAAATAGAAGTTACTCGTTCAAGGGAATGTGAAAAATAACATAAGAGGGTAGAAAAAAGAAAAGAAGTAGTTCCTTCCGTATATTACCATATAGTTTGATAATCTCATGGACGGTAAATCGTTAATGTGTAAGTCAAAAAGATTTGATCCCAAGTGGCGGTCAGGGATACCTGACCTAAGACGCAATGCACTGTAGATGGACCGAGTTAAATAGCACTCTCAATGATCTATAATTATGGTACGAGCTAAAGCATAACGCTGGGCGCGAAGAGAAGCCAGGCGGCTGAAATTTAAGAATCGATAAGCAATAACTATCTGCATGTGCTCGAAGACCTTACCGAGAAATCAGCTTGTATGCACCAATGGAATAAGCAGAGAAAAAAATCTGTTAAGAGAATTCATGCTGGATATACCCTCCTGTCAAGCAAAAGCTACATGTCGAGTGATAACGGGCTCACTAAGACTCGATGGAACACTCTATTCACCGACACCTCAATAATTCGGTATGAGATCTTTTCAAAAGAGCAAGAACCGGTTGAATGTGAAAACGAAAAAAATTGGATATGATGTAGACTTTTGAAAAATGTTCGTTCGACTTAATTGCAGAAGATCTGGATGATTGATAGTACTTAGTGGTATCAGTAGCAATTTGGACTTTAATGTCTCTCTCTCTCTGTCCTTCTTAGAGATTATCGCAGTCAATATCGAATTGTTAGTGTAGGAGAAGGAGGTGGACCCCTTTTCGAAGAGGAAGGTCAATTGGAAACAACAACTGGTTGGGCAGATATGACGGGAGTGATTCTATCAATGTAGATGCATCCGTAGAGAAACACCTAATGAATCAGAAGACTGAAGACGGGGCACCGGAAGTCCATTAAATCAATAATAGATGCGACCACGAGAAGAAATTGTTAATTATATCCGCATAGGTCAGTAATGTGTATGAAGACAAGTGTGATCAAGTGTCATCATGATTGAAAAGTACCTAGATTTCCAACTGTCGGGAGCCCAACTAATAGTTATAAATGTCTAAATGCTTTCTTACTTATTATTGAATGATTGCGTTCTAATACTATTTAAAGGCTTCTACTGCCTGTAAAAGTAATCATATCATAAATGTGAGTTTGTGAGAAACACTGGAAAGACGTTTTCAATATTTGTTGCACAGTAGATCTATATAGATAAAAGGATTTGATAAATGCAACAAAATTCTCTTGATGACTGACGGATAAGTGCTGTTTGCGTTATGTTGTTCCCCTTTGGTATTTTATTGTTCCCATATTTATGAAACGTTTATGTTTTTAAAAAAAAACAACAACAAAATTTCCATGAAATTTGCCGAACTGCTCGTCATCAGTCTTGTTTTTTATTTTTCTCTTGCATTCTATGCATTCCCTTTTCCCTCCCTTTTTTGGCCCTTGCTTTAGGTACATGCCCACACATGGTCAGTCGCATCTAGTTATTTATTTAGAAGAATAGGTATTTACTCGCTTATATTTACGCTAAAAATTTAAAAAGCAGGTTTTAAAACAATAACGATAACAACAAAAAAGCTTGGCAGAGAGCCAAGAGAAAATGACGTTCTCATTACGCATGTGAAAATGATTGGAGTTGCGGTTTCAAGGATCCACACAAACAGTAACGTGCTCAAACTATTGGTTTAAAGAAAAAGTTCACGTCACGTGCTCTCACAGAACTTGAAATCCATTTCACTCCATCAATTCTTTAAATTGCTACGAATCCCATTAACTCAAGTAGGTAACATCTCGATCTCGATGATCTTTTGCGATTGCTTTGGTAAAAACCTTAGACGCAATCGCTTCATCACTACACCATAAACGAATCAAATGATTTTCTTGGGACTTTTTAGAGAATTCTGCACGGAGCATAACAATCGGAAGTTGAATGGGACGATGAGTGCATCGCACTTTCTCAGCTAATTTGTCTTTTTTCTCCATTTTTTGCTGAATCACTAAATATGTTGCCCCTGGCGTTGATCGGTGAAAGAGAGCGCCTTAATTGTGCTTATGGAGCTTAACTGCAATTGCATCCTTTTATTGGCATTAGGGTTGTGAAGATCAAAGTCACTTGTTAATCATTAGGATGCGAGTAAATTCAAAAACTTGAAACTTGTATAACGCTTACATTAAACCTGATGTGTATTAATATTGCGTGGGATGAAGATAGAGAGGACTTACAGTTCCCGGCAATAATATTGTAACATACGAAAAAGCTAGCTTTGTAACTTAATAACTGTGTGTAATCTCAGTCAACTGTGTAGCCAGATTGGAACAGTTCCTGATGGACGAGCCCCTCTCAGTCACATTGAACTCAAATCGCTAGCTTACGTATGCTTGTGCAGCTTCACTATTCTTCGATTACGATCTTTTTCGCATATGTCGTTGTCGTATTTGATTTGAATTCATATTTCATTTATATAATGGTCTTCTTTTAGTACTTAGTCTTATGCAAACCATTTAAAGCTAGCGTTTGCTGGAACTTAATTCCCCATGATTGCAGCGTGCGGCTCCTCTAACCAGTCATTTTTGGGCTTCTAATTTTCATAAAACATGTATAGCGTACACAGCACGAAGCAAGCGATATGTTATTGTCTTCGTGAACCTTTGCATACATTACATAATGATATGAAACGAAATTTTTTTGCAGAATTTTCACTTTTCCTCGAAGCGAATATAAATACTTTGTTTTAAGTTAATGAATGTCATAGTGTTTTGCGTTTCATACGTCTTTCACACCCTCGCTTGTTGAAGATTATCGCATTTACGCGAATATAAAATCATTTATTAATTCATGCTGTTATCACTCTTAGCGCCGTTGTATGTGGCTTGTTTGTTTCAATCGTAATTCTGGTATGACTGATGCATATCGGTTGCACGATTTTGAAAGGCGGTTAACAAAAACGCAGTTTCCATTGCGGTTAACGAAAAACTTTGACTAAAATTACAACACATACACGCAAAGAGAAATTAAATTAATTTTTATTTTTCATATAATGATTTTTATCTTCTTTCCTTGTTTGTCTATACCAATCGCTTTCTATCCGTTTCTTATTTAGAAATGTATGCCTTCTCGTCCATTTATTTCAAAAATATTATCCAATTTATTGTCATACAAATAGAAGACAATGAATGAGATTAGTATCCGGATGAGCAAAAAACTACACTTTTCCCTCAGGTCATATATTGTAAGAAGTTGATAGCTCATTTTCTATATTTTCCGGGCGTCTGGGCGTCCCGGTTTTCAAACGGAGTTGCAAACACTAATGACTCTTTCGATCCTCAAATTATGCTTGTGGCAAACATGACTTTTAGTTTATCCGACATTTCTACAAAAAATATTTATTATTAGAAAATTTCTAAGAAAGATTCACCCTTTTTGGGTATTTTTGCCTAGTTCGCCCGTGTTGAAGTACCGACGACTCCCTGATTGCGAAAATTACATTACGTGCTATCAAATAAAAAGTCTAAAGTTTTGTTCTTGTAAAACTTTTTTAGAACCTTCATCGACGCACTGATTGACGGAAGAAGCTCATTTGATGAATGCTTATTTCGGGACAGAACTTAACCTATTTTGAAAAGATTATGTTTGGCTTAATACATCGATTAATAATTTGCGGAACAAGTTTTTTTTTTCCAAAAATCGATACAATAGTCTCCGTGAAGAAAGATTGGTTCACAGCTCCAGTCTTCTACAATATTTTTATACTTTTCTTGTAGAAGGATTTATGTGAGCCGTAAAAATATACTTCAATTTTAGCCATGACTTCATCATTAGATACAAATCTTCTTCTCTGAAACATCCTTTTGAGACAATATTAGCTATCTGGTTGGATCGTAGCTCATGACTTGTGATGCGTTGCCTTCATTCCAATGCAAACAAAAGGGGACGCATTTGTCAAACAGTACTCCCATGGCCAAGTTTTGATGCGAAATATTGAATGTCCAGCCTTTCGATATCTTTAGAAAGAAAATGCAACTTCACTTTTCGATTAGCGAGAATAGTTTTCAGAATCTTTTTTGATGATCGGAAATCAGCATATTACAGATGAATTGATCTTTTTAACAGCGAAGAGTGGTTGTGGTACTTCTCAAGGGCTTTAGTGAGTATTTTTTGCCCACTAAGAAACGATACTTTTATTCAATACACGAACAAAAGCTGTGTCACTGAAGTTAGCTACTATACCTTGTAGGGAAATAATCGAAATCACATGAGATTATAATAAGCGTGAATTGAAAGCCAAACAGGTACGTGTCAGTCCCAAGAATTATTGACTGATGTGTTAAAATTTGATTCTTGCATTGTAATGTGACACTTGAAAAATGAAATTGAACGTAATTTTGAAAATTTGATACAATTTTATATACTGTTTACCTTACCTCAGGCAAAGCTCTTAAAGACAATGTGATTATCTTCGAAGATTAGTTTCACACTCTCATTTAGGGTAACGATTATTTATAATTCAGTCAGCACTTACCTGCAAGAAGAGAAAAAAGATGATAAATATAACAATGGATTCATAATATTTTTATAGCAAAACAAACAATTGTTGCTATTTGATTCAAATCGGACACTACTCTCAAAGCTCTCCACAGTAATTTGAATTTTGCTAAACGCTGGTCACAATTACAACGCTAAACCCAAAATCCCTTCTACTATGCAATTTTATATATAGTTTTCATATTACAGTAATTTTGACTGGTCTAACTAGGAAATGTTGTAACGTGGAGTTCTTTCCCCTTCAATGTACCATAATTTTCTTGATTAAAATTCGTTATGGAAAGAGAAACGTTTAATAGGTTTTACATGGGTACGCTGCCTTGTCGGCCTAATCCTACGGTGGCCAATGACGCACGGGTTAATTTTGCCTAACCGGCGCCCTTCAGTGAGAGAGTTAGACAATCCCCATAAGCTGGGGGCCTAAACTACACTGGAGAATTTAGATATGTTTATTGTGTACGATTCAATAAACCCACTCTGGTAAATGTTGAGGCCTATTATCACCTCTAATTATTCGCTTTGGAATGATAGAAGCCACAAACACCACGATACTAACCGAAAGGCCGTTGGCCATTGGTTAATTGCTGCGTTCATATTGGGGACTGGACATACATGCTTCCACCGCTGTTTCCATATCCTGACAAGCATCAATCTGCAGTAAACCAATGCTGTCATCTCTACCCGGAGGCACTCACGACACAGCGACTGGGCTCCTAGGCCCCGTGGAACTTTAAGTTAGACCAGAATGCCTTTAGCCTTAATTTACTTATCGAAAGACAAAAAGATGACGGTACTTTAATTTGTCTGTAATGCGAGACTTTCTTCACTCATTCAGTTTTCATACTTCGCTACTTCTTTACACGCTATCTTACACAACAACTTACTTTGAAATAAGAATAGAACGGCTTGACAACCACGATATTTTTGTACATATTGTTGCGGAAATCCCAAATCTAGTTTCATTTCAACTAACTTCCGAGAGAAGGAAAGGCCAAATGCAAATTCGTGGCGCGTCATGCTGATGCCGGCCGACGAAAAAGATTAGCGGAAAACACATCAATTGTGGCAACTTGCTTATATAAGCAGATTATTTGAGCAGACTGAGTTGATCGGAAAGAAACATCTAGTGCCACGAAACTTATCAAGAATAGCATTTCGTAACAATATATAATATAGATATATGATATTTAAAATACTTATTTTGTATCTGAATTATTGAGTATTTTTCACATGAACTTATATTCAGAATAACGTTATATTTACGTGTAATACTTATAGCCTAAAGTAAAGACTGTACTACTCTTAAATATTTACAGGTAAAGCTGGCAATGACTTGATGTTAAATTACCAAGTGTTGTATTTGACAATTCTTGCACAAATACAGAAAGTAATAGTATGGAAAGCCATTGACACACACGTGTCTTCTCTAGTGCTATTGTAGCCCTATAATAGTTGTGATCTACCATATATAAGAAAAGGCTATAAGAAAGGCTACAAATTTTAATGAAAACTTAACAATTTATTTGCGTCACTTTGAGAAAAAACACAAAAAAAAAAAAAGAAGAAGAAGAAAGGAAAAAGAACGCTCCTCTCAATTGGCCCTGAGAATTATCGACCGATGTATTAAACATTTTTTATAAATCTGTTGCAAGTCGTTGCAAAGTAATCCTTATAATACAATATTGATGCTAATGACGTTAATGTTATAGTTAAAATGATTATGTAATTAAAATTGCATAATGTTAACGGAAATGATTCAATTTCGAGTTGTATTGAATTTAATTTCAAAGTTATACAATATTTAAATAAGCATTGAAAATAATGCGATAGAAAAAGATAGAGAGGTATAAAGAGGAGGAGTAAATGAAAGTGGAAGAAAGGTTACAAAATAAATTTGCTAAATGCAAAAACCATGTTTAACACACATGCAAGGGAATTGTCGTCGTAGATAGGTATTAACATTGATAAAATATGCATAATAGATGAGGGACGATGATAGTGTTATTTGATGTCATTGTGTAAACAACTAAATCATTTGTTCGACTAACAGCTGGTAACCTGTTGTGCGATATTTATACGTACGACTCTAATCAACATAGTTGTTAGCATTTATAAATCCCCAAGAAGACATTCTCTACAAATGTTTACTTGAAAATTTTTTTTTTTTTGTTTTTTTTTTTTTTTTTTTTTTTGTAGCTACATAATTGCAAATAACAAAGCATGTCTTATAAATTTCTTAATATTGAAATTGAATGGACTTTATGCATAAAACCTTTTATATACTTTGCAGCACATTTGAAAGTACTAAGCTATATATGGTATATATTACTCATTATCGGTCAGTCCATTCGTATATGTAAATGTCAAACATTGATCAGGAAAATTAAATTTTTTTTTATATTATTTTAGTTTCCGGAAAATTGGCCCATGATCCATAACCGTGGGTTATAATTTACTTCTTCTCGGGGAAAGATAACTTTTTTAACCTGACGTATATATTTTTACTAATACTATGTAGTATCGCCTTCAAGATTAAATTGAAGATATATAACACAGTATAGTATGATCAGGTATGGAAATATAATTTTTGGCTTATGCAGAATTGTGGTAACACGTGACTTTATCAGGCGATTGGTGTGTTAAGTAAATAGACGTTTCATCCATTTTGGTCTTGTATATCGTATGCAAGGTGAAAATGGGTACGACAGCAATCGCTCCATATCGAATAGAGTTTTATTGTGGTTTGTTCTCTTCTTACTTGTTTCAGGTTGTTGCAAGTTTTTTAATCATATATTTTCATGTAATCACGAGACCATATGCTTAAGATTTCAATTATTATCCGTAAGTATTTATGGCAGATGCAAGTGCTGCGAGACTTGTTACATTTCGTTGGCCACCGACATATCAATTATTAATGTTTCGTGTGGTTTCAGTCAACGTGACGTAACAACGCGGCTGAGACGCTCGGAATTGTCAATGTTGGAATTGATTTGCGTAAAACTACAATTAATTAATTGTTCAGTAATAATTGCGAGACGAACAATCATCTGCTCCAGATGTTAATTAAGAAATTTTCCTCATAATTTAAATGAAATTCAATATCAATAAATGAACGAGATTTGCACATCAAAAATTCCATAGCTTTTATAAAATAAACCAAAAATTATTAATAACGACAAACGACGAAAATGAGAGTTGGCTTCGATTAACAACGTGTTCGATGCCCTGATCTAAATTTGGATACAACCTTATGTCATTATCAAAACAACTCCAACCGAGTTCCAGCGAACAGGAGTTGACACGGCGCACTCATTGATATGCGAAACTCATTCCATACCATGCACTCTTGCTTCCAGCTAAACGATAAGCATAGGTGGGTTATGACAGCAATTATTGCATTTAATGTAGAATTTAATAATTCAAAAGAATATGAAAGAAGAAGAAACTGAATCGAAAACAAATATGAACATTATAGCTGGGCGAGGCCGATCATTGAATACTCTACACTAGATTGTCTACCACAATCCTAATTTTTGTGATGGAACACAAAATTTGTATTTTGTTTCAATATAAAGGCATATTTTTTATGGGCGTTTTTATTGGGAAGCGGGACGAAAACGCAACGTAATGTAGTACAATTTTAATCCCTACATAGGGCAGGGTGCAAAACTAGGCTGAGATGATCCAAATTTGGTACAGTTAATCTTTATATAGTAAATTGCTATTACGATATAATTTTCATCATGAAGCATTGAAAATAATACCCTTTTGTCGTATGAACTTTAGTTGCGGTTAACAAGTTTCATCAAAATATCTCAAAAATTGCAACCTGTAGCTTGAACAAAAGACGAACATACGGACAAACAGGCTGGATTCTGGATCGCTTGGTATAATAAAATGTGGGTATTAATCTTAAGGCCTTCTACGTGCTACATACGTCCGCGCTCATCTAATATACCCGGTGCCACAATTAGTGTAGGGCATAGAAGGTCTTATCGTACCGCGTAGCCAATACTAAATCTCATATATGTGGTATTTTCTACAGTTCTTCGGAAATGAAAAGTTTTAGTTTACATAGCTAGCACCTAACAATGTCGGACTATTGACTTTTTCGGTGAAAATTACGTGTCACCAAGAAAAATTCAATAAAGTAGAAAAGATAGCTTTTATGGAATATTAACCAAAAATTTTCGAATGCACATTATTTGATTTTTTTTTCGTTTTTCGATCAATGAAAATGCAATAATTTTTAGACAATTTATTTTATATTGCTGAGGACAAAAAGATAAAACAAGTATGCACTAACCGTTACTGCAGGGAGTTCGTGCTAGTGGCGGTGGTGGTAAAAATTGCTATTTATGTAAAACATGAAAACATTTACATTTCATTAAATAAATTGGTTTTCTGATTTAAAAAGAAAAAGCAAATATGTCATATATTCGGAGAAAGTATTTCTTATGTCTCCTTATGATTTCACATTTACTTTGCTATTCATATTTCTTATTGGTTATTGCTAACCAACTATGCGTAAAAAAGAGCGGTTATGCGCGGGGCGAAAGAGACGCTCTTACCTAAAGCTGGTATTTATGATGGCTATTCATGGAAAGCAACAACAACAACAACAACAACAACAACAACAAAAAATAAAAATAAAAAAAAAGAGGAAAACATAATAAAAATAAAACGCAAACAGTAAAAAGAAAGGAAGGAAGTAATGAAGGAATTAAGGAAGATTTTATAACCATTACTTCATGACCATAGTGGTCGCAGCGCATATTCTATGTGACAATTTTCACCTGTATGAATATTTTCAAGTTGATATGCATATATTTTTCAAACAAAAGGTATTTCCTTTATTCTCCTTACAATTGCGGACGACAATGTGGCACCAGTTTTGACACATGCTAAATTATATATATAAGCAACAACAACCACGATACCAACAACAATGGACAATATAATATTTTCAGAAGTTAAGCTTATTGTAATAATATTCTATCACGTTTAGCACCAGTAGACAGCTTATATTTTCCTTATGTTCTTGTTGTTAGTGTTTTGCGTAGTCCTGCCACACTCACTATGCGTTCTCGTGTGCTGAGCTTTCTCTTTTTATATATAAATTCGGTTTTTTTTTTTCCTTTTCTACTCCGGTTTTATTACATTAATAAATTTATATTATTTGTCAATGTCACAACAGACTTTAAAAAGAAAAGGGCAAAAATTTAAATTTCTTTCTAAATTTTTAAAAATAATCTTCAGATAATAACGTACGAATTTTAAACGAATTCGTGTAACGTTCGGCATATCATCAAGAATTACAAGATACAACTTATAACTTGGATGGACGACTTTTAGCTTTAGCACCAATTAACTGTTGGTGTTCAATAACATCTACGCATCTATGCAAATGTTAGCATACACATGTCCATTACAGTATTGTCACATAAATCGAAAATGTCTGCCTTTTATTACATTTCTATTGTTTGCCTTTCATTTTATCATATTGATGAAGATTTTATTGGTGATATCTTATAAAGGATTGACAAAGCAAGTAATAGAAAAGCAAAAATGGAAAAGTTCTCTTACGCTCACCTTACAAATATTCAGTCAACTTCCTGCACAGTACAGACACAACAATATGTTTTCACTTTGCCCTTCTGCGGTGTATTGCCTCATGCAGTTCAGCTTAGACAATTTCACTTTTGAATTTCGTTGAAATTATTTTGCGGTCAAAGTCAACAAGTCACCCAAAATTCTTGATTACAGTTCTTGATTGTTTGTTAAGGGCAGGAAATAGTATTTATATGGTATTCAACGAGAAATCTTTAAAATTACTTAGCATTATTGCAATATCCTCAATGCATTACCATTTAATGTGAATTCTTTTGATTTTTACAAATATCGAGCGAACCTCCTACACCGTGTCTATCGAAAATGAC
Organism: Glossina fuscipes; assembly: GCF_014805625.2. Classification (NCBI taxonomy): domain Eukaryota; kingdom Metazoa; phylum Arthropoda; class Insecta; order Diptera; family Glossinidae; genus Glossina; species Glossina fuscipes. Next base: position 49,174,962 of record NW_023998415.1, on the reverse strand, counting down.
ATGAATGTTTGCGTGGACTTAACACCAATTATAAATTCGCTCTTTGACATATATGAAGTTTAATTATAATACACTTACTTGTATGCCGTTTGAAGACGTTTCATCATTTTGCCGACGTCATTATCATTTTTCATCACGATATTCATTATGTTTTTTTATAAAGCTCCATGGTTTCTGGTCAAAAAAATTGTGATTTGTGTGCGCATATAATACATATACTACGATAACATCATCCACACCTAATGTACACATCTACTTACTCTACATATGATTATGGCATTTTTACTACCTATTAATATACCCTATTCATATTTCTTCATGCACATTTCATATACGTAGACATCCATGTAAGAGGATTTTTTGCTTAAGCATGTTCGTACACCATATTCGGTTAGATACTTAAAAATCTGGATGCCACATGTACAAACCTTTACAATGTCGTGTTTATTACATGTACACTCAGTATAAGACGCTCTTTTGCTACCCCTGATACGTACGTACCAATAGGTTTAGATTATAGCAACATAAGCTCAATCCATGTATAATAATTATTATGCACCTATTATTTGACTATATTCAACAAAAATAGCATTCTATACGTGTAACCATAGTCTACATGCAGCGCACAAAACATCAAAGCGGATGAAATATAAAAGGTCATCGTGAATATTTCCCCTTTCCCTTTGCGGTGCGGTCAAAAACGTGAAAGCGTCAAATTATATAGCAGAATATAGGAAAAATGCCAGAGAGAAATATCAAGGTAAGGTAACAGTGTTTGCTCCAACACTAGGGCTAGTTTTTCTGAAAACAAGTGGAAAAGTCCTTGCATTATGGCAGTCGATGCAGACGATATTACGGGTTTATCTCCAGAGCCGGCTGAAACTTTCTTAGGTACTGTTCAGACCGAAGATCAGAATGGCAAAGACTGCGTAGTCCACCAGTCCGTCTTAATCTTCTTAAGGAGACTGCTTTAGACAACTTTAGATAAGCGGAGGGAATGACACAACGTTAGCCGCCCTGCTATCGCAATAATATGCTGAGCATATATTGAAGAACGAACAATTACATAGTTACAACCGGACGCTAAGAATTACATTTCGTTGAAAGAATTAAGAAAACACGCAAGTCAGAATGGCAGCCGAGGTCATTGCTTTTTGGGGATAGAATCAACAAGCCACATCAATAACTCGTAGAAAATACCTCAGCAGACACGCAATATTCAGTAAAATCGGGTAACTATTGCCTGAAGAAGGAATCGAGTTATCAACTACGAGACCACCACCAGAGAGAAAAATGTTTGTTGAACTCTTTAGTAGACTTGGCAAAGAAGTGATGTTCCTCATTATCGGATAGCATTTTAAAATTATATATGCCTTAGGAACTTGAAACACGGAATCGCTTCAAGTATATTCGTCTTCGCATCGGTCGACGCCGCTTATTAGAATTTTCCATGCGGGGAAAGATCGCATATTGTTCTATATGCATGATTGAAGATCGTACATGAATTTGACATTTATGGACACATATATGAGATGCATTTAACTCACATTGTTTATTTTATCAAATATATTCCATATAGGATTTTTACTACTTATTGCTAGATGTCACCCTGGAACGAAATCTATAAAGATATTATTATTTTGTATAAGAACTAAATAAGCTAAGAATATCTTGTAATATTTTCATACCTTTACTTTTGTTAAAATTGTCTCTACAATGTTATACATTTGTGGCACAGTCTGCCATCATCCAGCTTACCGTATAGCTGAAGAATTTGTCATCATCATTTCTTCGTAGCAACAGACAGAAAAATCAAATTAAACTAAAATGTAAATGTAATTTTCCACTCTAACAAAAGTGAACTCTGATTACTTCCCAAACCGTAATGATATAATATATACATATATGTAATGTATATATATATATATATATATATATATATATATATATATATATCCAACAAATACCTAACTTAGTGTAGACAATGCATGTAAAATTATCCTTACACTTGATTACATATCTAACTTTTATAATTCTACACACATCATGTTATTCATCAGCCGGTATTGACATACTGCCAACCTCCGCCTATCAATTTTAACATTTTCAATCAAAAACCTCAAGCACGCATTCCTCGCTCGTTCTACTAACATTTTTAGTAAAAATAGAGAATTTGTTTTTGATTTTTCATTTCATTAAAGGTATAATGAGAACAGAGGAATGTATCTATGAGATACGTTACTAAAGAGGATATGGTGTGTCATTATGTTATGTGTCGCATATGCACATACATACAAACATACATACATACATACATACATACATACATACATACATACATATAACGCTTGTTACCGCGTTCTATATTATCAATGTGTGTGTGCACGTAAGCGTAGGTGTAGGTGTAGGTTTAGGTGTATGTATAAGCGAAAGCGAAAGAAAAGAAAGCAACGTATCGAGCCTTTCAACGTTTCGCAAAATGTAAGATATGTTGGAAAAAATTCTTACAAAATTATTGCAATTCCATTGAGTAATCGAAAGGAAGAAACAAACAAACAAACAAATAAACAAATGAAAAGAAACAAGGCAACGAGCAAAAAGCAACAATAACGACAAAGGAAACTAAGAATCCAGGGAAACGTATGAATGTATTCTGAAGATGAAAAAGAAATTCGTGGTAATATTAATTTTATTTCATTAGATTCAATATTGTCAACATTCCCTTAAACGTAAACTTTATTGTAGGCAAAGAGAGCTGGCTGCTTACTCTTACTCGGAGGAATTTCTTTTTCCTATTTCCTTTTCCCTTTACCTTTTTGTCTTTTTGTTTTTGTTTTTTCTCTTTGCAAACGTATTTTGTTACGCACAAAACTAAATATTTCTTTGGCAAAATTACTGTCAAGTTTTGACCTCTCCACGCTTACTCTTCATATCCGTCACGCGGGGATATATGATATTTCTGTAATGTTTTTGCAACATCGCAGAGACGAGCATGAAATCTTAATCATTTTGAAAGATTGAAGTTATTTAGCCGTGTTTCTCTGTTCACTTGCCCATCCGTTATGATCCCATATCAGAGAAAAAGCTTTATCGCGAATCTTTTCCTTTTGCTTTTTTTGTCTATCATTAAATGAAATTTAAAATGATCGTCATTCGAACATCTGGCCGTAGTCACCATTGAAACAATAATATTTTCTCTCTTCCTTAGCCCACGATCACAATCTACGTTTAGAGTGTTGAACTCGACTTGAATCGTAAGTTATTGAAATTCTTATATAAGCGCTGAAAATTAGTAAAAATCAATATGATAGTCATATAATAAATGAAGTGCGACAAGTGTTAATATTTTCTTATTTTTTAATTTCTTCAAGTTGCCCATAAATCTGTGCGTGTTAATGCCATACACTTTCCGGAAATATTTGCTTAAATATCGTATTATGAATCAAGTGATGTTTATTAGTGAATTAAGACTGTAATAATGTATATGTGTATTGACACGCAATCACATATTTTATTTATTTATATAATTATTTAATATATATACAAGGCAATTAAGAGTATTTGGCGTTCATATCATACACTTGTATAATAATTCATAGGCTACGATACCTGGATTCATTTCTAGACTACAGTGCAAGTATTTATAATTACATTTAATTATATGTACACGTAATTACATATAGATAAATGCAACAAATATATATTATATGTACTGTGTCCATCTATCGACAGGCAATCAAACTTACAATGAACTTACATTGAAAACCTCTCCGATCAATTACTGAAGGGTATTGGAAATTTGATTCAAGTCATATTATAATTTCTTGCTTGTTTTTCTGTTTTTTTGTTTTTTTTTTTTTTTTTCTCAATCTTTTATCTTATATTTAGGAGAAAAAACACAGCCATTCATATGTATCTTGAGGGAAATCAAAAATTTTATAATTAGTCATTGGCACGACAAGACCGACTGCACACATTCATAACGATTCATATAGCTTTTCCAAAGCATAGAATAGAAAGTAATAACAATATATCCCACATATTGCACATCTACGCATATAAAAGGGAAGGGGACAATACCTCAAACCGTAAAATAAACCCTAACGAGTACAAATCTAAGAGATAGGGATAACAAAGAGCGAGAGGAGGAGAGAGGAAAGTCAAATTAATTTGCAAAATCCCAACACTGGCCGTTCATCGTTTAGGACGAAAAACTTTCGCAATTTACATTCAATTCAAGTAAACGTCTTCCCTATTACAAACCCAATCTTGTTTTAGTTAAGTATATCGTAGGAAGTAGTTTCCAAGGAACGAATCGATCGGTGCGGTAGTACAAAATTGGGCAATACAGGCGAGCCTAATGATCAGTTTATAAGGATATACTCTCATGAATACGACGTTACAAATTTAACCTACGTATATGTATATACTTATAAATAGCAATATTAAAGTGCGGATTCAGGCCGCGTGACTTTGGTCCTTAAAAAGTACGCTTACTTATAAGCTTATGCTGGTCCTAAAACATCCAAACAAGAGTGCAATAACTCGGCTACAACATGTGTTCAACACATTCCGTACAACTGAATTTTGTCAAGAATAAAATTTCTTAGTCATTCAATTTAAGTTTCGATATAAATTTACCCTTGTAGAACACATTTTTTATAAGTAAAATAAATTTTATTATTAAATGGAATAAAAAATTACACTCTCTAAATCGAATCATCCGTCAACGCTTGAGTCAGCGCAGAGAAATTATTCCATTCATGTCGCTTTTGCTGAAAAATAATAAGACATTTCAAGACAAGGGTAACTGTTCACTTTGCATACTGAAATTGTTTAACAGGCGTTAACAGGCTCGAGAAGCAATCGAAAATGTGTTTTCGATATCAAATATTATTTGAGTTTCGAACAACTTTGTTAAGTTTTAAAACATTAAAAACTGTCCTCAATTGCGCCGAGACGTCATAGCCTATGCTATGAAGCTACTGTAACAATCTCAAAAGAGAAATTGTATCGGGAAGGAAGAGCAATAGCAAGTAGCAAGAAGAGCAATGTGCAAGGACATGTTTAAATATTAATGAAATTCAAAATTTTCTTTTAAGAAATTAAAAAACCATAGCAACAGCGGAGCCATTCGCGCTCCATTCATTCCAAAGACTGTGCTTCGTAGACCGTAACTGTGGTTTTCATTTTCATCTAAAATAATGACAAAATTGTCACTTAACATATACACATGTGTTTGCTGAACCAAGGAAGATGTCTAATGTGTACATTTTTGTGAGACTAACGGGTATCTGAATTGAAATGCTCAAGTTTCGATCAAATCGGAGGCGTGGCGGAACTCTTTGAATAACTTCATCCCAAACTATTAATTTCGCAAATACGTGGCATGCTTCCAAGTCACTCTCCTTCCCATATTTACCCAACAATTGTCGCAATGAAACCACGCAAACGTATTTTAACAGAAAATAAACTGTTTCTGAAGGCATTTGTTATTCGGGAAGAAACTTAAAAGTCAACAGGCACAACATTATGGTGTAACTGCCCGGGAGGGTCTCATGTAAGGCAGACTCTGTTCCGAATTTCATGGAGAAAAGTTTTTGTGAATTTCTTTTCAGTGGCCCTTAAAGTGCTTAAACTTGAACTGAAGACTAGTTTTCAAGCACGCGAACAAATCTATCTACCCCGCGCCTTAAGTTCTCTGCGAATTCAAAATTTATTTCCTTTCGTTCGAAGCATGTTTCTCGAATTTTCTTCTCAGAGCTCGGCCGGTTATTTCAAAGTGTCCTATGTTGTGTGACATTTGCTAACTTACCTTCAAGATGAATTTCAAGCTTGCATATGAGCTTTATAAAAGCGGTACGCCGGTGGGATTATGCATCAAAGAGTACTTGGTAGTAAAATTGCAATCATTTTAAATTCAATTGAAAAATATAAAGAAATTTATAAATATTGGCACACTAGTAGACTTTAACAAGTTGACAACTCGACGAAACATTTAAACAAATTTGGATATCCTTTCCAAACCGGAAGATAACCTTATTACACTTTTATGCTTCGCTGTTGTAAATATTTTCGTAATAATATGAAAAAAAAACCTACTCTGAGTTTTCATATTTTTTCAGCTGCCAAGTTATGAATATACAACGTGAATAACTTTATAAAGATGATGATGAACAGCAGACATGTTTTTTGTGACTCATTCTAAATAAAGAAAAAAAAAAACCGATTTTCTTATATATTACAAATGCTGGTGCGGACCACAAGCTTCGGTACTAAAAGCAATAGCAAAAGCAACAACATATTGCAATTAAAAACAAATCGCCAGTGGTGCTTTTTATGCCGTTCTTCATCTTTTTTTCTTCTTCTTTATTTTTATTCATTTATGTATTGATTGGTTCGCAACGTGTGCGCTGTACAAGAAAAACTTCACAGTTTCAAAGGCTTTCAATTTTATTGAAAATTGGAAAAATTCATTGCGGAAAAAAATTAAACTAGAGGGAAATCACAGTCTTTTATTGAACTGCCTTTGCATTTGTTGTTAGTGCTTTTTTACTCTCCTTCCTTATTTTCATATTCGTTCCTTTCATATCATAAACGCAGGTATGAGAAATTGTATAGAATGTTATTTGTTCCTTTGCTGGCCAAGAGAAATTTATTTTTATTGACGTATGGAAAAGAAAACATACACCACCAACACCCTCTTAGTGAACACGAAAAGGTAAAGCGGCGAATACAAAATTTCCTACAAAAATTTAAGTTAACATTTAAACCGTAATATTTCCTCTACACATGCATAGACAATCATAAGAACCTATAGCGGGTAAGCGATTTGAAATTTTGATAAAAAAGATCACAAGTAGACAAACATGGACAATGTCATCGAAAAAAAACTAGTCACCAGATAAAGTAGTTAATAGTTAATGGCTGATTCAGAACAAAATGGATTCGCCGGCCAGTGGCACATTTGAAATCTGTCGGACTAATGCCCGATCGAAATATACATTAGCGGATTCGTAATTCGTATTACTGGACGATACAAAAGGTTTGATAGAATTATGCAAAATATATTGCATTGTAAACTGTTTGCATTATATGTTAGGTGTTTGCACGTGTTTTGAACGTACATTCCCATCTTTCTGGCAACATGGCGTTACCGTGTCGAAAGAAGATGATTGGTTTGCCAGCGATCCAGACATTAAATGATTTTCACAATTCTTGAGCATTTCAAAATCGCATGCCAGCGAAAGCATGTTGCAGCGCTATGTCTGCTGACTACACCGGGTACGGCAGAGCTTCACCTCTCGACCTTAACAACTCTAGCAATGTGTGGCCGAGCGCTGGCGTGCAAGAGGATGACACATCGATCAATTTGCTTCATTGATGACGTTAGACATTTCCAGTAACGGTTTCATTTGGGTTTAAAAGCTCGTAACACACAACACTTTCCTGATCCCACCATACGCACAGCATTGAATATTCCGTTTCGATGTCGATGGGAGCGTCGCGCTTGGGCGAATCCGTGATTCGCTTTTCATTGCCAGTCACAATACGTTAGAGAAGGCTTTCCTTTTTTTGCTTAGCAAGCAATGAAACCGCGATGTTGAAACGGTTCGAAATGACATTTTCAGTCAATTTACGTGGTAACCATTTTCCCTGCCTTTGTACCTTTGTACCATCGCATGTAAATGTCTGGAAACAGTTCACCAACTGCTAGGCTGTTCGAAAGCTGTTTGAGAGTTTTCGTCCAAAAAGTCTTGCGTTTCATTGTCTTAGGAGGTTTTTTGGTCCTCCAGGCCGTTCTTTGTCTTTGACATCAAAACCATCACAAAACCGCCAATTGGAATATGACACAGCAGTAGCACCCCCGTAAGTTTCAAAAAGTGCTTGGTGAACTTCTGCAATCAATTTCTTCAGATCAAACGATGAAAGTAATGGATGTCGATACTACACTCCAGACGCGATCATTGCAGCCAAAAGCGATAATGAAATTTTGGGGGGTTACGGGCGATTGGGAAAAGTTTATTTACACTTGTGTAAGGAAAACGACACACACTCTCTTTATGATGCATTAGCATAGTTGTGACGAAAATTCCATCTAAGGCTAAAAATATTAACGTCGATAGTAAAGCGTACAACAAGTAAGACCGTCGAAGTGACTGAAAGACAAAACAAAAGAAATTAGCCAAATGCTGCGATTAGCAGAACCATTACGTGAAAAACTGAAAGTTTAAGGGCTGTGTCTGCCTTGTATATGACTAAATCCAAATCTATCTTAAAATTTGTTAATTATATAATAAATTGTGTTCCTGAGAAATCTGACAATGATCTGTGCACGTTCTCTGCAAACTTTGACAATAATGGCCGTTTAAGACGTGAGATGGAAAAATCCAAGATTTCTTAAATCAATCGTACATCGCATCGCGTCGGTGTGTACACCGCTGTAATGACTTACAATTGTACCCGAAAGTGTTAAGATTATGGTGTAAAAAATAGCCAATCCCTTGCTTCGAGGTCGTTCATATCTCACAGCCTTTTATTTCCAATTACGTCAAGTAAATAAAATCGAGCTACAAGATGATCATACACTTATTATTGACCAAACTAAATGCAATTCGGTCAAGTATTTAGTGATCAACTGTACAAAAATTAAGATAAACATCGACTAAGTAGACGAACAGCACTTACTTGTACAGCAAATGTAGAACGAAATATTAAATAATTTATTTAAATTAGGTTTTCATGAATGAGTAAATAGCTTAGAAACATTCGAATATGCAACGGTTATAAAATCAACCAATCAACAGTAAATTTCGTACATCCACGTACAACCTAAGTTCTCTTATGAACGCCCATCCTTAATGGGTTGATAGTTGTACTTTCTGAACACCGAGCATTCTTCTCATTTGTATTGCTCAAAGGTGGCAAGGGTTTCGCTGCACTAATAGCAGGAACACTTTCTTGTTTCCGGAGCAATGGATCCACTGCAACGAAAGATGCGCTTGCCGAGAACACGGCTACCTCAAACTTTCGCAACATAACTAGGCAGATTATCTATGGTGTTCCGAGTTCCGAGTCCTTTAAACTTTCTAGCAATAACCTTATATGCCGGTCTCTGTTCGTTCACATACACTTCCTTGACTTTCTTTCACTAGATTGTTCCGATCCACCTGCAGGACAATATCTTCATCTTTAATATATTTCCGACTAACTATATACTATGTCCAGTACGCTTAGGATTTCAATTTCTGTTTTCCTTTTTGCCTTTAATAGCCAGGACTTGGCGGCTGTTACTTGAATAGCATTGAATAAAACTAAGTTTTCATCCAGGTGATTCCCAGACCTGCAATCGCTTTCCTTAACGTATTCCTGCTATCGATCATAACAACTGTGCAATTGTATTCCCTTCACTTGAGTTCTTACGCAATTACCCTTTGGTTGTCGCCTGTAGTACATGCGCGATAAAATAAAATTTGCGATTCGATTTGTTTACTATTACTCTGTCACCGCTTGTCACAACGAGTCTTTCTTCGCTTCGCCACACTTGAGCTTAATTTGCACAACTTCTCATAATGTGATCTTAAAAGGCCTTCGATTTGTCGCCGGCATCGGAAACATTTTGTCGGCGTTGTGCGATCTCCTATGTGAGCACCTGCATTTTCAGCTTTCCGCTTAGCATCAGCCGCTTGCCTACATCATTGTACTGCAAGTCACTTACTGTTGTTTGCGCTCCACACACTATGCCTTTGGTATGGGGGAAGCCATTTTTTATTTTTTATTTCGCTTGGTCTCTTACCCGAGACATGTTTTCACTCAAATGATTGGCCAGAAACATATACATATAAGATGAAATAAAATTTTTTATTTTTCATGCTGTAATTATTGTGAGAAAATACATTTTTTTGCTACCTTGCCAAGCTCTGTGTACATACAATGCATTCATATAAATAACAAATATGCTATATATACATGTACACGAATAGAGTCATATTTTACTTTTCAAACCAGAACAACGTTTCGTTAACATGATGTATGAAATATTCTCAGGCAATTTGTTTAACAATGCTTTTACCGTTAATGATAATTATCATGACCATCATGATGATTTCAATATACTTTTATCTAAATTTTTTGAAATATGATTGCAGCCAGCATCAGGTGCTTTATATTATATTAAATCGAGTAGTAGCTAAACCTTCTTACAGTAACATGCAAATATTACTTCTTCTTACAACACTGATAATTTTCTCATTTATGCCGGGCTCTCCCGGAGAACGGAAAGGAAATTATCAAGTTTTTTCTTTTCGTTTATGCCTTTTTTATTAATGTGAGAATCCGTGGCGGCTTGTTTATCTCTATGCCGGCGTTAGTTCTTCTTAATTCTTATTGAAAAGGTTGAAAATGTTAAGACGAAAGAAAGGCTAAAATATATAAAAATAGATTGAGATAATCTCGACTCATTTCCGAAAATAAATTTTGCCATATATGGTTTAATTTTCTAGCTCATTGTCTAAAAGCATCTCAAAGAAACCGGAAAAAACATATACATAGATATATTCTCTTATCGTGGAAGGGATCTGCAAGGACATCGAAAAGATCATTGTAGTTACAATCTACAAAGATGTGGAACATGTAGCAATGCAGCAACGTTCTATAGACAATTTCAAACCGACAATGACTTTATCAGGTATTGGAAATTCCTTGAAATGTCGAATAAATGTCGATTTCATCTAAGGTACATAAATAGCTCTGTTACTTGCACAAGTGGACGAGTTGCCCTTAATGCATACGCTTTGTGCATGCCAAAGATCCAGATTTATATTGTCATATCACTTCGATCATGGATCCGGGTATTTATGAACTATACTTATATGACGTCTTCATAAATGAATATTCATCGACTTGTTTATGTGTGTTCTTTTTGCTGTCCTCACTGAAACTATGAATGAATTTTTACTGGTTCGAGTGTAAAGGTCAAAAATCGAGATGATCTGAGGCTGTTTAGGACACATAAAAATTTTTTACATTAAGCCCCGCTTGCTGCAAAGCTTTATTTTTAAAATAACAAGAATCTCTCGCCGACCTTCGGCCCCCGCATCGAAACGATATGTTTTTCAGACCTCCATGTCACGACAGTTATCCCTGATGACTGTCAAAGTCTATCATCAAGCTTTACGAAGACAATGCGACCAAATGATGATTCCAGCGTAAGTATGGTAACACATAGTCAATAGCACATAGTAAACACAATTGCATTTCATTCCAAGCTTCGAATTGATGGCTTGATCGATTGCGCCAGTTGTACTTATTAAAAAAAATGCATTAAATCGAAAACTTTTTAAAACTCAAATTTTAATACGAAGTTCTTTATAGTTTGCTTTACTACAGCTATTCAGTATTACTGCATATTCAGAAATGAAAAGTGTCTTGGTATAGTCCGGCGTGCAGTGCGGTTAAAGTGATAAAATGGTGCGAGCTTTGTGTGAAAAATTTTCAAGGTATTCGGAGTCACTTGCTATAGTTGCTTATTAAAACCAAGTGGTTCCAGTGTTCTCTCAATTACTTGGTTATAAATTAGCCGGAAACTTTTGTTGTCCTTACCGTACGCACACTGATATTTACTTTCACAATTTCCTTTATAAAAATTCTGATTGATGATATTACATTGACGCAAGAAAAGGAGGAAACAATTAACTTCTCTTTAGTGCTGATAAAAAAAGTTAATTGTTCCCTAGACAATGGTAGTTTTTTTTCTTCTTCTTTTTTCTCTAATAAGTAAAGACCTATAAACTTTTTTAATTAACGATTGCATGTAGACATATTTAGGATAAATAATCATTATTTTAGAAACGATTAAAAGTAAGCAGAGAAAAAAAGATAAAATATTTACTTAAAATGCAGACGTTACTCTGAAAATTGATAGGTGACGTAAAGAAAATATTGGCAAGAAATAAAATTTTATTCAGCCACAAACGTGCGACCTTTGGAAAATAGCAACAGCATACCTATATCGGCTATTGACTTTCCATCCTTTACTAATAAGTTCGGGGAAGGAAGGAGGCGCTATAAGCCCTTCCATATGTAAAACGCGGGAACTTAACAAGCTTAAGATTTTCCTTGTCTTGTGTTGCGATGTAAAGTAGAAAACTACCACATTTGCCTGTGGTTTAGAATACAGAGATTTTGTTTTAAAATAGGCGTGATTCGATCGGTAAGGAAATCCATACTGTTAGGAAACATAAACTAAGTTAAGCCTAAAATTTCCATAGTGTAGTGCAGTTATCAACTCGAAACTTCATCTGGTTATTTATTAACAAAACCTAATAGATGACAAGAATATGGTAAAGCCTGACCTATCAAGTATCTGTGCAAGTTGTGCCTGTCTCGTTTGTTTTCCACCTTTTACCGTTATCTAAACTCATAGTAGCCTGGCGCACTTATGTCATTCTCAGCAATAAATGACAGATATGTTATATGTATGATAGCCAGGTGAATGGGTTTTGGCCTATCAAATAGTTTAATGCCGGACCATTTATTTATTTATTTATTTATTTTTTGCTTTTAAACAGTGCAAAAGTTGCAAGTGCACTTTAGCAAGGCCGGCCATTAAGAACTGTTTCTACACTAATTTTGAATAAAGTAAGAAAAAAGTTAAGAACTCTTTTTTTCGTGAGGGCCCTTCGAAATCTTTTCCGAAATACTAATAATTGCACTTCTTTTGCCTTATGAAAGCTTTTTCTTTTTTTGTTCTTTTGTTTTCTTTTACTATGACAAGTTACTCAGGGAATGTCTCCTTTTCGTGTAAGGCGGTATGTGTATGTGCGTGTGTCCAATGGGTTAAGGGTTATGCCTTTACGCGCTTATTATATATTATAGCTACGACCCCCAAAGAAAACTGTACCGCAGTTGAGATTTGAACCCGCGAACACTGACTTGATTGTCGCGGTTCTTACCCATTCTGCTGCTAAAGCATCCCTCGTCATATGTGATGGCGATAGGTATCGTACAATAGATATGCATAACAATACAATTTGAAAGATCTGGAGGAGTGCTTGAAGATTGCTAGAAAAAATGTACTAAACTTAGGAATGATTCTAACTGCGGAATAGTGCAGAAGTTTTGACTAATTAATCCAATTTACTAAATTATTAAGCTGCGAAGACTCTAAACAACCGTGGAAAAATAAGAAACATACCTTAGTTTAGTTTATTACATAAGGGAGGAGATGGAAAGAAAAATGAAAGAAAAGTACCTGATATTCTGATATTTAAACAAAAAGTGCGTATGTAATAGTTGATCAACTTCGATTTCAAGGTAATCTCAAATTGATTCTAGAAACTAATGTACATTTGCGTGTACAATGCGTGTTGTATGTTGCGTGTGCTTGTCTTTCTTTTCGCATTTATGAAAAGTTTGCGAAACACCTTTAAACAGCTTCGACCGTTAAGCACACGTAAGCATATGAATTCGCTCAAATAAATATGAAGATGAAATTCGAAATATTGATGTGGACAGAGAGACTGTAGGATTTATTGTTATTTACGCACAAGTAGAAAATATTTTACTATATATGAGACAAACGAGCAAAAATACACAGATATTAATAAACTCACCTACATACGCACTTACATACATGATATATCTATGCATATTTTTACCTTTTGATTTCGTATACATGTCTGCATGTAAATATGCATCAATAAAAGGATTTATTAAAATGCTTGTTTGATTGATGTGCAAGTAGGACTATTGGTATGTGTGGTCTCTGCTTTTGTGTATTTGTGTAGAAGGGCGGCATGGGGGTTGAGTGATGCATGTTTTGGTTGTGCGAATGGCATACATATGTATGCGTAAGCAATATTATAAAGTTCGTCGGCCAATTCATATATGCGCGTGTATTGGTTCAATAATATACGTATATATAGCGTAGTTCATGCACAAATATATATATACAATATATATATATATATATACGGAAACTTGTACGCTTAAGGCGCTTTGTATAAATAAATAAATAAATAAGTACATATATACATATAAGTAGTATACATATAAGTATATATATAATATATTCCCGCATGTGTGTGTGTCCATATGTACGAACATACATACATACATACATATCAATCAAGCGATTTCTCTTCATTCTCTTACTAGATGTTTCTCTCAACTTGTGCATGCATCATTAGTTGAGGCGTTGCATGGACTTTGAATACGTATGACGTACGAGTATGTTGTATGTACAAATGTATAATTTAATCTATACATTAGTAGCTGCGTTACTGTGTTTCTGTGTGTGGCAATGTTTTATACATGTTTATTTGTGTGTGAAAAACATTGCATATTTAATATGGAAAAGTATTAATTTTTATACCAAAGCAAAGTCGTTATTGCTGTTGCTGTTATTGCTGATTTTGTTGTTATTATTATTTACCGAGTACACATATAAACAATATTTCATACACATAAACATTGATATACAAATAAAATCTCATTCGTTGGCTTTGCTTTTGCGAAACTGATGTCAGGTTAAGAAAGAAAGGGAGAAGAGTTACGTATGAGCGCGTACCGTGTGCTATGTGTACCGTAAATTTTATATTTACCAGTATCAACAATGCTTGATGTTGTCAACGGTTGTGCATTTCATGTTCATTTACTTTTGTACAGCTATATATATACATACGCATGCCATATATGATGTCTGACCAAGTTGAAATGAAAAGGAATTCGTTCGATATGTGCACCGTTATCAATAATATCAAATAAAAATAATAATAATAATTGGAAAATAATAGCATTCTGTTTATTTTTATATATTATTAATTTTTATTTTATTGGTAAATGCGTTTGTTTATAAGAGTTCGTATTTGCGTTATATGATATCTAAAATTTGAAGATATGCTCAATCGTTTATTCCACTTATAATACTTGTATAATAATAATTCTTTAATTCTTCAATTCTAGCACAAGCGTCCGTCTATTCCTTTGTCCGTAATCATCATTAGTTTGGTAAATTCCCCATAGTTGAGTTAATATATTGACACATAAAGAATATATAAGTGATGTACTGAACTTTAAATAAGAATCTCGTTATTTTGCAAGAGTGGCCTTGCTCAGCTTATATAACAGGATGGTGAATAAAATCGTGATTTTCCTATTTGTATGGAATGTACTATCCTTAAGCTTTACGTGCTAGTATGCGCTGTCACGAGTCGGACACAGGACCTGGGTTTTGGGATCTTTGAATAGATTGGGTTGTAGGCCGACTTTTTCGGGAAACTTCATCATCCCTGCTTGATTTGAAGCACACTGCTGCTGAATCGCCACAGATGATGAACAAGGGAAGCCTTACGATATCCGAAGGCCAAACCATCATGACGTAGAATAGGTCATTCATATTTTTGTATCGACGATAATGCGGCATATCCATGCCAATCTCACTTGGAAGGGTCAGCTTAGTGCAGTGCATTAGGAAACAATATGCCAAAAGCCATGATATCGTAAGTGTTTAGCATAATAAAAACAAAAGTCTTGCGGGCAACATTAGCAGAAGTAACCTGAAATGTTCGACCACCTGACTGTTGTTAGCCGTTATTGCTGCTTCTGATTAAAATTGGTTGCAATCGTTGAATTATTTTTTGTTCGAGTAAGGCTTCCGCTGTTTTGACGATACCCGAAATATGGGCCTTTTTGTGCACAGCCTCAAAACGTGAATTGTGAGTCATTCATGTTTTACCCAAGATATAGGAGAGATGGATAAAAACTCGTCTCATTTGC
Organism: Glossina fuscipes; assembly: GCF_014805625.2. NCBI lineage: Eukaryota > Metazoa > Arthropoda > Insecta > Diptera > Glossinidae > Glossina > Glossina fuscipes. The sequence goes on along the minus strand of NW_023998415.1, from coordinate 49,159,185 downwards.
CTTATAACATGGGTTAAATTTTGCCAAAAAAAATCTTCCAAAACCTATTTACACTGTCAATAAATAGTTTCATAACTAAAAGGTGAATGTGTAAATAGAAATCTGTAAATTTCAAAAAAATCCAGTTTTATCAGTTTTATATTTATCAGCAACAACTCGTCGACACTTCGAAATATATTTGCCACGAAATTATTTCAATCAAGTCTTTGATTTGTCCTTAACACTGGTTATATTACGCTTCTGACTAATTTTATTTGATTCAGTTAGTTACTTAAATTAGTTTCTTTAGAAAATATTAAAAAGCTGAGATCTATTTTATTAAACTAAGTGTGTGTTTTATCATACACTCAACCTTGAATTTTTGGTAACTGTTTCTCGTGGACACTTACCATAATTGCTGTTCAATTTCATATATCCCGGTGGCATATGGGTTAAGCATACAAAACGATAATCTATGGCCCTGCTCCTTACCATACGGCCCTCTTAAATGAGAGGGCACACCGTACATTACGTTACATTCTCTCCTCTGCCGGCAAGACGTGCAATTTTGAGACAATCAGAGCTACGTGGCGATCATTCCCAGCATATCGAAAAGAAACGTCTTCCGCACAAAAATAATAAACCTACGAGCAGCTATTCTATGCCCAGTAATTCTTCTTGCCCGAATTTATCTCCGTAGTTCCCGTCAGTTCGGACTCATAAAGTTGTGGGTTTTAAAGATTGGAATGCCAGCAAATAAGCTCTACGGTGCAGCAATTCCATGTTTTTCTGTCCATAGCAATCAAAACGTACGTCTTCGACTTCTCATGGCCACAAAAATCGAGAAGAAAAGCTAAACTTTGGCGTATACGCTCCACGGTACAGTTACTAGTGAAATTGGAAATGAACGCGAGAAAAAAAATTAAATAAAACGAATGTTATCGAGCAATGATGGAACTATTTCTCATCGTTAATTACTGCCATTGATTATCGCTCCAACAAACGGATATTTAATTCGCCGTTACACCCATGCTTATAGTGCGACTTACTGAGTAATTGAGGAGCAAAATCGTCTCCAAGACTTTTCGTTGTACTATTGCCGATCATAAGTTTTATCCATAGCCTAGTTTCTGTTCAAAGTGCGCGTCGTTTTTTGGCTTAACGCGGAGCGTTTTAAATGAAATTAATATTTTTACAGCTCTTCAATGTACACTTTCTTAAAGTGTCGATGCATATTTTCGTCCCGCCTGAATAGTCGAGTGGGTAAGGACCTCGACTGCTAAGTCGGTGTTCGCGAGTTCAATTCTCAAGTGCGTTGAAGGTATAATAAGCGCGCTCAGTCAGTCAAAGCAAAACATTTAACCATTGAATACACACCCACAAGGCTGCAACCACCACAACCTCCCGAGTTATTTTTCTTTCCTCTTCTCCTTGCCGTCCGTGACCGTGATCGTGTCACCCGAAAAGGTAACAATCCCTAAGTGATGCATCATATTCGAGAAAAAAAAAAGCTTTAACTTTATATAGATTTGACAGCTGAGCGACACGAGGACAACAATTACGAACGTTATCTGTCTAAATTTCAATATGGAAATGTATGTAGGCAACATATGCACGTATGTTACACGTTTATGACTATCTTTAGGAGATGTGGTGCAAGGTTACTTTTACTATTTTCTGACACATAACGCAGCAATTTGTATGTTTTCCTAAAATGACAGGAATCCTAGATCAAATCCAAGGTGTATATATGTAGCATTTATTTTTAGCGTCCCTAATAATGAATTATTGCCAATGGATTTCAAATAAATTCTACTTGATCTACTTCATCTACTGCATCTGCAGCTTCCAAGCACGAATTATCTTTCATATAACTTTTTTGTTTTGTTTTGTTTTGTTTTTTTTTTTTTCGTGTTCAACTTCTTGGGTATTCGCACTGCATGTTCGAGCAGATGTATGTATATACAAAATTCATTATTATTTTATGGCAAAAAGTTTCAGATATTTTAATTAGTATCGGATTAATTAGTACACTTTTCGATGCTTTTGTTTTCTTGCTACTCAGCTTCAAATCGAATTTGTTACACACCTGCACAGCGCTTCGGTCGTTTTTATTTGAACTCCATCAATATTTCATAATAAGTTCAAGTTCATATGATATAAGATATGATAATAGGGAAGAAATTGTTGAATGATCGAAACATAGGAACACTATTAAGCATTTTAATGATTTACCCCGATATCATTCACATGTAATTAATTGTAACTGAAACTGGATGTAAAAGAGATTTACATACATGTCGTAAACGTGTATACACAATAGCATTTTTGTGCTAATTAGGGTGCAGTAGCTTATAAAACTATGTTAACGAGGAGAAAACATACATGTGCATATATATTAATGTAAAGTTGCAAAAAAAAAAATTGTAGTTTGGCAATAATAAGAGAAAATTATTAACAAAAATATGCGTGTGTTTAAGCTACAAATTAATGTTACCCGGACAACACATGAATGAAATCTGTACATGGAAAAAAAGTTAACAATATCAAAAACATAAAAACGAAAATGAAATTGGAAATGAAAAACATATAAAAATCACCCAGGAAACCAACTTTTAACAGTCGCTACATACAAAAGATAAACTTGATGAGAAAACAATTAATAGAAAGAGAAAAAAGATTCATGTTTGGGTGTAGTTTGAATGGATTGGCGGTTCACAACTCATTTCTGCTTTTGCTCTTTACACCCCACACCATTTGTGGTACAGGGTATACTAAATTTGTGCGGACATGTGTAACAAGCGGAGGAACTTAACATCAGTCCACCGTTTATTATACTGATCGATTCAGAATCGATTTTAGGATTGATCTAAGCCTGTAAGTTTGCTCAAACTGCAAGTTGCAATTTTTGAGATATTTTGATGAAATTTGATGCACTGACATACTATGATGCAAGGACAAACACTATTGAAAGTGATTTGGATCGGTCCACTTTTTCGATCACTCCCGATTTTGAAAATCTCTCCGCAAAAATGACTAACTAATAGTATTTTGACATCCCGAATTGGTATGACGACTTTGGGCTGGGTCAATTTTTGAATCCCCTCTCATATAACGAAAACTGAAGTTCATACAGGAAAAATGTATAATTTTCAAATCTTTATAATGAAAATTAGATCATAATAGTAATTTAAGATGACAACAACTAATTGTAACAAATATAGACCAACTTGGCTTATTTTTTTGATCCTACCCTATACAGGCATTTTCACGAAATTTTTTTCGACTTTTATGGCAGAAAAGTTTAAGTTTTGCTACCTTACTATAATCCATAATAGCAATTTGATATAAAAATGAACTGTGTTTTTGAACCTCTTGAGCATGATCATTCTTACAGAAGGGAAGCTATTATTACTGAAGAAGTTAAATTTTTAACATACGGTGCTATAGTAATAGTTAATTCATATAAAAACAGGGTATAATTTTTATATTTTATAGCAAATTTTTGCTAAAATCATGTTCGACAACGTGGTGTAGGGTATTTAAAAATCGGCCTAGACGGACTATAATGTTTTCACTTGTTTTTTAATAAAATACATTTCGAAAATAAAGAAAGAGGGAACATTTCATGAGGTAACATCCTATGTGATATTGCGTACTGTTCTTATTCATTTATTCCACTTTACGTAAACTGTCGGGTTAACATACCATATGCGTACAATAGCGTTATATACCATTAAAAATTACCTCTCTGAAGTATTAAAACAACTTAGTTTATTTAAAACTTTAATATTTGGAAAATTATGTGTACATATATATATATATATATATTTATGCATGTAGATATACATATAGTTAAATAATTCGACCAACAAGTACGCCACGAATATTCTCTGTTGACGGTTATTTGGAACTCACGGTTATCTCCATTTAGGTCAGTCTTAAATATCTATCATATCGTTCGAATCAAGCAGGAAAAGTAACATTTCTCGCAAATAACGGTTTTGTTTTTCCATATATTGAAGTCTTAAGAAAACTATGGCCTTTCTATCCTTCACAGCGATAATTTTTATTGTAATATTACATTATTCTACGGATAAGGTACGTTAATACGACGACTTCCTTAAACCGTGACCGTAAATTTTAGCCTGCACTTAGTGTGCACAGGGCCAAAAATACGCGATTAATGACCACTGACGGAGCTTATATCTGAATGCAAGATCTATGATAAGTTGTAAGCATATTTATTATTAACGTTACAAAAATATGTTACTAGCCTAACATACATTTCGGGGCAGATTTAAGAACATTCGTATCGATTAAGAGGAAATAATATATAAAATTAGAAAAAAAAATCGAACACGTGAGTGAAATGCATTTCATTTTCTATTTATCAACTATATAAGTAACATGAGAGATATACGATTTCGAATGTGTCAGTTTGGAATATCCTAGAAATATTAATTATTTTAGTAGTTCCATTATATGTGCTTTTTCATGCGGACATCACATTTTCATGCAACAATTTTGATATTATGTCGGCGCACTTATCATTATTAAGCTCTACAATCTTTTCGATTAGGGGCAAAGTTCGAATAAACGCTTACATGCGATTACATTTCGGTGGGCAAAGCTCGAACACAACTCTAAGGAGCAATTAAATTTCTTGTTGGAATGAATTTTTTCAATTATTGCAATTACCACAGCTGTTATCAGGTAAATATATTCCCTATGTTTTAGTTGAAAGTTGTGAGCCTGATCAAGTTTAAAGTTTTTATCTTTAGAGAGAACATTTAAGAAACAAGAATCAAGAAGTAATTTCGTTTATATATCTAGATATTTTGTATCAGTATAAAATCATGGCAATAAAGTTTTTATAGAACGCTCATACAAAGAAAAACGTATTGGCGAAAACTTATCAAACCCTAGGCTTAACAAAACTTTTACGCTGCTTATGCAGCCGTCGATTCTTTTCATACATTCATGTAAGGCAGTCAGTTCGTCCACCGAAAGCGAATTTGTTTAAAATATCTAACACGGCTGTTACCGGGGTATGACAATAAGCTAACTGCACTTTAACCGCAGGTATGTATACATATATATATATATATATAGCACAAGCACAGCATATATGCCGGTGTTTCTACCTAACTGTCATCTAGTTATAAACTATGTGCAATATGTTCTTGTTGCAGTTATTCCTGTTTACCTTGATAACTACATGTGATTCGGTGTATGTATGTTTATTAAACAATAGCACAGCAACTAAGCTAGACATACCTAACACATATATGACAACTTTTATGTACATATTTACATCAACAACTGCAGCTACATTTACTTTAAGCCTTAGTTTTTGGTTGACAGTACACGTACATATAAATACAAAAACCACGCACACAAATACAATTGCAATATATAAACAATATCAACATGTTGCTTAAGGTTGCTATTGTGTTACTCAAAATTCTTGTTATCGTTGTTGTTATTATTTTACAAATACACCAATACGAAAGCAAATACGTACATACGTACATTAATATTATTGTTTTGAAAATGTTGTTGTTTATATACTGTCGTCGTTGCATATGCTATTGCTGTTGTTATTGCATATTTGTTGCATAATTAATGTATAAAATATAATTATCTTGAGAGGTTTATAAGAGCACATATGTATATAACATAACATTGAAGCACACATTCATATACAGGAACTCACTTGGACATGTATAGTCTCTAGATACCAATAATATAACAAAAACAAGAACAACATCTAGTACAATACAATCATTATAATAACAATATCAAATGTTTTTCATAAACAAATGTAAACAATTGTTCCCCATATACTCTTATATTTATGTATATATATATATATTTATATATGTATATATTTATTTTAATATTGTTGGCGGCACTCAAGCGTAACTTCTACTTAGAAAATATTTTATTTTTAATACACTATATGTAGTGATATACGTTCCTTTTGTAATTCGACAAGAATCAAAGCACTTTTTCACCAAAAAAGTACCGATAATTTCCTTAAGAAATGATGATTTCCTTATAAAAATTTCTTATTACAATTTAAGGAATTTTAATTCAATTGTTGTTCCATTTATTTATGGACTTTATTCTAACCTTATTCTGACTATAGCTGCGCAATAACAAATTTGATGAAAAAAAAAAAAAAACCAACAAAAACTATAACATTGTTTTCTATTGTGACTGGTGACCAGTCACAACGCCAGATTACAACAACTATGAGTATAATGATATATGATTAAATGTTATTTAGATAGATAGCCATCGTAGTTACTTTTCTCCTCCAACATATAGCATTAAATGAAAGTTGAAATTTTTGTCAACACTTACACAAACTTATCTGAAGTCGTCGTCTATGCAAAGAGTAATTATATGCGAACCCTATGAAGGAGAAAAACCTTATCTACTTTTAATGCCTTTCATCGCTTTGTTTGTGAAAAGTCCAAAAAACGGTATATGTCTCATGCGAGAAGCGAAAGAAGAGTCTTAAATAGTTTAACAAATCTCCTTCGTTTTATCGTGCATGGCCAATCAACTTACTATTGGCATCCATGAAGTTGTAAATTTAGACGACTTCAAATGGTATACAGCACAGTGTACAGAAAACAAGAGTCACAGTTAATACTGCTTTTTTATACGTTTCCAGAGAGATGCGGAATTTACGTGCAGACCAGATATATATCTTATATATTTTCATTGCTACTATGATGGATTAGTTTTCATTTGAAACTAAAAGTAAATATACATTCTAAATATATATTTTTAAAAAAAAATTGTTTACAATATTTACACCGGAAAGCAAATATTACGTTCCAAAAAATAAAAACTCAAAAAAAAAACAATTAAATTGATTCGTTTATAAGTAAAGTAAATAGAAAATGTTTTCCATCGTAGAAGTTTAAGTTAATTAAAAGGGGCGAAAATGGTGGTTTAAAAACCTCCTCTCACAACATATCAAAAGCCTTAGTACACGTTTTTTTTATACAGTCAAAGAGATATTGAAGGCGTAATAATTTTGCAATTCTTTCGCTAACGGAGACTCGTTTAAGGTATGTAGCATATAGTTTAGATTCTAGCTGTATGCACTTACTCGTCCGTTCGGTATTCCGTTCGTTTCTTTCTATTCCTTTTTTTTTACAAAAAGCCAGTTCACAAAAATAATGCAATTTTTCTAGCGATAGTGGGAATCTATTACATAACTTATGCCAACGTACTGATAAAAACAGTCTGCGTAAGATTTAATGTCTCTCTTATATTCTTGCCATAAATACATCCTGCACAGGCTTCGGCCATATGTACTCAGATATTCGGCTTAACCAGAAAATCAACCCTTTCGTTCGAAGGGTTTTTGTTATTTTCAACGACGATTCAGTAAACAACAACATACATATAACAGTATCAACTTACTCCGGTGATCATTAAAGTGTTTACTCTAGTAGCAAAAGATTTTCAAAAGATTTTTCATTAATGCCACAAAAAAAATGAATTGGTACAGACTTAAAAATGATCTCATTCCACACATACACACATCCCATTCCACATTTTCTACGTTCATTTAGCGAACACATACCCACTTGGACAAACAAAAGACCGATGAAGAAACAGAAAAGTAAGTTTGGCAGGCGTACGGACACCCTTAAATAAATTCAAGAAATGATTCTCCATCGACCGGTATAAATTTTGTTTATCTCAAGTCTTTCTGGGTGAAACAGATGGCCGCGGTCACTTACTACAATCTTAACACCACTGGTAGGATAATGATTGACTCGGAACCTTTCTGTGCTGTACCACCAAGGCATCAACAGGGTAATAGAAAAAATCCGCAGCCCTTTACAGGCAACGTAAAACAAGCAAAAAGGATTTATAAAATCTTTCGACATACAACACAAGCTATTGGAGCGACACACATTTTCTAGCTTCCATAAAGGCCATAATTCCCTCAGGTACAATCGGAGAAATATAGTTATCTCGAATTATCTTTCGATCTCTGAGAATACCGAAAGAGTGTTCAGTTTGGATAGGAATGCATCCTGCGTTGAACTTCTTGCTTGTCAAAACTTTGTAACAAAAAAAAAAAAACGTCTTCAAGTTTTCTAAAGAAAGTCAGAGCAGAAAAATGTTGTGATGTACACCTTTGCAAAATTTGGACTAAAAGGGTCTATGTTTCCCATCGGCCCTCATATCAAAAAAAAAAAAAAAAATCCTTCATATGATAAATTGGTCAATAATGGGCGTGACTAAATAGCAAAAAAAAATTCGACTTGGCCCATTATCGTAGCTGCCATCAAGACTGATGTAATCAGTTCAATGCTATCTTATATATTATCAGGAGTCGCAAAATGCGCTTCGGTTTCTGTAATAACGTTATCCAAATCTTCTTATCTGGGGCACCTTTTTAGGTGTCCCTAAATAGACAAGAGGCGCTTAAGACCAAATGTGACGAATACGGTCAGTGGGAAGTGCAGTGCAGAAACTCTCGTTTGCAGCTCAATATATTCGGTTTCGAATGCAACCCTGTTGCACGTAATTTCTCTTGTCTCCACACTATGTGCATTCTGTACAGACAGTGGATTCGAATGGAAAAAGATTTAAAGTTTCATAAGAAACAAAATATCATGGCACAGCGTCAAACCAAACAGATGGCAATGTGATATCACTCCAACAGAATATTGAAATAGACTTTGAAATTATTATTTAGCCTCAAGTTATATTTATTCTCAATCAGCAACGACTGACCGACGTAGACAGCTTAGTGGTCGAAATCTGCCTTCCTGGTTTCCCTAGGAATTAGCGATCGATGCTGACCTCGATCGCTTTCATTGATAATGGATATTTCTGTCCTCTCAAAGCACGTGATTGTATTAAGGCAACAAATTTTGCAAGCTCGCAGTGCAGATATTGTGAGAGGTTACATAAGCCTAGACATCATCTCACCTATCCATAAAGTCTAATAGTCGCAGGAACGACGCCCAAGAAGAGATCTCTTATCATCTGTCTCTCTTATCTCTTTTCATTCTGTACAACGGAGGTCGTCTTATTTCGTCATCACTTGTTTCCATAATTTTATATCAGTTGGCTATTTGGGCGGACTAAGGTTACTGAAAGAGAGTTCGCTCTATATACCGCGACACTTCTTCGTCTTACTTCCACTAAAACTGTCTCCATCTAGATCTTCAGAATGTATAACAAAGTAATGTAAACGTTTATAACTTTAGATAGCTTACAAAGCATGCCTAGCATGCCTCTAGAATCTATGTACGTTTACTACACTTTGTGCAAATGTTTGCATATATATGTTTTATAAAAGTATTGCTTATAAATATTAGTTTTCATTCTATGGTCCAAACGTGTCATGTACAATATTCTAGGCGCCTTTGCGTTCACTTATAAGAGCTCGGATTGTAGTGTATTCATACCCTTTATTTGACTACAAACTATCAACGGATTATGGTATATGGAAGAACGGACATCGCACATTTGAGGTATCTAACATACTGCACACACAAATACACGCAGTACATTGAAAACTTTTGTTACACGAATAGGAGAAGTCTCGTTAGTGACTTGTCGTATTAAAAACAAGAAAAAAAATACGCCTCTAAGACCGAAATGTTTTCGGAAAATAAAAGGCAACGAGTGAGGTCGTAGAAAATGGGTAATAAGGACTGAACTAAATTAAGTGACGATCTGCCGTCGAAAAAAATCCCCCGAGTCTCAGTAGCACAAGAATTGATGGACTGGAGGCAGCTGACTGAAGGAGCAGATACATCAAAGAAAAAACTCATGGTTACCATGCGTCATAGGAACCAGACAACACCATTAATATATGAAGGTAGTTAGTCCTCTATGCTTATTTAGTGAAAGAAATTAACGAATGACACATGTTAGATATGGGTCGGAGCATAATCCACGAAGCCATACGAACAGTCGCGCAAGATATTTGATGCTACATAAAAAAAATTGCTTTTGGAGCAAGATTTGAGTTGAATAAAGAATTTAGCGAGGAAAATTAGCAGTAATTTAGCGAATTGTCGACAATATCGATAGCACTGGATAAGGAGATTGTATGGAAAATTGTAGGAAAGATTATGCAACGCCAATGTAAATTGCTGTTATGGCGTGAAAAGGAACAATCATTGTATTGAAAGTGGGAAACATGAGACACTACGCCACGATGTAAGAGATCTGAGAAGTAACCAATGTGAGTCAAAAATATTGAGAAAATCTGAAAGACACGTACCTGCGAAATCTACTTGAATGTACTTGCGTAGGATGCATAAGACCAGTCTTGTGCCCAAGTAGGTTTAAAATTATTTCATACCGAAAAGTTAAGCTGGAAATTGACTGGACTAATGAAATTATTACATTGAAAGACATCATCGAAGCTAGCAATTCACAAAAAGAAGTTCTCTCTAAACCGTGGCGACATGACCTCTGTGAAAGAGGCGTGTCCGTCTGCAGCGCGAAATTACTATCCAGCGTAGCGACTTATTTGTCTCTTGAACATTACCGAAAAATTGCATGGCGGCTAATTTCCAAGCAATTTCTGTGGCAGATGTCAGTGACTGAATTCCGGGCCGCAAATTTGGCAGATGTTATGGGTGGACTTTATGAAGCCCATTAAAAGCAAACTGTTTTTTTTTAACTTCCGCACAGAAACCACACGATCTTTTAGTCCGAATTGGTTGGAATCGATACGGCGTATATTTCGAATAATTTCGTTAGTTAGATGACGCGATCAAATTAAACGGCTTTTCCGTTAAGAAATGCTTAGCTGCATTACCGCATACACAACAGCATTGGCATAAACGTTTCAATAGCTCAAAATCGTGAGCATTAGGGCTTCGATGCTTTTCAACTCTTTAAAAAAAAAAAAAAAAACAAAACCATCTCTCTAGTCCTCTATAAATATTATTGATTGCAAGCTCGTTAGCATGCACACACATACATAAGCGCTCGCGCATACACATCCGCGCCCACTCTTAAATACAAAAAGCACTGTTCGAGGCAAACTAAAACTTTGTGTACATTTGATACAGGCAAGCACTAGTAACACAGAGGAGCAAATGATTTTCTAAAATTCTCTATGAAATGTGAGGCGTAAACATCTAATATGCTCAACAAAAGTAAATTTAATGATGGACTATGGCATGAAACTGTAGCAGGGGAAGGAATATCTTCTTTACCCAACACACATTTACTGTATTTATTACTTTACTGCATATATATAAATCACTGACGAATTGCGGTGGCCTAACTTTGTTAATGCGTTCGGGACAGCAATAGATGCGTATAGGCGATGACCTTATAAAAAACAAGGGTTTTATTGGAAAATCCTAGCATAATAACTTAATAGCAAGCGTTTGACGTCGAAAATGGTTGCGCGGAAGATGTTTATTTTGCAACTAGAGATAATACCAATCCAAGCGAACGCGTTTCTAGCAAAGATTTATTCTTAAATACTAACTCGTCAGCATATCACTTAGCCAAGTCTTGTGGTCTATTTTTAGAGAAAAATTTAATTGCGATTAATCGCACAATACATTATAACGCAAATTTAGGCGTATCTGCTATGGTGATTCTTTCTTTGAACCTCTTCTCAAAAATGAATAAACAATTTTCGTCCCATCTTATTTTCAGCTCCAACGCCATAATCTTTTAACGAGTGATCATAATAAATAAGAAAAATCGCTTTTCCGCTTTCATGTCTCTAAGTCGCAATCGTCAAATGTAAGCAATCGCGGTTATTACTGATTTAAAGGGCTATTAGATGCAATACAAATCATTTGTAACGATGCGAAAATCAATCAAGAGACACGCCCATTTTTATATAAATTACTTGGCTGTAATTAAGGTGAAGCGTAGGCAAAACTAACGCGAAAATTTCTATGCGAAACAATGAGAAATGTCGATATGACCAATTGTATATCGCTAAGTCTTGCTTGCTGATAATAAATGAAAATTCAAATTTAAAATTTTTTCAATTTACTCACATACATACATACTTGTACGTACGTGATGTTGCTTTTCATTTTGTAAAAAAAGCATTTTTGCATACTTATGTGTAAATATGAGCTCGGCACAATGTTGTAGTACAATAAATACCAATGAAGTCCAATGAAGATGATGAGTTGAACGTCACAGATTACTGGCAGGTATTCATTTATAAGCGTATGAAACATATGCGTATGTGTTTAAGGCAAGCATCACATGAAAGATTTTGTGTGAGAGAACTAAAGTGCACCGAAAGGCTTAACAGTTGGTAAATGGGCTCCGGGACGAAGAGTGAAAGAGAGAGAGAAAAGAGAAAGAAAGAAAGAGAGAGAGAGAGAGAGAGAGAGAGAGAGAGAAAAGAGAAAAGAAAGTAACATGATGAAATCAACCATCATATATGCAGGCAGACCGGCCAACAAGCAGGCATGCATGCGTGCGCTGTCAAATCAATCAGGCAGTTTGGCAAGCAGTCTATCGCATCATCCCATTGATTCAAGTGTTCATCTTCCAGTGCTGGTGGTCTAGTCTTTCGTTAGTTTTCACTCAGCACATTGTTAACTAAATATTCTCTGTTGAATGAAAACAAATCCTTTCCCAGAACTGAAAATAACCTTAAGCAGCATTGAAAAGTAAATGAAGGTTTTAACAATCATTAAAATTTTACACAATAAACAAAAAGTTCTTTTTTGTTTTTTGTTTTTTGTTTTTTTTTAAATTTCTTTCGTCCACATATTCACCATTCGTCTGCCCTGTGAATCATTGATAAGTTTTATGCGTTAATTTAAAGCTTATACTATAAAGGATCGCTTCATCTCGCTTCATCATAAATTGAATGATTATGATTATTGTCCATTTTTACCTTTCGGCAACCATTCAAAGCTTGAAGGCAAGCAAGCACCTGTGTATGTTTAAGCTTAGATAACGTTGATTGGTAATGCAATCATAACCACAAGAACAAAAACAATCATCATCAGTACGGAATAATAACCTTAAGGCCGTTTTTAGTCATTCAAAGTTGTTGCTGTTACTGCGTGCTCTGCCGCAGACTGCAGCCGCTGCCGCAACGAAGATATACTTCTAAAATGCCTTGGTCAAGCGATAGGAAAGGAGACAGACAATACACAATTCGAATGAGCATGCATACGCCCGTCTTTTACTATGAAATTTTGGTAAATATTTGTTAGCTAAGATTTTGTGTGATTTTAGAGAAAATTATGTTTGTTTAGTGTTTGTGTATGTTGAAGCAAAAGCCTGAGTAAAGATATGATAATTAAATGCACTACGACAACGACAACAACAACAACAACAACAATAACACCACCAACAACAACAACAATAACAATAATAACAACAATAACAATAACAATTGATATATTTAATATATCTGTGCATGTAGTCAGTTTATAAAGCCTGGCGTATATTTATGCAGTGATAATTATGTGAATGTTAGGTGAGAGATAATATCAATGTGTAATTTATATCATATCTTTAATAGTTTCGTAGACTATTGCATAATCAAGTAAGTGCAAAATAAGTTTTATTGAAAACACGAATGTCTTAAGGTATTTAAAATATTTTTGAAATCATATTGCGTGGCCTTTGCAGATGCGTGAACAACACTCGAAAGAGGTCCATAAACCGCGCCTCTCGCAAAAAGCTTACATTTGTCAATTCTAATCGCATCTTTTTGTTTTCTCATGTGTCCTCAACTTGGGCATAAAAATGATGTGAAAAATATAAACAAAATTGTTAAACACTATACCCGCGCGCCTCGATTGCTTTGCCTATAACAACTATTAACGGTTTTATTAAAAATTATAATGGACAGACAAATGGACAGACGTTGAAGCAACCACCTTATTACAGTATGCAAGAAAAATAGTCTCCACTACCTTCGTACTAATAAGGAGAAATGATTTTATGTAAATCAGAGTCCAAAATATCCAAAATATAAACAAAAATAAGAAGAAGAAATTTATGGTCAAAAGATCTGTTTACGTTCTGCATAGAAATTGTCTGTGCAAGTTAATGAGAAATTCGCCCTAGGCATGGCGATGCGCATTTTTTCTTATACGAATGAATGGAAAGAAATTTTCAACAGGCCGCTGATAAGATGTATTTCATGGGGAAACGTTCCATAGACCAAGGAAACCAAAATGAATAGAGACGAGCCATTTGGCAGGACTTTGGTGCGCTGTCTAAAATATCAGTCCAGCAATTTAAAGTATACGGAACATAGTCTGGCTAGTGTAACGGCCCGGGATACTTTTTCACAGCATCGAATGCTTTTCCCACTTGGAGTGTACCAAGATTTCAATGTTTAGACGTTTCTATATACACAATCGAGCCCCGTGCCTTCGACTTTGTGCCCGTGAGTTGGATTTCTATATAAAGTAATTTCCAGGACAAAGTATGGTCTCCTCCCTGTAGGTGCCATGTTGGCGCAATTGAGTCAGTTCAAAAACAATTCGTGCCCTTTCCCTCCCGCAACGAAGTTACTTGCTTATGAAAATTGACCGGATCCTCATTAGAGAAGCATCGATCTTATTCCTGATGTTTCCTTCCAAGAGAAGTTAATAAATGTTACTATTAGCTGAGATAAACTTCAATGCTCCGAGTCGCTCTTCGTCACTGTACATAGCTCGGTGAGTGTGCATGGAACAATGGGCCTTTCAGCTTATTTAGATACCTTCGCAAAAATCTTAATGGTACTCATCACTTAATCATAATATCCGGCTCTTTAAACTCTACTCTCTATAATATGCTAGCTCTACCCACATTGTATATAAAGTAAGTGTTAGTCGCTACAGCTTCATATGATTCGTAGATAGTATTAACTCCTAATCCGGACCTATATCCCGGATACTGAATGTGTATATACTTTCTTTTTCTTTCCTTTATTTTTTCTTTTTCTCTCCTTTATTTATGTAATACATGAGTTATTTTTAGATTTTTCTTAATGTTTTTTTCGTTTATTTTTCATTGGGTTTTATTATTTTTATTAATTCGCAATAAGTATATAAAATTTATTTTTAAGAATCAATCGGAACTCGCGTCTAAGTGTATGTTAGATAAAGTTCATGTGTAAATAAATAAATAACGGCATAACAGAGGATAAACACATCTCCAGAATGCTCCCCCCGTTGCTTTTTTTGTATAGAGATTGTTTTGAGATTTGATGATACTTTACATATTATTGTGAACGGTGATGAGACCTACCGCTTACCGCTTACCGCAAATTACCGCAAATTTCTTAAATTTGTAGCCGAGGAACGGCAAGTAAAAGTTATTCGAACTTTTGCGACTAGAAGCTTGCGTCCTAAGAAAGATCTAACTTCCGCACTTTCTCCTTTTCTGACTCAGGCTATGCGTACAATTGCCGGCAATCAACATAAGTCGCAGTTCCTTTGCGATTTATTTCACATTCATTCATCGCGACTATAACGGTCGAGACATATAAAATACTTGTGCTGTCCTTTCACAAACTGAATATATCATAAACGATTCCGCAAGTGAAACGAATGATATATGGAAAGATGAATCCATCTCAAACATTTCGGAATTTTGCATACCTTGACACAAACCCAATGTCCCATCACATGTTGCTTAAGGTGTAGGAGGTAAGTCCCCATCACTTCTTTTATTTTGCTTCTATATATATACATATATCTATTTCCTTTCGACAAAGACAAAATGGTTTTTAAAGTTTTTTTTTTTTTTTTAATACTTTTTTTTAATGACTTTTAATTGTTCATTTAAGTTTTTATTTTTATTTTTGCTCTTCGCAAATCGAAGGAAATCAATTTATCCAGAGGCTATGCTAGCCAAAAGAAAGTATTTACTCACGTATACATACACGTGTATATGCTTATGCTGTGTTCAATAAGTAAAACAGCTTTCTATATAAAATCCGCAAATTTATACGAAGGAGTGGTTTTGTGTTTTTTTTATTCTTTTCGGTCGGAAATTGATAGCAGTGACGTCTGCGTTAATTTTCATGCCAATAACTTCAGTAATTAATGAGGTACGCTTGTCGCTCCAAAGAGCTACATGTTATATCTTCAATGGGGGGTCACGGCGAGGTTTCCGGAGCGGTTTCTTGACACGGAATTCGCAGATCGGAGAGATCGGAGCTTCATTTCTGATGGAAAAGCCTAAAAGAAATAGTATGGCGTTAGGAATTACATTATTATGAAGTAAGTTCAGGGACGGGATTGTTGTTCAAAATCGATGTTTAAGTAATGATAACAAGGCCTCTGCCAATTCCTTGACTTTCTTGACGCGCCGTTCTTGGATAGAAGCCGAAGGAAAGCTACGCCATCTATTGTGCCATTGTTTTCTCTGTCCTTCGAGCACACTTTTGCGTAAATTGCATTGTTACGTCAAGTCTTCTCTAAATTGAGAAAGACGAAATTCCATTTTTCACTTATTTTAAAGATCGAAAAGTACCCTCTTCTGGATGAGAGCCGTGTAGCGTATTTCATTAATTTTTTGAGGATATTAATGTGACATTTGGCACAGATATCAATTGGGATTCTGCCCTAACCTAAGGGAATGAAAATACTGGAACCCGTACGCCCGTACAATCTAAACGAAAATTTTACTTCATTTTTAAAATAGTTCTATACACACATATATATACATACACAATGGATAATGAATGTTCTTCACTTGCAGTTGGAAAGATGTTCTTTAGAGTAAAAAAAATAATAGGAAAGTAATTAAAAAAGTATTAGATTAAACCTGGCGGCTTTCAATCACATTAAAATAAATTTGAAAAAAAAAAAAAAAGAACAGGAAAAAAGAGAATGAAATCAATATTTTGATAATAAGATTGAAATTGTATTACGATGGTTTTCATCGAATCTGTTACCAACTAAATAAGGCCAAGTAATAAATAGTTTCATATCACTTGTTTTTTTTTCAATAAAACACATAGGTTCTCCACAGAAATTTCGTGCGTGTAAACCTGTGCGTGATTGTGGAGCAAAACACCGTCAGATATAGTTTGTTCTTTGGTTTTTAAGCCGATTCTTTTTCTATATGATTTGAAAGGTGAACACGCAAACTTCGTTCTTGAAAATACATAGCAGAGAACTTGTAATCGTTAAAGGGGCCCTACAAGGGCGGTTATAAGTGGCAAGCACGTCAATTGAAAAGATGTTGCTTCGACTGCCAGAAAAAGAATGATATCGATTGCATCCAGGTGCGCTAGTATCGACTACTACGGTTCACTGAGAGCAATAGGTATACACAATTACTGCTTACAACGGAAGCGACAATCGGTTACAAGAAGATTGACATGACGAGAGTTATTATCGAACAAAAGAAAACGTGGCTGTTTTTAGTAAATGTTTCCAGTAAATGCTTTCTTCAGCTTTAGGAAAAGGCTTTTGCGAATTCAAAGTGTAATATAAGCCGATCTTTCTGCAAAATATTTTTCGTTTGAAATTATCCGATTTTCGCTACGAATTTATGCGTACAGTCAATACATATTTTAATTTTTCCCTTGCATATGAACAACAAATAAATATATCGCATTTTGGGGCCTTGTCAGGCATACATATAAAATCACGTGAAAGTACCCGAACACCACTTGAACTATTCGCCAGTTTATCGATTTTACCATTAAAGTGGTAACAGATAAGAAAACCATTTGTCACTGGTTACCACCAAACACTAAATGAAAGATTGTGTAAAATAAATAAAAAAGCAAGAAAAAAACAAAGAAACGAAACTAGACAGCAAATTAAGGAATAAATAATAAAAAAAAAGTGAGTTTCTCAAAAAAAAAAAAATAAAATAAAATATATATATATATATATATATATATATATCTACTTACATATATATATATATATATTTGCTTATATACGATAACAAATTAGAAATACACCAAACGGGCTTTACATGCTTCAGGACGAAACGTGGGTAGTTCGTATTCGTTTAATTTGCACGCCCGTATGTTAGATGAATTTAGGCGCAATAACTGGGACACATTGCTGACACACTCTTGGGCGTTTGCAACATTTATGAGAGCATACTCGCTTATGCAGAGATCCTGCCGCTTCTCTATCAAATTCTTAAGGTCTCCGAAGAATATTGCTGATGTTACAAACAAAATGCTCGCGTATGGTATGCCCACATCTTTTGGCGTTGGCTCGTAAAGCGAGAAATGAGAGTAATGGCAAAAAGTAAGGAGAGAAGATGAAGAAACATACTTCTGATAGCATATGTTAGCGAAAAAAAAAAAAATTAAAAAAAAGGAAGGAAATGGTAAAGTAAACAGAAATTATATGTAGAGAAACTAAAAGAAGTAAGAGAATAAGTAAAACAAATGGAACAAAAAATTGAAATATATAACCAGAGGACACAACAAGACAGCAATCTCCTCGCTGGAACCCGCAAATACACACATGAACACATATCATACCTAACGTAAGCATGGATGTTTTACAAGCAAACAAAACGACACATAAATAATGGTTACATGATTTATCGATAACAAGCGCAATTCACAGTTGTAACAACTAACCAAACAAATAAAATGAAAAAGAGAAGATAGAAAAACAGAAAAGAAAAGCAAAGAAAGCAAAAGAAAAGCAAAGTACCCATCAAACGAGTACAGCTATATATATATATAGTAACAACCTGCATCGTCTACTGCTATTATTACTGTAGTTCTTGACATTCTAAATTGGACGACATACATGTACATAAAAAGCATAAGCCAAATTAACACAAAAGAAATTCAAAGCTTTAGAAAAATTCCAATCACAACAATATATAAGCAAAAAAAATGCACATACTTTTCCATTTAGTTAACCAAATTATTTCGTGTTTGATAATAATGATACACTAAGCAGTCATAATCATCATCGTGTAGGAGATTACATCAGATTTATCAAATATATACATAAGTAAGAATAAATAACCCATACGTGACCGTTCACTCATGTTTGTCCCTCTCATTCAAGAAATCATAATTGCGATCCCATTGCACTGTAACTACTGATTGCTTGCAAAAAACGTAAACGCTAAAGCGTTAGACGCATTATGTAGAATTTCCAGGTACTTTGCATGTCCAAGTTATTGCTTTTCATCTAGATTTCGGCCATGGCAATGTTTTCAAAATAATATCTTTTTTCATTTCTTCCACTTGAGACATTAGTCTTTATAAAGACCATGCTTCTCCTATTTGTGAGATGGCGGGAAGCCTGAAATCGCCAGATGTTACAATTGTGCTTGATTAATTCATCACACCTTTCTTGGCGATCGAATGAAGATATAGACAGAAATATTCTGGTTCTCATTTGATTATCTCGTCATTTCTCGAAGAAATTTTTGAACTTTTCTGCCTTTCCCAACGTAGTGACAGTCACAACAATAAGATCTTAGAGATAACTTTCTCAAGCTCTCGTTCAATCTTAATTCTGCCTGAGGGTCTGCACCATCCTCAGCCCCGCTACTCTCTTAACTAACCCGACAGGAACCTATAAATTCTAAAAAAATGTCACTTCTATACCGAACGTTACTTGATTTTCCTACTTTGTGTTCTTTGTTAATTGTGAAGCGCCCAATGGCCGTGAAGTCTGACCAGCATTTACTTAATTCTCTCGACTTAAGCTCAATTCGTTTAATTTCAATCCTTTTCCTACTTATCGCTACTACTCCTCCCAATATATATCGCTGATGATAAGGTACAACATGATCGAACACGTTCGTCAAAATGTGACATACTCACAGTTTGCTTCATAGCGGCTGGCTGTGAGTGCGGTTTTGATCTAGACGTTTACATATTTTTCTTTCCTACCTTACTTAATTATTTATATATGGATACTTAAGCCTTTAATTAATTAAAATTTCGTAGATAAATCATTTAATCATAACCTTTGCCTGACTCAGTTAAATCTTCGCTTTGGAATTTGATATTTATTTATTCATTCATTCAAATCGCATGGCCGCTAACATTCGATTGCGGATAGGCAGTACAAGACAAGCGGCTGAACAACTAACTAATACATTCACTATACATGAAATTTATTTTGTGATTAAAATCTATGGGTTTGAGAGAGTAAGAATCAATGCTTCATTGAAAAGCGAGCACAATTCTTTTATATATGTTTTACGTACTGCCAACTGCTTTGTTTTTCGTGAACAACATCAGCTGAAGTCGTAATCATCTTCACTTTTATATTAAATGGAAACCAAAAGTGCTTACATACACATATAACATTTCAATTCTTTCGGGATTTTGTGTTTTTCCCCAGAGGACAAGGGAACAACAATGCAAAAGATATTCGCTTCGTCGTAACTGGTAATAGCAGCGATGCTCGCTCGCTGCAAAACATAAATGAAATGATACCAACGCAAGCATACATACACATACTTGAAATGCCTTAGCAAGGGATTAACGCGTAAGAAAAACTCAAATGACTTCTTGTCATTTGATTTTTTTTTGTCTGTTTTTACTATAATTATAAAGAAGTAAATGAAGGCTGTAATTAAACTGAAAAAATATATATGAAGAAATATATATATATATATATATATAGTTCATTACATTTAATTTGCTTGGTAATTATCAGCTCATGATCGTCAAACCAAAATCTTCAAACTAGCATGTAGCAAATAATGACATCTGAAAGGATACTGGTTATATAATTAATAGACAAATAGTTACGAAAAAGAGTTTGATGATTGAAAGGCAGACGATTGGAATACAATTTGAAATAAAAATACTCGATCAACTCACCATCCCTACGTATCGCTGTTGCGTAATTAACTTGAATGCTTTGCCTAATTAAGAGTTGAAGACGGATGTATACAGTTACAGATCCAAATTGAGTCTATGCTTTAATCCTACGCTTTAAAGACGCATTTTTCTAGTCTAGATCACCAGACTATTGTTAAGATCACAACAATATTTCTCGATAAGTATGTGTTGTCTCATCTTGCACTTAATGCAACTCGACACGTTTTATAAATTTGCAAGCGAGAAAACGACACATAGACGACAATTATCGTACATCGACATAATATACTGGTGAGAACCTGGTTAGAAGCGGAAGTAGAAAATGAAAAATATTTCATGGCTTTTTGAAGACGGAATGTAAGAAGCACCAGTTCGAAACAAAAAAAGACCACGCTTCGCATGATATCAACGAAAGGGTGGTTCGTAAGAGCCTAATCAGAAGAAAACCATACGTAAGTATATCGATTGAGATTACGATATCGGATTTCATGCTATCTCTGGAATACAATCTTTACTGATTTAATAAACACAATTCTGAGGCGGCAAAAAGCCTAAATTGTTGGGAGCAAATTTCTTAATTGATTGCTTATTATAAAAAAACAAAAAAATGTCTCTCTCTCTCTCTCTCTCTCTCTCTCTCTCTCTCTCTCTCTCTCTCTCTTTCTCTAATAATTCTAGACTCGTTAAATAATGTTGCAGTGAAAAACAAATTTTAAAGTTAAAAAATTAATATCCGGTTGCTTTTAAGCAGATGCAAAATCTCTCTCTGCTTTGCTTGTTCTTGATATCTGTTTCAGTTCCTCCGCATATTTACTAAAATAATTTTGAACTTATGACATAAAGACAACTTCCGCGCAGGGCTTTTAACTTTAAAAACAAAACTTTACCTAAAAGCATTTCAAAATTCGGCATTGGTGTTATAAGTAATATCCATAGCCAACGCATAACGGAAATTAAAATTTAACTTCCAGACTTCTTTTTTCTACACTTGCACTTAAAATCCAGGGTAAAAACAACGCAGTTAACCTTCTTTTTATATTCAATGCTTCCTTTTTTGCTTTTTTTTCTGTTTTTTTTTTTTTTTTCTGTGCCGAGCTATAATTATGCATTGTGCAGAAAAAGGAAAAAAAAATGAAATACTGGCCATCATTAATCACACATAAGAACCACACACACACACACACACAGGCACACACACAGTATAGCTTTCCCACAAATATATATACATACATACATACATACATACATACATACATACATACATACATACA
>NW_023998415.1:49048252-49137134 GCF_014805625.2 Glossina fuscipes | reverse complement strand
ACATACATACATACATACATACATACATACATACATACATACATACACACACACACACACACACATAAGCATGCATTTGCAAATTCATATACGCATTGATAACACATGTACTGTTTCTGAGACTGAATAAGGCTAGGCGTGGCATAGACTTAATTTTAATTTGCATTTACTGCAAAAATTGTTCAGTAACTTGAGCATAATAAATAAATGAGCATATGTTGTGTGTGAGGGGCACATGCATATACATGCACATATGCTTTAGCAAAAGCTTAATGTCATCACATTTAAGGCAAACAAGCACAGTACCAACAACAATAATAATAGCAATAACTGCAGTTGCAGCAGCAGTAGATAGTGTTGGCATAAAACAGTGGTTGAGTTAAACGCCTGACCAAGCATAAAATATATACAACAAGCCGTGTGGATCATTTTGTATATATGCGTGTGCGTGCGTGTACACTCGGTACTCATACATAAATTTTTAAAATTGTGTGACACCAACACCAACAACTATGACATTGTCAACAGCAGCAACTACAGCAAATTATCTCTATGGATACTCTCTCGTCCGTTCCATCATCATCTGTCGTCGTTGTCGTCGTTGTCGTCGTTGCAGCCATCACTTGCACAAAACACATACACATTTCAAATTACAAAAGAATATTTAATTACAGTAAAAAATTTGTTGCATAATTACAGGCGCGGTTGAAAACAAAAATACATGAAAAAATCAGTTTGTGTTTATTAAATTCTCTCTCACTACCTCATAACCTTTACTTTATTATAGGCTCTGGTTATATGCATATCAGCGTTTATATGCTTGCATATATTATGCATGCATATAAAATGTTTCGTGGCCACAGAGGCTTTTTTGCATATCGAGGAAAAAACAAAAAAAAAAAAAAAAAAAAACTCAAAAAAAAAACAAAACAAAAACGAAACAAGGCAAGTATTGTGAACAAATGAATAAGCCTACGAACGCACAAATGAACTAAACCCATGCGAATATCGTCGATTTGTTGCATAAAAATACTTCAAAATAGAAAACTGATTGACTTTAATTTCTGCATTTAAATAATTTGAAATTAAACTTAAAGTGTATATAAAAAAAAAATAAAAACACAATTAATTATTTTATGAAATTTGTAGATTTTAATTAATCATTGTTGAAAATAAAACAGATTTCAATGCAAATGTAAAGCCTGGAAGAGTGTTTTCTTTTTTTTTTTCTTTTTTTTTTCCCCCCTCTAGAAAAGTCTTTCTAAACTTCCTCCTCCGCAAACCATGCTAAGATTTGTTAAATTAAGAAATTTTCGTAAATATGAAAACACAATTGGGACTATACTAGACGCGATTAGATTTAAGCTAAGGCGTGGTTTCCACAACGCGATATGTAAATATAGAGTTCCAAAAATGCAAAAAAAAAAAAACCAAACCTAGAAAGTAGTTTCAAATAGTGCATTAATAGGCGTCGGTAAGGGCTCTGGAATGTCCTCTATCATAGACTACATTCGTTGCGAGGACAGAGGAAATTGCAGGATTCACGAATACAAAGATTTAAGAAATCCCAATTCACATTTCACTAATGAACGGATGGGGGCGAAGATTACAAATTGTGTGCAGTATGTCCATAAAAATTCGCTTCAAGATTTATTCTTACCTTAAGTCCAGCTAAGAAGAAGCTTGTCGTCAATTTTGCGATGATTTTTATATAAAAAGCAAGTTGTTAATAAGTATTAATCGTATACTAACAATGGGGGCGCGCGCGCTTTCCAGTTAACAGTTGAGAAGACTTACACAATTCTTGAAATGTAAAGAATGCCTCCACAAGAGTAGACGCAAAGCTATACCCTCTCACTTTGTATTGACAGTTAGCTGAAAAAAATGATCAACTCTTTCACTGCGGGAGTTGATTTATCAAACGAGAAACCTGAATTAATGAAAAAGGATGCCGCGGTATTGGCTGACAGAACAGTCTATGACCAGTGAAAACAAGCCTGAGAGATAGCAGAGGGGAAATCCCTAATAATGGTTGGAAAATCGTAGAAAATCATAAGCAATAAAAAAATTTCGATAACCATCTCGATAGCTGCAAGTGAATAGGAAAGCCGCTACAATTAAGACGGCCGCTGATATGCAGACATTGAGAAAAGAAAATTTACAAATTCTCAAGAAAAAGACATCGATAAAAATCGCGTTTCTAGAGTTACAAAAAGAGATGACTAAACCAGATAACGCGTCCTAATAGTCGGTTTGAAGCTAGTAGATTATGTGGGAAGAATACGCTGTCTACAATAAAAGGTTTGGTTTTGAAATTTCAGATTTTTTCCTAAACGGTTAGATAAGTGTGTCCATCTCAAATAAATGCCTGCCGAAAAGTGAAAGCCTAGATCATATCTGTTCATTTTGAGCTTCTCCCATCTCGCCAGGGTAGCTTCATCACGATAACCGATGACTAGATATGAGGCTGGAGGCGATTCGAAAGCTTTCAGTGCGTTTGCCAGGAACCTCAAAGCTTGGGATGCACTTTTCCTCGTTGATTATGAATTCGAATATTGATCCTAGCTTTGACGGGTAATCTGAAAACGGTACTCTCGGGCGTAAAATCGTCAAGGAAGGAGAATGAGGAAGAACACTTGAATATGGAAAGTCATTTCTATAGTGCCGGTATTACAGACTAATGGAAATATGTAATGATGGATTTATTGTAGTAAAAAACGTGACTGTAACAATCGTTTTCCGTGGAACACGATTTTTCAAAACGGCCCAAGCGAAAACTGCTACAATTTTAATTTTTTTTTACAATATCTTTAAAATAACTTCCTTAGAGAGACAAATGGATTTAATTAATTTATGTAAACATCCTTTATTAACAAAAAATTACCTTTTTGTTTCGTCGAAAAATGAACTTTTTCATTCAAATGCTCATCAATCCCGTAAGATTGAAAATTTTTAAAAACCTCTTTGTATTTCCCATCTTTTTTATTTCAGTACTTAAATATTCGATTAGTAATCTTCTCCAATATTATCACCGTATCAGCTTTTGTCCTATCGCGAAAAATGCATGCAAAACAAGAAACATTTCTTACAGTGGCTTGCCGCTTTAGGTCAGGTCCAGGTAGACGCCTGCGCGTAAGGAGAAACCCTTTTTATTCGTTTAGATACGACCGTAATCACGAAGAGACAACGCAGCATCGAGCTACAAAATAAACGCTGCGTTATAAATGAAATATTTTATCGAGAGTTCGCAGGAATCGAACATATAAAGCAATTCTTAACACCAGCAGCACTCAGTGCAATTCTATTATTATGCAAGACAAGTATTGAATACATCATTTGCCTCTTAGTGCACTCAATACAAAAAAAAAAAAAAAAAAAAAAACCAGCCGAAACCAAAAGTTTCGACATGCTCAGCATTAAAATATAAAACCGCCTTTGTTGGGCGGAATATATCCGAAATCCCAACGGCCCGAAGTCTTTTATATTTGTGCAAAAGCAAAAATTCACTGCAGCCGATATCCGTAATTTTTACACCGTCTCATACATTGAACGGTGGTTTCTAGGATTTTTCTGGAGGTGGTCGACACCCAGCAACGTACAGTGTCCGCGAGTGAACTTGTTTAAAAAAAGTAGTAGGCTTTTTGTAGCATTCCCATTCGCTGCTCTTAGAGTTATCCGTATACCACGCCCCACATTACGGCGACTCGTCGTCGTTTAACCGTACCGACCGGGCTTCTATGAATCCATCTGCAGTGGTCTTTCACCTCGTTGCAGATTCTTCCACGTCGATTACTATGAAACAACAAACAAAATTTTACTTAATTTATTTATATATTTGATGCAAATTTTTATGGACAATTAGGGTACAAGATTTACTTAACAGAAATTTCATTTCACGCGATATGAGAAGAAATGAGATAAGAGGACCGGATGAGCTATGGAATGAAATAATTCCGCCGCACTCACTATAATGCCAGTATTGAATACAGCGTTCATACTTGAAATCAGTATTTTCTGAAGGCAGCCACCCACTTTTCCGTGTAGATCCAGTTTTAGGAAAATTTTATTGCAGAATATTACTTCAGAAAATGAGCTTGAGAATCAATGTAACTTTTTTTTCAGCTGCTTGAGTTTGTCTTTCCAAATACTTTTATAATAACTGACAACTGATGATTAGATGATGATTAGATTCTCTCAAGGATAAAAGCATGACCAAAGGACATTTTAAGACAAATGATTTTTCACATATGCCGCGTTTTTCTTTACGACTCATTACGAGTAAAATCTTTCAAGCAATTGATATTCGATTTAAGGTGTGTGTATAAGTTTCTTAACGTATCGTGTGTTGCATATTGTTCGAGTTTATTTGAAATAAATTCATTAAATCGGATAATAATCGCTTAACTGCAAAGACATTTAATATACCATTTGTTAACGAGAGATAATTGTTTTAATTAATAATTAATAATAACTAAAACATTTAACACACACACCGTACAATTTATATGAAATTTCGTCTTTTTAATACATTCGATTAATTAATTATTTATATAACGAACGCAAACAACAATGTAAGCGAAGATTTAAACTTTCTCAGAGTAAGTCTTAAGGTTTGCGTAGAAAGTGATAAACGTTTTTAATAATTGAATGATTTCGACTAAACGATAGTTATGCAAAAATGCTATGATGATGACTATAAACATTTAAGCAAACGTAGTATAAAAATACAATATAATGTTTGATTTTTGTTGTTATTGTTGTTGTTGTGTTGTTCAACTTAAGAAAATCCAAGAAGTTAATGTTTCGCACAAAACGACGGTAAGAGGTTCAGAAGTGATATATAATAAAGTGTTGTTGAATTTTAATATTTCGCGTTGGTTTTATGATGTTATTATTATATTGTACGTAAAAAATATACGGATTCCATGTGCATGTGCGCCCAAGTAGTAGTAGTGATATCAAGAAGTAACGCGTGTGTATATAATAGAGGGATTGAAAAATTCTGTAGTCATAATCATATACGTTTAACTGTATGCCATCTATAAATTTAATTATGTGCATATGTTCCAGTTGATTACATGACATTAACTTAATTTTATAAAAAGTAAAAAAAAAAAACAAAAAATATTAAAACGCAGATTCAAAGCCTTGCACTCAACGCGAAGGCGAATTTCGAATACCCACCCTCGCCTTAATAAATATATAGCTTATTTTTAGTTTATTGATCAAAAACTCTTTTCATTCACTGGATGTTACTTACTGGCCTAGCATTACTTTTTTATTTTCTATTTTCACAATCGCGGAAGAGTTATCATCGATTTCCGAGCTCGTCTAGTCATTTTAACTCGAATTTTTGAGCTATAAGAGTTCAAAGATAGATGGACGGACGGACAGATACTACCATCTGGATGGAGTTGACTTTTCACAATGATCGTTAATTTTTGCATCTCATAAAATCTCCAACTCATCTTCTTGGGCTAAACAAAAAAGAATGGAGTGAAGTAGAGTGATAGGAAACCCTTAATATTAGGTAGTCAACAGCTTCAGTAAAAATTTAACTTTTTTTTTGTTTTTATGTAATGATAGGCATTGTTATGCTTTCTTTAAACGTGATTGTCATACATACGATCATTTCGATATCAAAGTTTATTTGAAAGTTTTGGACGACGTTTATACTATTAATGCTAGTGACACCGACAAGACAGTGCCATTTTTTACGCACCTTCACCGATTTGCAAAGACTGGCTCGTGAGATTATTCCAACAATGTAATATATATGTATTTATACATATATATATGTAATTTATAAGCTTTTCTAGTTCTGTCCCATTTCTAACACCAGCAGAGTTTAAGGCAAATTTAAAAATGCCTTAAAATCTTACACTGAAAAAAAGGACAACTATTACATTGGATGATTTCAACGCACTTAAGCGGCAAGGATAGTTAGCTTCAAATGAAAAAAATATGTCGCGGTTAGCGTATGCGAGGAAAATGTTCGCACATGACTATATAACAGAAGATAACTGACTTTTGCCTTTTCGCTAAGCTTGGCGTCTAATATTGAGTGAAAGGAATTTTTTAAGATACATCCACCAAGAACTGTGTAGTAAATAAGGGATAAACGTAACTTAAATACAAGTAAGAAAACGTGGATCTTGCTGCGCCTTAAGGCTTGCAAAACCTCAAGAGTAGACAAAAACACGTGCCGTATACTGAGAGAATGTTGTGTATAGGATCAAAGCCATTTTTTTGAATGTTTCTCTGTAAACATTCAAATTTTCAACATGCTAATCGGGCATTCTAACACTGAGCGATTTGAAATCCATCTCGGCTATGTAAATCGTTACCGGCTTCAAGATCTTTTGCGTTTAAAATTTATATGATTTTTCCTGCAGATCCATCAGAATTAAGCCGGAAATACTATTTGTTTGTGTTTTTCTTCAAAATTTGTCTTCGTTTACGCAGGCAATTACCTTAAATGCTGCTCCAATATGTCGATACTTTTTTTTTTGTTATAGGAACAAGTGTCAGGACCGTGAGAATGTGCTTCCCACACAATCAATTCATCATCTTATCGAAATCTTCTTACCTAAATTATCCAAGCGCGTAATATGCTTTCAGGGTCAAAGGTGAAGAAGCGCAACAATTCAAGGTTGGAAATACGATATCCATTTCGAAAAAATTAATGAAAAGCAATGAATGTCTACATGTACCACCTACCGGTTATCGGAAACAATTTTTAATGTTTTTTCGAGGTATTCTCCGGCAACCCGAAGCGGCAACAATTTTTGACTCTGTTTAATAATAGAAAAGCACATAAAAAATTTGATACTTTCAACCGATAGCAGTTGCCTGAACAATTTTTAAATCACTTGCTGGCTGCGAAAGGAATTTGGTTTTTGTTTGTTTGTTTTTGTTTTGTTTTTTTTTTTTTTTTTTTTTTTGTTATCACAAAAACAATGTACAACGAAATTTCGAATTTTTTCTATTGTTTTGAAAATAATGCAAGTAAAACCGCAATAGCTTGGCGAAGAGGTGATCGAAATCAGATGAAATTCTGGCAGGCGTCGTTTGAAACGTTGCCACTTTGTTGTGATAAAGACGACATCCAGAGTGGCAGTCCAGCAAATGCTTGGCCAATTGTGTTTTGTGCAGATTTTTTTAAGTGTTAGAGAAATTTTTAGAGAATTTTTAGTTTACACTAACACTAATGAAATGTTTTAAGATATTTAGAGCTCTACGCATTAAAATTCGATACGAATTTCATCAAAGAATTAGCGAAGAGAGCTAGAAGCATGTGAGGTCTTCTTATTTAAGCACTTTAAGAAATATTTAGTACATTCGATAAGGCTGACATAGTATGCTTGCTTTATATCGTGCTGACGGTTAAAATGAATATAAATACACATGCTTTATACGCAACTTAGATATCCTTGGATGTGAAGTTGTTTTTTCTTTTTTCCTTTTTTTGTCGTAATTTTTTAATAAAATGAATATCCCGGTCAGCACGAGTATAATATATGCCGCACACCACGATTAAATGCTGTTGCCTCGCATGTAGCAATGAATGAAAGCTTATAACTTATGTGTATGAGCAAACGGGTATGTATGACTGTGTGTGTATGTGTGTTTGTGTGTGTTTGTGTGTGTCGTATTTAATGAATTTTGTACATTTTAATTTTTTATTTAATTTATTCCTTTTTTTTAATGATTCTGCTACGTATCTTTTATTATAGTTGACATTAAAAAATTGTAAATAAGTTTTATATGAAACTCGCACGAAACACTGCTGTGCATTTAAAAACTTTTCTGTTTGTTTTTTTGTATTTTTGCATTTTATTTAATTCTTTTAATTATTTTTATTTTTGATATTCTTCTGTTGTCGTTGTTTTTGAAAATTGTTACATATCAATAATAATTGAGTGTAAATATAATGTTTACAAAAATAATATGTTCAAATATTTAATCATATTATCTTCCACTTGCTTTTTGTGTGCATGCGAACCAACTCTATACATACATATCTATGCATATATATATATATATATATATATTGGGTGTTAAATGTTGCTTACGGTTGAA
The DNA here is from genome assembly GCF_014805625.2 of Glossina fuscipes. Lineage (NCBI taxonomy): Eukaryota > Metazoa > Arthropoda > Insecta > Diptera > Glossinidae > Glossina > Glossina fuscipes. The sequence continues at coordinate 49,129,052 of NW_023998415.1, read as the reverse complement.
CGTGCAACACCACTGTTGTATTCATACACAACAACACTATATTACCAGCAATTTGTCGTAGTTTACATATAACAACAGTTAACGTTCAATTAAAACATGATTTTTTCCGTTACACGACAATTTTACTAAAAAAAAACAAGTCGGAAAGTTTTATTCACCTTGTCGAATCTTTAATACCCACCATCTCAAAGCGATACAAAAAATTTACAGGCAATTTTATCAAAAGTAGGCGTGACGATTAACCGATTCGATTTCTGAATTGATTCTAGGGAATACTTTTATCGGATCCTACATTAATTAATGCAGACTCTTGCAGGCTAAAAAATTCACTTTTTTCCATGCTGATCTTGAGCTAATAAGCGCAGCAGACTCATTTGTTCATTTAAATTGTGAAGGATTGTGGTTACTTTACACTTTCAATATTTATTATCCATGTTGACCATTGTAAGCACTCTTACAGACGGAATAAGTTCATATTCAAAATGGACTTGAGGTCCAGGTCTTCACATTCTTACAGATAGGGAAAACTAATCGATAGGTGTCAAGTCAAGCTTTATCTTAAGCTCATCAAAAATGTGTACGCTTTATGATATCGTTGATGCGCATTTTTGTATTACAAACGATGCCGGTCAACCATCTGCGGTGTACGCGCAAAGAAAGTAGAAAAGTATTTTGAGTTTGTTGTAAATCAAATTTTTTTCACATTTACCCCGCACTTAAACAGCCTGTCACCACTTGTGGTGAACATACATATACAGAAACACACACCACAGTTTACGTTATGCCGATGCTTAAAGATTTCATCCATCACTCGTCATACAGGAGAATCTGACCCGTACAATGCTGACTGTCGACGCTAAGACGAGAAGCAGTGACAAAATCTAGAAGTTGTCATCCATACGCATCCGATGAATGCAAGCGCACATTGGCGTACAAAACGAAGCGGATTCTTTTGCATTAACATCACTCAGAGAGGAACTATGCCAAGAGATTCGAGAAAATATCGCTGAACTTCAACTTATATTGGAATCGTTTTCTGTTAATGATCGGGTCAGTTTCGTCATTTATTACTGGAGCACAGTTCCAATGATTTCTTTTTTGCCTAAATGAAGCGCCATGAATATTTCCTTTTACAATCGACATCAATGGCTCGTTTAGTCTGAGCCATGCATCCATTGTTTATCTTCCGTCATACCAATCTGTCGTCTTCTTTCGAATCAAGCATGGACAGTAACACATGCCGCACTTGGGCTTTTGTTTTAATCGGACCCTCTAAAAACTGCGTTGAATACATTTCAACATCTTACACTAATGCATTAAGTTTAATGATATTCACATTGAGAGGTCGTAGCTTGATAAACTACCATCGACACGATAACTGACTAATACTCTTCACGCATATCCACAAGCATATGAAAGAATGTTGTTGCCAGTTCTGGAAACTATAAAATCACTTGTAAAAAAATCTTTACTTAAATACAGAACAAAGGATAACTTGGACAGACATAATACAGGCAGACAATAGGTTTAAAGCTCAACTTAAGTAGCGGGACCTTATTGACTAATTAAACTAAATTTAATCTAAAAAAACCTCACAATGGCCCACGGGCTATCGTTAAATAACGTACACCACTTTCCCGAACACCGATTTTTCAAAATAAGGTGTTTTATATCAGCAAATCGAAAAAATGCTCCGGACCACACCATTGTCAATAGCGTTCGTTCTTGGCCCAAAATCCATCCGTGTAACACATTTCATCGGAATATCATAAAAATTGAGGCCCGTAGGTCGAACATATGGACAGGCAAGCTTACATCGAGTCAGAGAATGAATTTGAATCGATCGGCGTAATAAAACGTAAATCTATCTCAACAGCTTTCGCGCAACCTTAGAATGTAATAAATAATAATAAAAATGTTGTTCAACTTTGAACTTGACGTATAGGGAACATCCACTTATTCAAATGTATAAACATTACAACAGTGTAAATCAAGAGTTGTGCGTCCATTTATTGACGCTTCAGTTAAAGGACGAAATTTATTGAAAAAATACATTCATAAAGATTATGACTATAGGACGAACTCAGCAATAAATTAAAAAGTTGAATCGACTTAACATGCGATCGATGGATAGACCATGTAATAACAGGTTATAAACTGGTAGACGACGACTCACTTTAGCACAGTCTATGTCTTATTTATACTAGGAATCATATATCGACCATCGTCTACTTATGCGTGAGACAAGTATAGATTTTACATAGTTCCACTTATGGTATTGGTTATAGGTGTCCATTTGTGATTGTTGGTACTGCATGATGTGGGTTACGTATTATAAAGCACTTTAGATTGTTTGCTGCAAGAAGATAGCAATTTTATGCTTGCAAAGGCATGAAAAGCCTTTGTTCGTGTCTGTTTCACATTAGTTTGACTATGAATGAATGAATAAAAGCCAACAACGTATTCAAAAAAAAAAAAAAAAAAAAAAAAACCAAGTAGAAAATGCAAACGTGAAACGAGTACGTACGAGTAGTATACTTATATGCCACTAATGCTTTTAAAGCATACCCTCTTCCTTCGACTTACATTATAAGCTCAAACTTTTTGTAATTTCGAATAGACATTCAAAGCAAAAACAAAAATGAATCAACAAATGAAAGCAAAGTAAACAATGAAAATATACATAGATATTATGTGCACTTCAAATAGAAAATAGAAAAAAAAAAATGAAATAAAATAAAAACGATACGCCTTTTTACCAAATCTTGAGTGTCCACTACCTACGTAATGCATACAAGAGTCATACAAGAGTCATGTATATATATATATATATATATATATATGGGCTGCCGCACAGCTATACTAAGTACTCAGTCAAAAAAGACATAGCAGTCAGAAACTGGCGGCACATATTCACTGGGGTGCGGCCATTCCCCACGTCTATCTCTCTTTTCCCTTTTTTGTTTGCGACTTTCTTTAAAAGAATTTTAATAATAATAATAATTTATTTTTTAACAATTTACCGGCCGATAGCCTATTAGTAGTTTTATTCATTTAGTTACATTGCGCTTTTCAACCGATTTAATTATTATATAATCAAACATTAGCCACATCATAAATTTAACGGCAAACATAATAATAAAGGATTAATCACAGACCCAACCGAGCCGAACCGGTTCTTACATTACAGAATATTCAAGTGTTTGATAATCTTCGGCTTAATCGTGGAAGCATTCACGCCGAAGTCAATCATTATATCGAAAATGCCTTAACCTTCCTTGCCATAGAATATTTAACTCAAATTTAGATAAGAAGTACTCAGAATTAGATATGCTAGGCAGCAGTTTATGAAAAAACGGCATATTACACATAACTCGTCTGCCTTTAAGAGTGGGCAGCTTTATAAGCGTTAAACGATTCCTATATCACGGAAGATGAATGTTAGGATTGCAACGCAAACATCGTAAGCAAAACAGTAAAAGCTGACTCAACCTGTTTACGGTAAGGATCATATTGTGAATCCTAAATAATCGAACAGTATTCCCGAATAAATCGCGCTAGCATATATATATATATATATATATACATACATATATACAACAAACCGGGTAGTGTAAGGATTAACGAAACTCTTTGGCCCAATGCTTGATGAAGACCACTCTGCCTTTTGCCTTATTAACGGCAATATTAATACGTGCACCGAAGGACACTTTTCGATCAAACAGCACTGCAAGCAAGATCTATAATTGAATTTGGTTTATAAATTCGTCAATTTTTCACTTCATACGATGTATTGAGCTCATTAATGTGGTAGAAAGCCATGTCCTTACATTTGTTAATATTCGGGAACATCAAATTAATACAGCGCAGCTTGTAAAGATTTTGAAGGTCCCGCTGAAGATAGACTCGTGCTCGACCATCAGTCAAGGTGTAGATCAGCTTAATGCCAGCCGCATACATCAACACGAGAGTATATTATTACATTTGGTAAGTCATTTATAAACAGGACAAACACGTTGATGGTTGGTGGTGGTGGTCGGGCGGTACAGTATTAATGTGTGCATATAAATTACATCACTTATTACAGTCTCCGGTCTGGCACGTACACAGCAACAATGTTGGCAGATCCGCATGATTTCTGGGTACTACCAGCCTTCAAACGAAATGCATAAAAGTTGCGACCATCAATTTACAAGTCACTGTTATCTTAGCGGGGCTACTTTTTTAGCCGCTGTGAACGGTTACTTTCTGGTCGCTGTCCAGTCGGCGGAATAGTGACCTGGTCATGTTTCGTTCATTGTCACATTTCGGAGCACTTATATATTTATAGTGGGCGTATTAATCAAGAAAGTTTAACGAAAAAAAATTGTATAAATCCTTCACACTTTTCCAACATTAGGTCATTTTCTTAATAATTGCGAGCATCTATATAAAGGTATTACGTTCATTTTTTATCCAACAGTAGATGGGCCTGATTTTAATTATTCGTATCGACATGTTTGTACTCATCAGCGGAAGGTGAGGGGTACATTCGTTCTGCGAAAATGTTTCCTACACCCAGAAGGATGCATCAGAGATCTCACAAAGTATATATATTTTTGATCAGTATCAAATTCTAAGCCAATCGATAAGCATGTACGTCTGTCCGTCTGTCCGTCACTGTAATGTTCACTCTAAACATTCTCTTGTCCGCAAAAAAGAAACGATCGACCATAAATTTAATAGAAAAATTGCAAATTCTGAATGGGTTAAACCAATCGCCAAGGAGACGCCTGCAATACTACGTAAACTGAAACTGAGTTTTTTCAAAGGAATAAAAAATTTAGCGGTTTGCTTTCTACTCATAACTTACAGCAGATAACTCCACAAAAACTTGAATGTATATTTTATCGGTGATGCTCTAGTGCCTCTAAAAAATGAACAAAATTAGCCACGCCTACTCATTTTCATAATATATTAAAATTAAATTTTTTTTTTCATACTTGTACGACGCACAGAAGGAAGCTTCAAAAACCCTGTAAAGCACATAAATTCTTGACCCGTTTTAAATTCGGAATGTCCGTCTGTCTGTCTGTATGTCTGCAAAAATTTACAGTATTTGTGGTACACATTCTCTCATTAGCGAAACTGAAGATATCGCCTAAAAAATGGCAAAAAAACTTTTCCAAGCACACGCCTATGCACTAACAAGTTTTATTTGGAGAATGGAAAAAACTCAGTCACATCGAGTCCACAATATAAAGCATAAATATTTAGTTCTTTTACTTATCGATAACGGTGATGGGTACAAAAGATTCGGTCATGATCGAATATAATTTTCTTATCTTTCGGGATTCCGTCCGAACAAATGATTATAATAATAATATAATTAATTTTATGGGAAACTTAAGGTCACCAACCATGTAATTAAAGAAAAATTTTACGGAGTACTGTTGTTATAAACTGTTGTTACTGTTGTTAGTATGTCAGCGCTATTGAATATTCATAAGGCGCTACGATCATTTCGTAACCGAGACAGACTGGCGGACAGAACTGCGTTTTCATATAAAATATTCGTGACTTATAATGACGATAAAACGAAAATATGGGAATCTATGCAGAATGCCCAATGCCCAATGCCCAATGCATAAACGAATCGAAGCAATCGCAAATTGAATTATTTGTGAAGCGGATTTTTTATATTAATTTTTCTGTTATTGCTTTTGCTTTCAGATAAGTTCACGAGGAGTAGGTGTGGCATGCCGAAAAGGGGTGGCAAAAACTAAAAAGATAGACCCGAAACGCTATGGGTCGGCTGCGTCAACCGCTGGCATTCGTATTTGCAGATTCCCAATAGTTTCTTCACTATTCTTCTATTAATTGGCAATAAGCAAGAAGCCCTGACACAATTTTATGTGTAGCGAAAGGTGCATTATGTTGAAAGCGCTTTTTATTTATTTACTGTTTGCTTGCTCGTTTGTTTGTAAGCTCAACACTCTTATTCATTTCATTTTCACTTAAGCCCAATATATATATACAAACGCACACATCGTTTATGTACACACACCATCTGACATATCCGTTCGGCAATTTTCTGTTATATCTGGTTTACTTACGTCGATATCTGTTTTGATACATTTAACTGAACGAATAGTACAGTGTGTGCGTAGAGCTTTACTCTCTACAAATCTATATATCGTGGCCAACTTGTTGCGTCGTTGCCATTATTTTTAATGTGCACTCTTTCATTTTCCGGCCTTGTTTTCCATCGAGTTAATTCTCTCTAGCATTTACTTCGAGCCGTGTGTGTCTTTGTGTATAAATACATTCAACTACATTTACATTTTTATACCCCACTTATACACAAAATTCACTAGTTGAGTAAGTATACAAATAAAGACTAGCTGCTAAGGGACGTTGGGTTTATTTTAATTTTACTGCATTTTCTTAAGAAGAGGAAAAAAAAAAAAAACAAGGAACAGGGAAATGGGAAAACGTAAGCAAAAGAAACATATATATGTAAAAGTCATTCAATCAATATTCTAATGAATACACTAAAACTATTAAACATCTTTCCAGTCTTGTGCGGCTTCGACCCACATTTTTCATTATTATTTCGCACAAGCCAATCGAAAAAATATATTTCCAAATAATTGCGTTAGTCACGTGTAATATATCAAAACATCATTCAATAAGTCTTTGGCCATTTTTCTCTTCATTTCTACACTCCATCGCTATTGATCCTTTGTGCCGGGTACAACGCGCATAACAAAAGACGAATACCATAGTTTTTCCAGTTGACTTTCCACAGTCTTCGTCGTATGCTATTCACTCCGCTGACTGCCAACATTGATGCTAAACTGTCGTATTAATCCATATTTCATCCGTTCTCACCTATCGCATGAGAAAATATTTTTAATTTCACCAATACATCTCTAAACACATATGGTATGAGCAAACCTTGCATCCTTATCCAGCCGAACTTTCTCACGGACAAATTTTCGTGGAATGTTAATAGCAAATACGCTGCTTCTGGTATCTTTAAGGTGTTGGCCTATCCCTTTGCAGCTTTGCTTTTCTTTCGCTTCCGAAACAATTTTGTGCATTTATATTATGAAGTCGCAAACAAATGCCGATTTTAAGCGACCAGAGCGTTCCGCATCATGAATGTTAATAAACCAGAGGGAAATTAATTTTTTCGATCGAGTAAAGTCGATATAGCATCTTTCAGGCTAACACTGAGTGGCGTCACTTAAATAACTGTAACTTGTTGTAACAATTTGGCACTATTTCATGAAATTTTGACAAATATCGCTTGAAGGCTGGCTATTATCCACAAATCGTGTAGGTCTGTCGACAGTGTTGTCATATGTTGTGTCAGATCCAGATCAGAGACTTGTTTTTGTTATTAATTATTATGATTCTGTTCTACGAGTTGTTTGTATAAAAAAAAAGATTTGCAAAGAATTGTTTCATATACATTTCATCATGATTTGCACTGATGCACTGATTGCATTTGCTTGCCGCCCGCCGCTTGCTCTTCACAGTTGATTTTTTTTTTTTTTTTTTTTTGGTAGTTTTTGGCATACTTTTACGCATAAATATAGTATAGATCGCATGCTTTGATAATTCTGTCATGCAATTTTGTGATGATTCGCTACTGATATGCATTGTTATTCTCAGAGCCGTAATATAAACCACGACAGACAAACCAACAAACAGACAAAACATTATTCAAAAAATTTCTTTCTTTAATTCTATTCATATAAAATTATAAAAGTGACAATTCCCTGCGATGCCCCGATGTTATATGAATCATCCATTACCCCAAAAGAATTGATAGGTAATTTATGCGACGATGACCGTGATTGCAAATCGATCGTGAAGGACATAGAAAGGAAGAAAAGTGCGACGTTCTGTTGATAATGGATAGCAATACGAATTTATTATGTAATCCTGTTTGTGCTAAAAATACTTTATCAGGTTATCCATGATCGCAAACTATTGCAACAGACTTGCGTTTGTTTTTATCTCATATGCATGCTTAGATCTGTGTGTGCCTACTCGGGAATCCACTTCATTCGAACCAACGACACTCGTAAAATGAAAAAATCGGAAAGAATTGATTAGTGTTATACACACTCTTTCATTCAACTATGGTATTTCGCCAAGCACTAAACTATGTACTTGGAATTCTGAACTGATGTAACCTTGAAACACTCTCCTGTCAATTTTCACTTTAATAATAGCTTTTCAGTCGAATAATAATAAGCGACGATAATGATGACTAATTCTCCCAATTTTACATTTCTAGGATAATTCTATTAAGATATCATATTTTCATTACGGATTATAATTAATTTCATTTAGGATATTTTGGAAAATTGTTCACCTGGATCGAGAGAATATTTCGTGTAATTTTGTGAAAACATCTCTCAAACTCGAAAGTTGTAATTTATTTAAATAATGAAAACAATTTTGCTTATAAGCTGCTTCTGACATTGATATTTTGTTGTCAGGAATCTTGTTTGGTAAATTGCCGCTATTGCTGCTGATGCGAGTGCTAGAGACCACACTCTCTACCCATCCGCATATTTTATGCAATGCTACGCATAAATGTATATCGTGCTGCTATAATTTTGATAAATTGTAAGTAAAACATATTAAGCAGGATTTTGAATGCGTATATAAAATAACTATATATATATATATATATGCATATATGAATATTTGTATATGGTTTTAAATGTGCAACATTATTATGGGCGTTGCATAAAGTCACTCATGTACAACGTAAGCAGACAAAGTATTTAAGAAACGTTCGCATGCATGTCGTTTGTTGTTTTCATTGCATTTACTTGCCTAAGTAGCAAAACGTAATTTAAAACGTATTTGGTTAAAATTTTATTTTATATGCGTGAGTGCATGAAACTGACAACATTTAATAATATGTATAACATAACAACATTTTAAATAGCAGCAATAACACAACAGCTACGAAATATCACTTAGAAACAAGCAATTATTTATAATGTATAGGAAAAACTCATGGGTTTAGAATTTATTGAATTCAAATGCAATAAAGGTCTAACGAGCACTGATGAAACAAAAAAAAAAAAAAATTTTTTTTATTTTCATTATTTATTTAATTTTGTTCTTTTTTTTTGCTCAATCAATTATGAAAACTAACAAGTGACAACATAAGATTGGTTGAAACAAGATTTACATTAACTTTTATAAAAATTTTTAAGTATTTAAAAAATATAAATAAAAAAAAAGAAGAAAAAATTCAGTTATATATCGAAGAAGAAGAGCAAAGTTCAGTTTTTATCTTTTATCCTTTTTCTGTGTTGATATTTATGGCCACACAGACCTTGTGCTAAATAAGTTAGTTAAAGTGCATGATACAATCACACAAACACATATACGCATACACACACACACACACACACACACACACACACACACACACACACATAGTAGACTGCTGCGTTAGTATGGCGTATAAAAGCGCATTCTAAACTAAATTATGTGCGCATCTATAAAAACTATTTTTGTCAACATTAAAACCCGAGCTGTCAAAAGACTATAACAAAAAGAAAGATATCAAAATACAACAGACTCTGCGGTGGGGGAGGCGAAGCAACAGCTACGGTTGGGATATTATGTGATGTGTTCACCGGGTGAACCAATAACAAAAAGGAAATACAGCTACCAAACAAAATTATGGCCGCCAATATGACTAAAACTCAATGAATGACTAACCAGTTGTTTGGTTGTTTGGTTACGCTGTTAGTAAGTCAGTCAGTCAGTCAGTCAGTCAGTTAGCCAGTCGTTCAGTTATACGGTCAATTCATTTTGGTTTACTCACTAACCGTTCTCGGTTGATTCTCGTGCTGTTGCTGCCATTGCCGATAATAAACTCTGTTAGCAATGAGATGCAATTGCGAAAGCATTTCTACGCGTATTAACATAATCAAATTGGATTTGAGCATCATACCAACGCAGCATAACACTGCTTTTATATATATATACATACACATATATTTTTTGCATACTTACGAGACCTTAAAAATCTATGAAAAGTAATATACGGCGGGTGGTGTTTATGGTCTCAAATGCAATATGAAACCCTTACAACGAATTTCATTTATCCCCTGCATATCAAAAAAAATTTTTTTTTAAACATTTTCATTCTTTTTCTTCTACAAAGTTTTTTTTTCAATTTCTGGTCAACTTTTTGTAATACAAACGAAGGCTTTCAAATATTCACAGAATGTATATTAGATTTGTCAAAAGACGTGCTCGACTAACAGAATTGACTTAAACGTGCCTGTTTTCTCGTCTCTTTCGAGAACTGTCGAAAATATGATTACTTTTTTTGCGTGGCGGTTACGTAAGACCTATCTATCTCACTAGGCATGGTACATTTAGCCAATTTTCAGAATATCATATATCAAAGTCAGTCAACTTTTCTGCATTAAACAACAATTGCAGCAACAAATCGTATATAAAACTTCAGCTCGCATATGTTTGATCCAAGGGAGAATTCGGTTTTTTTAAACTAACCTGCTTTCAACATTTTTTTTATGTTTGCAAAACGTATTTACAGTATTAAATAACTAAATTAATATATATATATATATATATATATATATATATCTAGTTATCACTCAATGGTAAGCACGAAAGATTTTATGAAAACTTAAAAAAAAAAAAAAAATTAAATTAAAAATATAAAATAAATAGATATTAAATTCAAAAAAAAAAAAAACTTTTTTTCTGAATATTAAATAAATGATAAAACTTTAATCTATAAGTTTAATATATCAAGAAAAAATTACAGTATAGCTATGCAATGATATTAATATCGTATCGTGAAAAAAACATGCTTTAAATATTTGATATAATTAAAAGCGGAAAAGAAAACCTCGTCGTCCCTCATGGGAATATTTTTTCTTACATGTTGAAATGGCCCTATTTCAGAGCAAAGAGTTTATTTTAGACTAAAGTGATGCGAAGTATTTGGATCGGATCGACTCACCGCTCCTATGCAAAAACATTCTTACGAAAATTGAGAATTATTCTATGACAAAATTGCGTTACGAACAACACTTCGCTTCCATACTTGTAACTTAACTTGAAAAAATTGCCTATACCGAAGTTCGCAGAGATAGCTCCTTTTCTTGATATAAGCTTTTGTGTGACGACAAAGTTTAAATTTTGTGCACCTTACAATGATGGGAAGAAATCACTGGTAGCAAAAGTAATTTTGGTTCACGTCATTTCGTGTTTCGTGTGACGATGGGATGAGGGAAATCGTGCACCAGGAGTGCACTTTAACCTCAGCGAAAAAGTGATTCCACCCGCGAATGCACAACTACTAAAACCAGTGAAGCATTTAGAATTCAACAAGAGGGAATTCAAAGAGGGCGTCTTCTATCTCGGTGAGGTCGAACGAAACACACCTTCATTGAGAGACATCGGCTGAGAAGTTTTAGCGGTTCGAGCGTATAGTGCAAGCCTCCCATCCCGGGCGACTACATTGGTTGCGCTCTTAATGCTGTAAAAATGCCCCTTCAAAAGATTGATTCGAATACTACTGGGTTCACGTTCTCATCCACAAATACCCAAATGGTGGCAATAGATCGTCAATTAAGACTGAGGCATATTTGAATTTAATAAAATTCATTTAATATAGCAGAAAAGTGAGTTTGATATTTGGTGAAAGATGCCAATCATACTTACATCTATATATATAAAACTAAGCATATGTGTATGCAAGTATGTAGAGAGCAATTCATTTATGCATTTGTCACTCAGTACGTTCAGATTTCAGATTTTCTCTTTGATTCAATTTTGTTGGGAAATTTTCAATTACATAGACAAGATTCGCAGATTGAAGGCACTATGCGCTATAGCAAAGGCGTTCTTCCTAAATGACGTAAAATTTTACCTCGCATTTATGCTTTCATTGATTTACAAAATTTATTTGATTTTTATTGAAATACCGACGTATTTTATAAATTTATATAATTTAAAAGAGAGAGAGAGAGAGAGAGAGAGAGAGAGAGAGAGAGAGGTAGGTAGGTAGGTAAGGCGAAAGAACTTTGATTACATTACAACGTCTATGCGAACAAAACGTTCGCACAAAGTCAATCTTCATATACATATAATACTGCTTTTTAATTCATTTTATATCATTCAAGATTTACCTTTCAATGATTAATTATTCGTTTTTATTTTTTTTAATTTTATATATATATATATATTTTTTTTTGTGTGTGTGTGTATGTGTATGTGTGCATGTGTATATAAATTTCGTTCACACACCATATCCGAGCTTCGTTGGAAAATATTTCAACGTACATTGATTCACTATTTTGCCTTTCAGCCATTTTAACTAATTACCATAATTTTTTCCCTGCGCTTAATTGGGTATGAAAAATACAAAATAGAATAAAAAAAAAAAAGAAAGAAAGAAAAAAATCTATATGTATATATACATATATATGTATATATATATATATATATATATGCCATTATATATATATATGCATAAATAAATAAAAAGCATTTTATGCCCTTAATATCTTAACTAATTAATCTATGACTATGAAATATTAAATCACTCGATATTAAAGATCGCTGCATATAAAAAAAAAAAAAAAATCAAGTAAATCATGTTTGTTTTTTTCAGTTTCGACTTGAAAAAGAAAAAAGCGATATAAGGACGATAGCAAAAAAAAAAAAAAGAGAAAAGAAGAAAAAAAGTAGTTAATTATATGAACTTAATTGGTTTTCAATATCAGTTTTAAATGACTATTGTCTCCGTGTTTTATATATGACATATGAGAGCTATTAATTTTCTACTTTTTGTTGAAAATGGCATTATAAATAAAAAGACGGCGAAGGACGGAAAGCTTTGAAAATAAACTGTTGAACTGTTCAACCACCCATTTAGGGATTAGGGAAGGTAGCTTACTTATGTAGCAAAAATATACTCATATATATATATATACATATTGGGTATGGGAACTGTTCCAAGAAGATGGATGCAAGTGCGAAGAGATTGTTGCTTAAAAATTTGCCATTTACTATTTGAATTTTTCCATATTTCATAGCACGTTCGCTGTAAGCGACTTTCAATTTCTCTTTCTGTATCTGCACAATAGAAGTCTCACTTTCAAAGCGAGCTACAATTTATGACTTTTGAAATGTTCACAATAAATATGAGCTTTGTTTATACGTAATTTCGCAGCAAAATTGTGCAACTTTTGAATACATGACATGGCAAAAATTGTCTGATAACGAAAATTGGTCTACAATATAGCAAAATAGTGCAACAAGCTCGTACGCTACATTCGCTCAATATTAAACTTCACCGCATTTCTCATCTAAAAGGTAAGCCATTATCTTGCCACAATAATCATAATCATAACAATATCTTTGATAAGAAAATCAATTTTATTAAAAGCAAGCAAACTCGCGTGTGGCATGCCCTACCGTAAAAGTGGGAGCCGTTTAAACGCATGCCTTGACTTGGGAACAAGGCACAAGTTTTGTTACTTTAGCATCAAAATAAATGACAAATTGTATTAGAGGCCGGTTCATGTATTTATTTTAAATTCATTTCTTTCATGATTTTTTTTTTGCTTTCGATTTTTTCTATTTCTTGAGTTCTATTTTTATTTTAAACAACAACAACAAATCACAATGCACCATTCGCATTCTACTCTCCCATCTCCTTTATTTGATACCCGTATCGCTGGTATTATTAACAAAAAGTTCAACCACCAGGTCGCTGTGTTAACCCATTTTTAGGCAGATAATATATCTTTACCTAAAAAGTGTACAAAATAGTTTTAAACGTTCGGTCTTGGTTGCCTTATGATAGATGAATAGGCATGAAACCGTAAATAGGTGAAAAACCTTAAATTTAATTACTTGTAATCTTGTGTGGACACGGCCGATTGGTTCCATTTTTAGACCTAAAGAGTAAAGTATCTCGTAAAGCAAATGTGGAAAATTTCAACCTTCTAATTTTAATAATTTCCGAGTAACGAGGAAAAATCGACAAATTTTCGTTGCATTTAGGTTACGCTCGACTACGGGCTTTTGCTCTGACCAATTTGGTTTAGTTGCAATACCAAACTGCGTGCAGAAACTTCCAATGTGTCCACCAAATTTGAAGTCGACATCTTTATTTTTGCGACAACGAGATTGCCAATAACACACATCAGACTGACGGACAGACAAAATCAATTCAAAATTTCATCCTACCCAAGAATATATAGACTCCGTAGGATGTCTTAAGCTTCCTTTAGGGTGGCACATACTTTATGAGAAGAAAAAAAAACAAAATGAGCCCACCCATCTTACAGTGAGTGGTGGGTATAAAAAAATATCCCTTTTTCTTGCGTTCTTTTCATTCATCTCAATTGTATATATGTAAGGCATTAGTGTTGCTTGTTATGATTTCAAGCACATATGTACGTTTTGAAAGCCATAACTCAACGAACAACATTTTAATCTATTGCGTGTTACTGGTACTTTTTGCTGCTAGTGTAAAGCTTCCTATTTTATTTGGTTGCATACATCGCTGATAAAATCAGAATAAATGGACGAGCGGACGTGGCTAATTGACCAAAAAACATGTGTCCTGCGCGAGACAGTCGGTGTAGGTAGAAGTTAAGACAATCGCCCATGAAAAATATCACAATATATTCTTCAACAATATTCTACACAGTAGCCCTGACAATCTGTCAACCTGACAATATATTTGGACTGCTTCTTTTTTCTGTTTTCCTACAAGAACATCTTAACTTCAAAAATTTGCTGATAGTTAAAATCAAATGGACCTTCCGTGCTAGGATAAGGCAAGTGTATGAATTGCCACTAAACCGAGCATCAGCTTAGCTGAACCTTGGCTCCCTGCAAAAATGATTGGGATTTATTTATGCGAAAACAATATCACATGCAATATAATGAATTATATAAAGTGCAGATGCAATAAAAATAATTATCATTATAATGCAATTGAAGGGCGTTGTAGTATCCATTCCATACTAACCTCAGCGCAGTAGTGTTATGAAATGATGACATGTGTTAAGCATATATGTCCTGAATAAATTTGCATCATTGTTATATATTGTATATGCATATTATCCACATTTCTGTGTTATGCATTGAATTCTATATGTGTACATAAACACAATAGGATCGCTTGTTTACTAAAGTTTGAACACAGCTTTGTGAGTGCACAAGGTATACTCTATGGCCTAGGTCAAACGGTTTTCTTTTTCTTTCTTTGTCAAGTTTATGAAAAATCCATTACACCGTAATAATAGCGAATGAAGTGAAGGGAAACCTTTTCTAAATGATATTATATTGAAAAAAGGTGTGTTTTGGGTGGAAACTATTTTATTTATTTTTTTGCACATTAATAGAGAAAGACAACACTATGATAGTGGACACAATCACTGATAAGGAAGACCTCATCCAATTTTTACCAAGTCACGGTGCATCCCCACCCTTTAATGATGACTGTAAATAAAATAATAAATAAATTAAACAACTATGGTAAGATAATTGCACCTTACTTCAAATTGTAGCCTAAACACCGTTGCGGCATTTCATAATACACATGAAAGTCTGTAAGAAATGCTCTTTACTTTTTCATGACTCATATGAGGCCTTTTGTAACCCAATTGCACTTATTTTTGCATTTACATATCCACTTTGACAACGATGCGTATTGTTCCCTGTTCGGGTAAATATATAAGAAGCAATCCCTGAAGTCCATGAAGATCAATTATATTTCGTATATGAAAGAAAGAAACATGTATCGAATGCGAAAAGAGGATCGTATTCAAGGCGTTGCAGTTATATCCGAAATCAGTCGCTTGCATCAACAAGCATTATGTTATGCATCAACAAGCTTAGCACTTTTCTTTTGCTCTCTTGCAGGTCTTGCTTTCTCTCCGCCTATACATATATACATCCTATCAAAAATGCTAGGAGAAAGTGACTGCAACCGTAACGTAGAATAATTGTCCCTATGTAGGGCAATTAAATAGTAAGCTTTCTTGTCTCGTCCATATTTTTTCTTTTTCACAATCCCACCAAAATTGACATTAGCGCTCAGTATTGTTTGCCAAATCTCCATGAAAAAATACACACTTGTACAGCGTATAGAAATATGTAAAAACTACTATGAAAATACTGAAACCATTTCGGCTATGTTCGCGTGCATGAGACCAAGGTCATATTTTATAAAACACTTTAATAAACAAGAAAACTTGAAAGCATGCCTTTCTTTTCTACTTTTTTTGTTTTTTTTTTTTTTGTTTTTAGATCAGCCACTCAAGGGATGTCCGTTATACGAGCGAGTCAGCGATTCAGGCTAAAAGATAGAGAGGAATGGAAAGAGGAAGTAGTGCTTGTGTACGTTTGATATGAAAGAGGAAGTATTAGTATCAGCGATAGGAAAGAGCTCTTTTGGCAGATTGTGCCAGAGGCGGACAGCGAATCGCGATATTATGTCATGCGATATGCAAGTAATTTCGTGACGCAGATGCTCGAGAGTTTTTGACATGCTTTCTTCACCCATAAGCACTTGTGCCTTTCACTGTATGGGGTAGATCGACTTCAAACAGGATTCGGGGACTCTCGCCTGTACATGCCAATCGTACTGTAGTTTTGGACGAATATAGGCGCTGTAAAGGTGTAAATATGAGAAAATTCCTAGCACAGCTTTAACCAACATAAGCTGACGCTTTAAATATATGTTATTTTCGACGAACAGCACTTTGTATTCCCAGGGCGAGAATATTAAGCGATGCCGATTCTTCCACATTGACATTATCGAAGGAAGAGGGTTGGTCACGATATCTTTTATGTGTTAAAAGGCTTCACTGAGTTTTGGTGGCATTGAAATTTATTCTGTTAGTTTGACCCCATTCTGTTATTTTTGAGAAATTCCGATTTAACATGTCATTCACTAGACAGAGTTTATTGTGTACCTTGGCCATTTTAGGCATGCTGGTGGAAGAGAACGAGTGACACTGAGTGCTGCTCTCTGCCAACGATTAAAGCGGGTTTTCTGTCACGCATAGAAAGTCATTGACGAACACCAGGAAGAGAGAAGGAGAAAGAACGGAGCTGTTTGGCAAAAACTGTACTTAAGTGGAATCCGTTGGAGGTGAATTCGTCGAATACAACTCTTATTGAACGATTGTACAAGAGTGAAATTATCATGCATTCGGTTTGGTGACCAATGCCATACTCTATCTAAATAACCTTCAGATATCCAGTGCATCGACCTGCTGCTACTATTCTTAAAAGACCTTTACGTGCACAAAAATTAACCTTTGAGCGTGGTTTGTGAGATGAAAGTGACTTTTTTAACTACGACAATGGCATTGAAGTTACTCTCAATGAGGAACGCTACAGTCTTGTTGTGGCGTATGAATACGGTTTCAACAAAATGATGCAAGATGCCATATATTCATTGGGAAAAAAGTTCAATGGCAATGTAATTCCCAAAAATTCCATGCCACAAAGATCGCGCGATGTCATTCTTTTGGGATTTTGTACTTTGGGATTATGTTGGATCATTGACTTACTCCAATAATCCACGAACTCTTAATAGCCTTGTTCACCAACAATATTCCTATTATTGATCAGATAAAATTGACAATTCATATCGAAAAGTGGGCAAAAGTTGATGTTCTGCAAATGAATTCGTACAAACACCCAGAAGTGCTCGTTTACATGAAATCATTTTTAATTTAAAATCGCGTGAAACAATAGCTAAATAAACAAAAGAAAAATAAAAAACCAATTGATACCTTTTTTTTCCGTTTTCTTTTTATTTTTTATTAAAAAAAAAAAAACTCGTACTTAGTCGCCCCATATAACAGCGAAGAAATCGAAACGTGATGTTGTTAAAAAATTTTCAATTAATTATAAGTAAATTTTTATAATTTCAAAAAAAATCCTAAAACAATTTAATTTCAATAGGTTGAAGGAAATGATGTTTTTTAAAATTATAAAATAATTCTGAAAAATATTTCGTATTTACAAAAAAAATTTAAGCGAAAAGCAATTATCCAAAGTGGCGAGAACAACGAAAACAAATAGCATATATACACACATACCATATTTATACATATATGTTAGTTGCTGGGCTGCATAGTTTCTCCTTTGGCTTCATTCGTTTAAAGAAATTTCTCCCCAGACACACGGAAAGCAAACAAACAAACAGTTGGTAAAACAATAAAAATCGTTGGAATAACATATGCCATGAAAATGCCAGTAAATACAAACATTTTATGGTTACTAGTAGAAAATATCACCTACACTTTGGCAAACACGTACATTTCGAAGCACGTGCGTATTTCCGTTGCAATTCTCCAAAGCTAGTCAAGTAATTAATTTAGTAAGACGCACACCTAAATAAATAAAAGACGTTTATTTTCTTATATATATATATATATATATATATATATATATGCAAGCATACGAATATATATATATATATGTATGCGTATATGCGTGTGTATGTTTATATATTTATATATATGTATATATAATAGCACACTTGCATCCAATTAAATGCATAAGACCGAGTACGATTTATGAGAAAGCAATATGTAGAGTAAGCGAGACAAATAAATAAACAAACAAACATATATTTATGTATACATATGCATGTAAATGATTAAACCATCCTTAGTTCAGCATATGAATATATATATATATATATATATATATATATATGAATACGTGCGAATGTGGGCATTGCTTGAGTTATAAAGACAATAGCTTTAACCTATCACATGTAGAAATGAATGCTGATCGGTCATAGGCCCGAGAGATGGCGTTACTTTCTGCTTTAACGTATATAAAGTTATGACTTCTCATAAAGATTTACGCCATTTTATTAATTATCGTATATATCCTCTGCAAGTTTACATTGCAGAATATTGTGGAACTTTGGAACACAGTTCGAATTTATATCAAAAAAACAGCTTCAACCCTTTGAAGCGTGACGAAAGGTAATGCAACAGGTCGAGTGGATACCTTGGGATATCAAAAACGCAAATAGCCGGGAATTATTACGACAATAGACCCGTTACCCTTTCTAATTAACGCATTCTCTTCAAATCCTTCCTCATAAAGGCGAGAGATCATGCGGATTAATTTCACTAAAACGACGAAAGGACAGATGCGAAAATTATATAACTTATAAACTAAGTCTACTTGAGAAGCTGCCTAATTCTGTTCGAAATGGAATTTCCTAAAATATTTGGAAAGATTTTCAATTCTTCATTTATCGGTGCCACAAAATAATGACGACTTCTTCAACTGACGGTTAACGCAAATCAAAAGAAAAATTCGCAAAAAACCGAGAACATAAAAGGATTAACACGGGAAAGAGTTGAGGAAAAATGTTGGAATTAAATATGATATGCACGACTTGCTTGACGAGGCCTATAAGCACAGGAGAGAGCTAATGATCATGGAATTGGTTTCAGGCTAGATAGTAGAAATCTCTGCTATGTTTGTTGGAAAAATCATTTATACTACGCTTCATATTCTTGGTAATGCACGTCCACTACGGCAGAAATCCCATTACTGGTAGGAAATATCTGACAGTATTTAAGGAATAACCTTCTCTCTTATCTCCGTATTCTCGAATTTCATATCTGCTGTGATAAATTTCGCGTGATTTGATAACTACATCTAATCTTATGAAAAGAAAAAGCAACGAAAAGGCTTTGTCAGCCATTTTGACTTCAAGAGAAAGAAATCAAATAATGTTAAAAGAAATATGAAGTCTTGTATGGCGGTAATGGAGCATAAAGAAACTCTTTGCAATTTTCCCATACCCATTAGTAACTTTACCTTTAGTCAGTCTTCTCGGATTAAAATTTGAGTACGGTAGAGCAAAAGTTGATCGTAGGTGTAGAGTGAATACGCTCAGTTGGTAAAGGTGTAGGACTTACTGATTGGGAACACTAGACTGCGTCCTCTCCTTATCTCTTTCTCTTTCCGCACTTCTTTCTCGTCGTCAGCTTGCCACACTTCATAATATCTTGACAACCTTGAAGCATTTCGTGTGACATTCGATTGCATTCGATCATATATACATTCTCTATATACACTCTAATGTCTCCAAACATTTGCATAATACAAACTTTTCTTAATTGTTGTTTTTATTTGTTCATTCTCGGCCTAAAATTATAGTGATTAGCGTGCAATTTATCCTTGTAGTCGAGTAAAGTAATCATAAATTGCATTTTTCGAAACTAATTTCTACATCCCAAATTCATTATGTTCAATGATTGAAATTTATAAATAATATAATGAAGAAAGGGTCAGTACGCAGCCGCAAAATCCCCCTCGAACAATCATAATATCATCAATGTCTAAGTATTGATCATAAGCTCTAATCGCTTCATTCATAAATTTCGAAAAAATTTAATTTCTATAGCGCACTCTCCTTTAAATGAAGACAAGCACATATATATATATATATATATATAATCTTTCCTATAAATTATTACATTAGTGAAGCCACTCCTCTTCAAGCAAATTTCATAAGTTAAGACCGCAAAGTAAATGTTCAAAAAAGTTTTTAATTCAAGCATACTTTTGCATATTCAAGTGGAAATAAAAGTACTCAGCATTAATTTATTTTGATATGCGTAACATACAACTTGTCTTAAATGATTCGAAATTATTTATTATCTTAACACATCTCGAAAAGCAATGCATAAACGCATGCACTCATTCATAACGCTCTTCCGTTCGTTTACGTTCAAGGCTTAAGGGAAACTCTACTAATATATGGAAGTAAGGAAAATATGTGTTTTTCTAAATAAATAATTTTCAAAAATTTTACATAACTCAAGTAACTAAATAAAAGCTTATTTATTTCGATTTTTTTTTTTTTTTTTTTTTTTGTTTTCTTTATACATATACCCTACGCCATGCGTGGTACAAGGATATATTAAGTTTGTGTGGACGTTTGTAACACGCAGAAGGGCTTAAGATAAACGCACCTTTTATTATACGAATCGATTCAGAATCATAATCTAAACTGATCTAAGCCTGTCTATCAGTCTGTCCATCTGACCGTCTGATGTCTGTCCATGAAAATTTGTGTTCAAGCTACAGTTTGCAATTCTTGAGATATTCTGCTGAAATTTGGTACAACATGAACATGTTTTGATCCAAGGATGAACGCCCTTCAAAAGAGTTCGGATCGGACTACTTCTTCGACCCCTTTAATAACTATAGGGTGATCTACGGTATTTAATGATCGCTCGCGTTTTCACTCTTTTTTGTTTTTCGTAATCGAAAAAATTGTAATCCACTGCTCGATAGATAAGTTTGATGACAATATTTAATTAAACATTTCTAATAATAAACATTTCTCGGTTGTATCTGGTGTCGCGTAGTTTCTTTACAACAGTTGCCTGAAGCTTGACCTAAGTTCTACGTTTTCAACGGAATTTTTGAGGTCAAAATCGCAAGAAATGGACACTGTTCCACATTAACGATCAAATGGTTGAAATAAAATTCGAGGCTGTGAAATGTTTACAGAGATGCTTCACTTTGCTTGGCCATCAGCATTATCCATGTTGTTTCATAAATGCATTTGCGAATTTTTTGTTTCTTAATCGTTTCAGGCGGAGACGCGTTACAGTCCATCTTTTTCGAAAAACAAAAATTCAATTACTTTGCATTGACTGTCTGGTTCTAGGGCGTTTGATGGACGTGTGTGCTAGACTCACTAAGCTGAGTGCGATCAGATGTAATTGCATGAGCTTAGGAAATCTGCATACACTTTTCAAAGACTGAAACATTCGCGACAGGAAAGAATAAACAGAAAGGATGAACAGAACCCGATCGTCGCAATTAGTGGAAAATGCAATTCGTCTAAGCCTTATGAGGGTGAGTTTGGTAAAAAGATAGATAAAATGTCCAATAAATTAACATCTTTTTCAACAGAGAGGACAGAAGTGAAGATTTATGGAGAGGCAAAGACGCCGTCCTCGAAAAAATGTAATGCAAATTAGCTTTAGAAACGATTAGAAGCGATTCATCAAACTTATCCGTCGAAAGCTCTAAAAAAACCGCCTTTAAATTCATACATTTCTAAACACTATACAGAATGAGAGCAGATATATTCTCGCATTGTCCTTTTTTCTCATTTTTTCGCTTACATGAATGCTATAGCATTCACGTCATTCCACATGAAAAATTGGAAAGACATTGTTGTGAATAGTACCGCATTCGTTGCAAATATCAATTGCAAAATGATGGAGAAATGTATTCAATCACATATCGGATATTACAAGCAATTTTCAAATAAATTGACTCTCATTAAAATTTTAACCGCCTGCGAACGTGTTAAAACGGTTATCTCAAATATCTCATTGTGACATTAATATCCTTCATATGTATAATGGGAGAAACCTCGTAAATATGTTTTAATTTGTTTTGCCGTCACAATCAGACTTGCCAGTGTAGACGATATGAGGAAAGTCTACACTTTTCCTAGCGATCGGCATCTGGATATTAACCCTACAATACCAATATATCAATGGATAACAGAAAAGGGATTCGTTTAAAGCAGACCTGAGAAAGCAGCGAATAATGAAAATTTCTTTATTTATTTATTTATTAATTATCACAATGAAATTATTTGACCAACAAGTAGAGACGGAAGAAGTTTTTCTTCCTTTTTTGAGGAAATGACTTTGTTTTTATCTCTATGGGAAAAAGCGAGAATGAAACGTATGAACCTACTTCAGAGCCGTCCAATCGTTTACTACTCTTTTTATCACCACAGAGCGTAGTGTGTATTGCGATGGTATAAGTTCCTCCACTTTAACTTTGAACTGAATTTCTATGAATACGATACGTTGGCAATAGTAATGTATTCATATAGAGAATATAAACAAACGATTCTAATACAAATTTCGAAATTTCATAAGCGAGTTTTCATTTTCAAAATAGTTTTCAGGTCTATGTATACGTCAAGTAAAGTAAAAAAAAACATGGTTGAATATAGATTCATAATGATAACCAGGATCGAAACAATTTTCTCCTGTTATGTATATATATATATATATACATATATATATATACTATAATGAATCAAGAGAACGAATTGTACCGTTTTTTCATCACAATTTATTTATAAGAATGCCACGCTTGGTATAACCTGGAACCGGCTATGTTTGTAAACATGCGAGCTGATCTAGTGTTCGTTTATGGCATCGATTTCAGTTGTCTCACAGTTCTTTCAAAGTATGTTACGTTAGCGGCAAGATCTCTTTTAAAATATTTTGCTACGCCGCTCAATATGGATAGCCCGAAAGAAGCATTTGCAGTATGTTATGCTTCATTGCTTTAAAAAAGCCGGTATTGCAAAGAACACTGCAGACGAGCGGCAGTTGTACTACTTTATTAAAGCCTGACTACTACAACCGTCCGTCATTGTTTGATTTGAAAGATGAAAATCGCAGCGACCGCTCAAATATGTCGTCTATTAATTTCGCATCAAACAATAAAAAAGGGAGAAACTTGTGGGACACCCTATTTGCATGGCCAACAATGTTGCATTTTGATCAACAATCGTTTGCAAATTTTTCTCGTCAAGTAATGATGCCATCACTGAAGAACTTGCATAGGGTATCTGAGCGAAAAACTGAACAACAAAGGCAAGAATTTTTGCGGGTTGTTTTTTTTTTTTTTTGATGTCCGCTTTACATCAGTCATAGAGTTCTTTGAGAGCGAGAGACATCTTAATCGGACGAGGTAATGTTAATGTTATGTGCGAAACGTTTCCACCCGATCTTCCATATTGCGCGATTTTAGCAGAATTTTGGCAAGTTTTTGAAACGCAATCACCTTCGGCTGAAGTAAGAGAACTGAAAATCTTCTCTTTTTTAACATACCTATGGACGGCCATTTGTCAAAGGCGTTCAGGTATGACTTGACACATGTCGAGTTAGTAACACATGTCAGTTAGTAGTTTATTGGTTGTGCGACAGGTGGCACTATTCTGCGGACGTGAGTTTTAAAAGTTAAATTGTTTTCACTTCATCATAAAGTTTTTGCCGAAGTGATTAATTTGATTAAATGTTGAATATTACTTGAGTTGAAGCAAAAGGTAAAGAGAGGAGAGAGCGTTTCAGGTATGAAAATGCATGTGTGCACATAATAGCTGCAAATACACATCTCTTTACTTATCCTCGCATTCTTTCTGCATTCCCTCATCATATCCTTTCGCCAAATATTTTTTCAGTGAGTGATTCAAAAGCCGACGGTATGTAAGCCAATACTTAATTTTGATATCATTTTTCTCGACGTATAAATAGCGAATACTTTCTTCTCTACTCAAAACGTACGGTATCCAAAGGTCGTTTTAAAGTAAATACAACATTCCAAGTTAATTTTCTTCTTGTAAGTCATCTTCTCCGTATAGCAAGGAACAAGGCTAACGTATAAATTTAAATTTAATTTTTTTTTTCTCATTTCATTAAGTTGAACGTTTACGTTTCAATCATTTTTGTGTTTTGTGTTTTGTAAAAAGGAATTTTTCTTTTCTTTGCTTCATTTTTTTTTGTTTTTTTTTTTTTGCCCTTTTCCCACACACGGATCGCAATTGTATTGCAACCGTAACACAAAATTTGAAGCTCCTCCATGCTTTTGCATTCGTTTTTTTTTTCGCTTACTCTTTTTATTTTTTTTTTTTTTGTTTTCCTTTCGTTTTTTATAAATACAAAAACAAATGTTTTGCTATGAGTTTTGGTATAAATTTGCATATGTTTAGCTAAATCACTGTACTGTTTATGGAAATGACTAAGTCCTTCGGTTCTTCACAACGGTATAAAGGTTTATTAACTGCGACGTTTTATTTGTGCTACACTTAAGAATATAATGTTGAAATACATGTCCATTTTTTCTTACAGTGCATATAGTGCAAGTTAATGACTGCGGCCACCTATAGGTCTTACTCACTGTAAAAGAAAAACTGAGAAGATCAGAATCTGACCTAAATCAACGTTAAATTTTAGGCGGCGAAATTTGATATGGCCGCTTGGACCTAAAATCTCAGAGTTAAAAACTTTGCAAAAACCGTTGCTGCCATGGACTCTTGCTCGTTATTTTTCTTCGCCTTCAAAACATTCCGCTTCGAAGTGAAGTATCCAATTAAATAGATAAATAAATAGTACAAGCTCTCAATCTTTATTTTCGATATGCAGCTAAGCTAGTGTCTCGATCAATGTTTTCCTAGTGTGTCAGCACAAATATTAGCTTTTGTTTAATATACAATACTCTCTACACGTTTGGGAACAAAGAGAGCGAGAGAGAGAGAGAGAGAGAGAGAGAGAAAGAGAGAGAAAGAAAGAGAAAAAAGAAAGAAAACATAAAAGCAAAGGATGTCTGTCGCAATTACGCTGCAAACTTGTGCTTGAACACAGTATAAATGAAGTAAAGAAGAAAACTTTGCTCGCCTGAAGGCGAACATATGTACAATACATGAAAATTGCAAATTATTCTTTTCACTTGAAGAACCTGTGAAACATTTCGATAAAATTTTTGGGTCAATCACTGCGACGAAGTAGAAATGACAGTCTTCTGCCAATTGCGGGCGTATGCCAACGCATCATAACCGTTAAGAAACCGTTTCTATGGTTATCGAATGTGGATTGAACCGTGTAGGTCAGATGAATGGACAATTGAAATCGACTTAAAATTTCATGCAGATCGAGAATATATATATATATATATATATATATATATATACTTATTTTATTATGTTATCAATGCCTGTCGCATACAAAAAATTAGTTAAGCAATATTTAATTTATTGATTATGCTGCATTAGGTTCAATAGACCACGAGCTGACAATTATCCAAAGGCGGGCCTTAAGCAGAGATTCCACGCATTTTTTTACTGAATTTTTTTTAAACCTTAATTCAAAGATGTCCCGTTTCACAAGACATATATTGAAAAGATTGTTTGCGAAGTTAACGCTATACGGGAAGGGCGGAATTTGGAATCTCAACTTTTCTCGTAGTTGGGTCATCACAGGTATCTAGAAAAGCAATCAATCAATACATCAAATCAATGAAAGGATTCATAATGCTTTTCAGACAACACTGTAATTGTTACTTGGAACCGATTTGGATCACTTTCGTGGTTAACCTAATTATAAGAAAAATGATGGATTAACCACCTCTTTTGATACCTTAGGGGCGAACTTAAATCATAATCTCACTCTCGTCATGATGTGCTGTATTTTTTTAACTATAAGACGCACCGGACGATAGGACGCACTTAA
Source organism: Glossina fuscipes (assembly GCF_014805625.2). Taxonomy (NCBI): domain Eukaryota; kingdom Metazoa; phylum Arthropoda; class Insecta; order Diptera; family Glossinidae; genus Glossina; species Glossina fuscipes. The sequence continues at coordinate 49,102,701 of NW_023998415.1, read as the reverse complement.
AATTTATGTTACTTTCCGATCAAAATTTTGATTTAGTTTTAAAATTATTTTAATGTTGCCTTCAGACCCACAACACGCATCCAAAATTTGCGTCCATTTTGCTGTGTAAAAAAGGTGTATCTTATAGTCCGAAAAAGACGGTACTTGTTCCTTGTTGTTCATATACTGGCCAACCATATTTGCGTCACACAATAAGAACTCAGCACCAATTATTTTGTTTTTAAAAACTTTACTCCAATATCTAATGCAGTTTGAAAACAATGTTTAGAAATGTGTAATCGCTTTACCGCTTCCCAGTTTTTTAATATTGTATGCGTTAATTTGTAGAAAGTGCTGTCACCGGAGGGGCATGATGAAATCTGGTCACATCTTTGCGCTCATCTCTCGCTTCAGTTGTGAACATAAGAAGACTCTCAACGGCCACATTTACACCGACTTTAGGACAACACCAACAAAATCAAATAGCCGGTCGGATGGACATGGCGAGTACTGGTCGTATCTTCGCGCTCACCTCTCAGTTTAATTGTGATTATATGAAGAAACTCAGCGGACAGACTTATGCAGATTTTACGGGCATACCAACGCAATCGAATACTTGATACTCGTCTCATTTCAATAAAGTGATATTGTATCAGGGCTGTCCGAGAGCCTACAAAATGTAATCATGCGTAATAAAGACATAAAAAATGTTGTTATCTTCATCTCAATTAAAATTTTTTTCTGCTCTTGTTTTTTTTTCTTCCTCATTTTCTTTCGAAAGCATTTCATATCTATTCAAGACCGAGAAGTGAGGAAGTGGTACGAAAGCCACATATTATGTTCCATTTGAGTGGGTACTCGAATTGAGGCCTTGTTTAATTATGCGTGTTGCATGTTCTGGAAATGAATGTAAACAAATGATGTGATTTTTTCCCCAAAAACTTTTACAAACAATTGATTTCTACTGTCTATTATACAAAGTTTATATACATATGTACGCTCGTGTAAACTCATAAAATTTTTCGTATACGTACTGGAATATGATAAACATCATCTACCGTTTGCAATGATAAAGATTATCTCTGTTAAGTTGTTTATAAAGTATCAACAAACATCAGCAACAACTGAAATCAAGTTTTATACTCTCCTAGTGGAGTGAATATACGGCATATGAAGGGAATGATATCTCCCTCTAATAAAAAATAAAAAAAAGAAGAGAGTGCGAAATCTGTATGATGGCATTGCCTTAACCACTCAGTTGCTAGGTTATTATTAACTACAATACGCACACACACACACACACACACACACACACACACATGCATACATATATATATACATATATATATATATATATACAATCAAAAATAATGACTGTCAAGTGCTTTTATTGTTGTTAATGCTTGATATTTGTATTGGCTGGCAACGGCATTTACAGCTCTTCGTGCTCTTCAAGCATCAATATGCAAGAAAAGCAATCAATTGATAAAAAAAAAAAAAAAAAATGTTTTCAACATTGCACAGTGATTTATGAAAAGCTACGGATTTTTTCTCTGCTTACATGCAGTGCATACCTGAACACAAGCATATACATATATATATATATATATATATATTTATTACAAATTCCAATTATCCTGTATGTACATAACTGTGCGTGCTTTACTTAATTGTCTCGAGTAGAATTAATTTCATATTAATTAGCGTATTACTTAGCTAAGTGATTTAACAAAAATTATTTCGTAAAAACAGATTATTTTTTAACAACAAATTTCAAGAAGAAGATTTGTGAAAAGTCGAGTAAACTAATCTGTTCCGAGCAGTGAAAGAGCTTCCTTTTATAATTGATCATTAAGAGTGTGAAGGGTGTTTCGCGATAAGTAGGTAAACACGATGTTGGCAACACTAAAAGCCAGGTGACTGCATATTATCGGAAGAAATAAGAAATATATCGTTTTGGCATTGAGTCTTCTTTCTCCACTTCGACATGGCGAATAATCGATCTTTTTGTCTTGGCTTATGGAATGATTTTCGAGAAGAATATTAAGAAGTCAAAAAATTTGGGCACTTGTTCGAAAAAGACATTAGCGAATGAAAAATTACACCTTCCAGTAAAAGGCCAAACTTCTAAGAAAAAGAATTACAATCCCTTCCTTTCTGACAAAGCAACACTATGCGGACTTGGTATATCTGCTTCATTAAAACTTCACGACACTCTATCACGAAGAAGATATTAAGGGGAAAGGTATGTTTTGTCACCGACCTTTTGTTTTATCCAAACAGAAGACGCAAAAATGTCTGCTTATGGTTCAAAAATGGTCAAAGGGATATCGAGAAATTCCTTCTTCTGTATTTATTTCTTAATGTTGGCGGTACTCTACTGTAGCCCGCTTCTTTGTACGATGTGTAGACATCTTCTCTTTAAAGAAATTGCTTACATCCAAGCTTACATCCATTCGATATTTTACTAAACAAAAAATACGCTTGCTGAGATTTGTCTTTACGCAGCTTGAGATTCGTCTTGTTGCATTTCTTGTTTCCACTTTGTTGATACATGTGCTTTTTCAAAGCGATTGCCGAAATTTTGTTGTTGGTTTTTTTGAATTACGTCTTTCACCAAGTATTCGTTATTATCATCTCTCGGTGATGGGGTTGCTCAGAAAGAATATTCACAGATCCCACCGAATGTATATATTCTTGATCAGCATCAAATTTTGAATCGATTAAAACATGGCCGTCTGTCAAGTTTATCGTCTATTGCTTGTTGTAAGCATTCTTCTGGCCCTAAAAATTAACCGTTTGAGTACCAGACGGTTTTCAAAAAATACTGTCGAAAAATCCCAAGCAGCGCGATCGCGCTGTTTAGATTTTATGTCGAGAAAACCCAGCATATTTCGAGCATTGTCGACAACTGACGGTGCCTTACGTATTGTCGAAGTCGAGCGCAATACAATTACAATAGTACTATAGTAGTGCAATAATATGTTACAAAATAAAAATTTCTTTTTTGGTGTTGTGTTTTCTATAATTTTTGTGGAACAAACTTGAAATATTTATTAACAAACAATTTAAATGCATTTAAATAGATAAAATTAAACAAGCGCTATGGCGCCGCTTGGTATTTCTCGACATCAAACCTAAACAGCGCGATCGCGCTGCTTGGAATTCTCCGACAGTGTTTTACCAAAACTGTCTGGTATTTATCGACATGATATCTGAGCAGCGCGATCGCGCTGCTTGGTACTCAAGCGGTTAAGCTATAAGCTTAAAATTTGGTAAATATATTGGAAAAATTTTGCCCATAGGTCGATGTTGAAAATGTTTCAAATCGATCGAGGGACACGCCTACAGTACTACGCAAAGTGAAGACACCTCTGCTTTCTAAAAGGAATAAAAAATTTATCTTTTGCTGATTACTACTCGCAAACTACATCAAATAAATCTAGAAAAATTTGAACGCATACTAACACAGGTGATGCTATATATAGTATCTCTAAAAATATGGGAAACACCGGCCACGTCAACTCAAGCGTCATTTTTTCTTGCAAAACTATATAAATTCTTGGCCAGTTTCAGATTCGGTGTGCACCTAAGCATGTCTGTCCGTTCGGTTGTCAATCGGTCTGCGCAACTTTGTAGTATCTTTGGTAAACAATCTTCCGTTCGCAAAAATGAATATATCGTCCACAAACTTGCAAGAGAATTTGAAAACGACCCAAAAATACGCCCACAATACACCCACACGTATATGTAAAAAAAAAAAAAAAAAACGCTACGCACGTTTGTTTTCAGTCTTTTTTGCTTGTTACGCGTAAAGTACGGCACATACTTCATGTAAATACGGAAAAAAAAACCGCCACGTCCACCCAATTTTAAAGGATATGGAAATGCGGGTACCTTCTCCTTCTTCTTTTACGATCACAATGACGGGCATAAAAGATTCGGTCATGTCCGAATATAATATTTTCATTTGTTGTTATTGTTATTCTTCCAAGCATTTATGAGAACTATGTGTTAAAAATGACTGTCACCACAGGTGATAGTTCACTTTTTTCCAAAATCCAACAAAACGAAACATTTTTCCCTTCAACAATTTTGCAGAATTTTTTTCCCATTCATCTCAGTAAACAAAACAAAAAAAATAACAGATTGTTTATTAAAGTATTTGTGTTTACACTTTTTTCTAACACTGCACTTTAAAGTTATAATAATTTATGTATGTATAATATTTAAAAAAAACAACTCTTTTTTTATTTACACATTAAATATTTCATACTCGTTTCATTCTTAATGCGTGCATTCATTGAAGTGTGATAATGTTTAGTTAATCTGCGCATATAAGCCATACTTCTTTGGCCTAATCCACGTAAATTCCATATCCAAAAAAAAAAAAAAAACCAAAAAAATGCAAGTGAATGCTAAAAATAATTAGTCTATCGCTCGGTGCACTAGGCTGAAAATATACAAAGCGAGCAAGTACTAGTGTATGTAACTTTTCTCTTTTCCCTTACGGACGGACAGGCAGGAAAGTATATAAAACAGATTAAAATTGTTTTGACAGCCTTTCCATTTTTGTAGCCAGCTAAGGGAGAAGGAGAAGAGATTGACGATGTCAATACCGCTTTCGACTTGTCGGAATAGCAACAACAATTTGAAATACGAGCATTTGCACTTATCCGGCGGCTCAGCACGGTCACGGTAGGCGTGAATTGGAAGTGACTGCACAAATTAAGGAAGTTCATTTATACTTTTTACCACACACACACACACACACACACACACACACATACATACATACATACATAAACCTTCTCCCCATCCTTACGAATGCGATTTCACTGGAGCGTAAACCATTAGAATATTATTTCATATTTTCATACAAAAAAATTTCCATTCATTTTATGAATCAGAAAATTATATATTTTAATATAATTTCAAGACTTCGTTATTACACATCCTGTTTACGGCGAGTGATGAACCCTTAGAGATTGCTATTGTTATATATTTACCATCTTCTTCTCGTTCATTCCACAATATCTACATAAATAACATTCTAGAGAAGGTATTTCATTTAAAAATTAACCTCGAAAGTAGCACGAAATGTATTGCACAACGTAATAATAAGAACGTATGCATTGCATAGAACGAATTACTTAAATGAAACCGCAATTTGTTGTAGGTTGGTTGGCTAGCAGTAAAATTAAAAATTCCATACTAAAACAACTTGTAAACAACGTAACAAAACATCGACTCTATAAACAACAACATATAGAAAGACCAGGTAAGCAGTGCATCTATTCATCTATCATCAACATTATTATACTTATTTAACATAATTGAAGCGTTTTGCATCTCTATAATTTCGCCCGTCCTACAGTTTTACTTAGGAAAACAACAGCACGTCAGAAGCAATATTTACAAGTTCTTTTACAAAAACAAAAATACAAAAAAAACAAAAAAAAAAAAAAAAAAAAAAGAAAAACTTGAGTTGTGTACAGTACAACAACCGCAACTCAAAACCTTTAAGAGTTGTGGGAAATTACCATTTGGTTGTCTACTTAACAGAGCAGAGCATACATATACCGACTGAAAAAAAAAAATAAATAAATAAAACGATGGGTCTTTCGATGATAAAAATGGTTATTGTTGGTATTTGTTCAAAATTAATCATCTCTTTATTAAACTTGAAGATGTTGTAAATAATACTTCAAAGAATTTCATAACCTCGGCCACGAGGTAAGAGGGGATCGCAATCTTAAGCGACAACATCGGCGGCGGGTAATCGATCGAGAGTGAAGGAGCAGAACATGATAGAATGACAAGAAGACCTATAAGGAAATGCAGATTATCGGGCAAGTGAAAAACAGTGTTCAAGCGCTTGGGGACCTAAAGCGTTTCAAGTGTACTGTTAAGCAATCGAAAATCTTATTCATTATCTTGGCTTGTTTTTTTTTTTTTTTTTTTTTGATTTCTGCAAAGAAAATTCTCCAAATAAAATTGAAGTAGAAATACATTTCCCCGGATTTTATAAAAGAAGTTGCCTTCTTTCTCTTTCTCTTTTTTTTTTTGTTTTCTTGGATGTTAAGTTAAAACGGACCAAGTCGATAAGAATTGTGGCTTATATGTGCAAATAATAAGAAGTAGTAATGCATAGGTGCATAACAAAAGGGCTGGGGCCATGATATACTAGGACCAATGGCTTAAAAGTAATTAGCGATTGTTGTATACATATATTATGTGTAGTAATGAGTAGTATTTTTTTTTCTTACTTGAAATGATAATTATATAATTTTAAACGAGATAATTGACGAGAAAGCAAAGAAATGATGGATCTCAAGATTAACGCACGTGATTCTCTAAGTATGAAATGGTCAGGTCCACACATATGAAATGACCTTCATTTTTTCTTTTTGATGAATAGACGCTAAGTTCAGAAGATGAAAGATCGTTTCTTCGACGTACGCTTCACCACTTCAGAAATCTGCCTTTTTCGCCGTAAAACATTCATCGAACTATTGTTTTCACATCACATTATATGAAGCAAAGCGTGAGTACACCAAACTACGATATAATGCAGCAAACGAGACGCAATCGGCCGTCAGGATGTGTAGGTGTCAAGTAAAAAAATGAGCTTATATTAGTTTTTTTTTTGTTATCCTGGAATTTCTTCGTACAACGAACCGTTCACATTAATTAATTGTTAATAGTGCTTGGCATTAACCATTTCATCGGATTTTTTAACAGCGAATTATAGACCACCATTAGACCGTTCCGCTCACAGCAAATATGGAATATTACATCTTACTATAGCGATTTAGTCTTGCAATCTACCCATGAATTTTTGCGCCTGTGTTCCTCACAATAAATCGATCTCAATTTTATCCCCAATAAGAGTGCGATGCAAAGGCAATCGATCTCCTTTTGTATCGTTATAAAAAGGAGTATAGCTTCAGATATCTAGGTTTTCTGTGCATATATACGTAATATGCATAGAATGAACCAAGTGTAACTTTCTTGTGGATGTTGTCTTCATGTTATCACAATCCCTTTTCTGAGAGCTGCCAACCTTTCTAATATATAATATATAAGAATAAAAGTTGAAACGATTTTACATACCCTACACCACTTGATTTTTACCTTAAAAGAACAAATATTTAGAACTTCTTGCCGTATCAAACGTTATTTTTCATGAGTATCCTTATATCGAAGGGCTTACAAAACTAAACTAATGTACGCTTTTGCTTTTCGTGAGAGTATTTGTATTGAAGCAAGGTCCGAAACGATGTCTTGTCAAACTTTCCACATCTGTTTGGTACGCAAATATCCAAATTTCAGGTAAATCTCTTATTGCGCGTACCGCAGGAAAACAATCGACAAAAATATTCAGAAATTTCGTAAATAGCGCGTAAGAAATGAGTCTTCTCAGCATATTCAAACAAAATCATTTTATGCGATGAAGAGGGACCGCATAAGAAAAGCTTCCCATACAAAATATGTCCACGTACTCTTCTCTCTCTCTCTCTCTCTCCTCTTTTTTTTTTTTTAATTTCCAGCTGCTTTCGTCATAACAAACCACGTATTGAGCTTTGTCGCCATAGAAGAATTCGCCTTCATGTGAGCCCCTATATATAATGCGATCTATACGATAGATCTGTCTGTGTGATCCAAATTCCCTGTTTTTAAATTGCTAAGGACAAACTGTCAGAATAAAATATTAAAAATTATACCTTTTTGTCATATCAAGCGCCATTTCTCATTAGAATCTTTTTATGGGTTGGGATCTAAAAAATAGACCAAAGTAATTCAAACTCTGTTAAGTTAATTTTTTAAGTTGAATTATTATTATGCACGAATTTTCATCAAGAAGTATCGCAAAATTCGGTGTTTTTACCATATAAAAATACAGTTTCCGTAGGAACGGCTGCATGATAAGGGATTGAAAGACTTGCCACATCCCATCGAGAATTTTTACACCAATTTAGGACACCGAAATACAGTTACTAAATGATTTTTCTCGCGAAATTCTAAAAGTTACAATACCTTTTCTTATAACGACGTGGAAAATTAACGCGTGATAAGCGAAGTGATCGGGAAGATAGACCGGTCCGAACCGTTTATAGTGGCGGTCGTTCTAGAGGTAAAACACGTCGGTGTACCGAACTTCATCAAAAGATTGACCTTGACACAAGAATACATGGATAGATATCAGTAGGACGAACGGACAAGCAAGCTTAGATCGAATCAGAATCGATCGGCATAGTAAAAGGTAAATTTATCTCAAGTCCTTCGTGGTGTTACAATACAATGTTATAATATACCCTGTGCCATAAGTGGTGTAGGGTATAAAAGAAATTGGTTTGAATGTATTGTTTTTATCGTGAAGCGATAAAGTTGCGCCATGTTTTTTTTTTTGTGCTATTGTCCGATTCAATCTATTTTCGATAAGTTTCGCTCATGGTCAAAAACATTGTAGTGTATTTATTTGTATCAATTTGTTGCGATAAAATCCGACTTGTAGCTTGCGGACATCAGGCAGAGAGGAAGACAGACAAACGTATATTTGTCTAAGAAAATTAGTTTGAAAAGCTTCGTTTAATGAAAAGCTCATCTTTCTTGACGATCTTCCACTACTATGCCAGAAATATTGTGGAAAGAACAAAATGAGCTGTATACGTTTACATATATATATATATGTGTTAAAAATAAAAATAAATTAAAAAAAAAAAAAAAAAAACAAGTTACAATATGCAATTAAACAGACCGCAATAACGTATTAACCGCAAAAGCAAGAAATGAAGAAATTTGTCGTACGATAAACTATCGATAAACGACCGCTAAGGGCGTTTACAACTTTTACAATACATACGTTTCACTTATTGAATGAGACTTGCTTGTAAGTAGGAATTTAAAATTAATTTTGCAAAGTGAGAGGAAACGGCCCTTGCGGAGGAACACTAACAGCCTTATCCTGGTATTGTGGTCGGTGAAACGGTCATAAAATTTGTTATTGTGTTTGTTTGTCACCGTTTCTGTCATTTTATACCAAAATTTCCTATTCTGAGGAAAAGGCGGCCACAAGACTCTCCAATATTGACATTGGCGCTCAAATATGGCAGTTAACCTACGAAAACCATAAAATTAATTGCAAACAAGTAAGGACATTATGGTCGGGCTTGGCCGACCATTAAACACCCTACTCTGTATTGTGTAATATATTTACTATTTTTCTATGAATTTTCATTTTTTTGTGTCAATTTTCTTTACTCCATATTAAAACTTCCCGTTTTCTGCTCTACATGGGATCACCTCTCGTGAAAATCCTTATTAGGGCAGGATTCAAAATATAGGACGAGATTGTCCTAATTTGGTATAATCAATTTTTTTACGTTATGTTTCGCGTTATGGTTTTCTTGTATGAAGTTCAGTTTTCGTTGTATGAAAGAGGGCTCACAAATTGCCCCAGCCGGTCCAAAGTTTTCATACTACTACTGAACCACTTTTCCTGAGAAATTTTGAAAATATCAAATTTTTTCCCATACAACGAGTTTTCAGAATAGGGCGTCCTATGGGGAATGTTCGAAAAAGTGGACCGATCAAAACATATCACTGAACCAAATTCGAGATAATTGAGTCTAAACGAAAACATTCTTGTCTTGATGATAAGATTGAAGAACAAGCTTTTAAGAAGTCTTTTGCGAATTACAATGCCATTCTTCTAATTAACACAATTTATTAAATTGCAATCCAAACAAGCAGTCGGGCAAGGCCGACTATTAAACACCACCTCGCCTAATATAGTTAGTCACTCATTCATCTTGGTAATAATACACCAAAAGTTAGACATTATTTTCATACGAACGCATACTTCTCATGAAAGGCTGCATAGTAGAGAAATCCTTATATGCAGTGGTATTCTAAAAATAGGCCTACGTGACCCAAATTCGGTAACTTCGGTAAATTCGGTTGACTTCTATGTCAATTCGCTATTAAGAAATAATTTTCATCATCAAATATTAAAAGCTACACCTTTTTACTATGTAAAGATTCAGTTTTCGCAGGAGCGGTTACAGGAGAAAGGGCCCAAAAAATTGCCCCGGCCAAACTACAAAGCGCATTTGCTCGAGAAATTTGGAAAATTGCAAATTTTTTTTCACATCACAACTTTTCAAAATAGGCCATAAATATAGGGAGTGGTCGAGAAAAAGGGCCTATCGAAGCCATTTTCATTTCGTTTTTGGATCAAAGCATGCCAGTATATCAAATTTCATCAAAATATCTCGAAAATTGTGAAGTGCATATTGAACACAAGAATACATGGATAGGTATCGGATGGACAGACGGACAGACAAGCTTCGATTGAATTAGAAAATCTGAATTGTGAATCGATCGTTCGACCTTCTGCGTGTTGCATATGCCCACACAAGCTTAATATACCCTGTACCACAAATGGTGTAGAGTGTTAACATTTGTTTTTTTAGTCCATTTGCAGGTTAAATTGTTTAACACTAATTCAGTAAATCAATGAATAATCAAGCAAAGGATATATATTTAAAATAAATCGAAAATATCGGTTCACGGAATCCAAGGGCGATGGCGTGTAAATGTTATAAATTTCAGTCTTGATAGAGTACGAGACCGATATGAACTTCAAAAGATATATTTCAAAGTCCATTGTATATGTTTGTATATATTTTATATATATGAATCGATGAATCCATGAATCCATGAATCTTCACGATATCATGATATCGACGCCTCTTCTCCCCCTTTTTGTTAGCGATATACGCCTTTATTTCTCGTCCCCTTGATCTTTTGCTTAGATCAGCTTATTTGTTTTTCATTTCACCCTAGTTAGTAATTTGAGAATGAGGTGAAACGCAATATTAACAAGACATTAATAAGGTAATATTTGAACTGAAGACGGGAAGTCCTTGAAGAGAAGGCGAAGAGAAAGAAGATAATTAACATTAATAACATTTTTCCTTCTTAGGTGAAATCGTTAGCAATTTTCTATTAATTATTTCGTACGGCTTTTACAGAAGGGAGAGGATCATGAACGGCAATTATTTGTGAATGAATTTTGGTTCTTTCAAAAAGATAATTTAAGAAAAGCAAATGAAAAAGTTTCAAGGGGCATAACGTTTATTACGGAAAAAAAAAATTAAAAAAATAATTAAAAGCAGAAAAACAAGAAAACAAATTTGAGAAAAAAAAAAAAAAAAAAAAACGGAAGGCAAAGTTGAAAGTATTTATATGTATATACATGTATCTTAGGTCTTTACACAACGTGATATACATCAGTGATAAGTCATAGCTTAGGGTATCACATGTAGTCAGCCATATCACAGTGAGGGGAGTTCAGGAAATAATCTTGGGTTAACGTTTTTCAATGTATTGTACTTTTTTAAAACTCATTCCATATTTTTATAAGGTATAGGTATCATCATTAATGCTTTACTGTTCTTCTAGTGAATAAAATACAGCTTTTTCAACTTTATTTTTTCCATTTCTCATTTTTGTGTGTTGGTAAATGAAACTCAGTCAGAAATTATAACGTATTATTGCCATAGCAAACTGTTGCGTTGCCACAGCAATACAGCAGCAAGCAAGCAAGCAAGCAAGCAAGCAAACAAACCAGCAACAAAGAAATGGGAAAGAAAGAGAAAGATGTAAAAGAAAAAAAAGAGATAGAGAGATATGCCGTAACTATCACCATCACCATCACCACCACCATCACCATCAGCATCGGCATCGGCATCGGCATCGACATCAGCATCACCTTCACCATCACCACCATCACCACCGCCACCATCAACCACTATCACCACCACTGAAACCTCTACAGGTAGTCAAACTCAAAACTATGGCAACAGCCGCAAAGGTTGAAATCTTTATAATGTGGTGAACGTAGAAAATATCCACACACATTGCCGACAGACAATCTCATCACTCTGTTAGCAAAGTTTCATACAAGCAAAAGTATACCAACACTCGTATATGTTCATATGTTCATATATATATGAACACATGAAAGCATATGCTTATGTACATGCAATTGGGAAAACTAAAGCCTACATTTGCTTGCATACGTATAGATTTTATTGTAGAGCTTACTTAACCATTTTAAGTACAAACAGTTTTGCATCACATGCATGCAATCGGTGACGCAAAGAGATGAATGCAATGAATTTTCTTTTCTTTCCTTTTTTTTTTTTGTTTTTTTGTTTTTTTTTTTTTTTTAACAGGGTCTTGAACACCTTTTGTATAATTAAATGACTTCAGAAAAGTAATTATCCTCATTTTAATCCAGAACTTTTAACAAAGGCAGAATAGCATTGAATAGGTGGCAGCAGGAAAACGAACCTGATTTATGCCCACACAAAAGCTGGGAGAAGCTTTCGGAATTACTTATCCATTTTCGTTTCAAAACAAAATTTCAACGAAAGAACGAATTTATATTTATATTTTATTATTCTTTCATCGAAGAAAGGGGTAATTGTTTGTTTATTGTTTTGCAAGAGGCCAACCAGATGCTTTTGCCCGACAGAGCAACACCATTATCGACATCAGCTATCCTAATAACATCATAAACGGCAACAACATCGTAATTATAACTAACTACACGCCGTTCTTTACCACACACACACAAACACAAGCACACACACACACACACACAACACCACAGAATAACCGGGGCGATACTTTGACTTTATAATATTAAATGTCCGCAAGTAAGAAGGCTTAAGTTGAAGTTTGCGTATTCACTGCGACCAAGGGTAAGCCGTTCGCTGTTATCGACTGCAAATCTCTTCACAAGCAGTCACAATCAATCGATATAGTTTATCTGGTCTTTTTTTGTTTTTTTTTTGAGATGTTCAGAATAATAGATGGATGTAGTTGAATCTGCATTGGACTTGACATATTTCAAGCTATTAGTAGTTTTGCTCGACTCAAACGCGTCCATTTTTTGAGGGTCCGAAAAAGCGGCCGCAGAATAATTGAAGAATTCATGGCCATGAAGACCGTAATTCTCCTTTATTCACTTTCGTAGCTCTCACTGATGGAAAGAAGGTATACTTTATCCTATCATTTGTAAGAATTACATTAACTGTCATCCATTTCGGCATATGTCTGTCCTATCTGTAAAATTCTCAAAGCTTAAAGCGAAGTGGGACTTAAATCTGATCGAATGGTTAGACAAGTTCGGCATAGTTGAATTATGCATCAGTTCATATAGAAAACTAACTCAAGCCGATTTCAAAAGTGTACGGAATGCAATATAATTTCAGCCCAAGCTTACCTAAGCTGAATATGAAATAAAAGTTTATTAGAAATTGTCGTTCAGTTTGTGCGATGAGTATCGAATTTCAGTTTAAATCGCTTTACAAACAAGAATCTGCTCGGCATTGAAGACCTTGGCAGTTTAGTGCTAAAAGGAAATCAACAGGAAATCTTGCACTAACTAAGCGGTTTATTATTTATTTATTTATCCTTTTTGTGTGTTGCATATTATATAAAGGAATTTTATAAGAGTGCTGGATCCTAATTAATTATCTCTCTTAATTAAATCCTTAGCCTTACAAAATTCATAGTTCAGTTCAGTTTCAAATTCTTCCAATGAACATAACTCTGATCTGATGCATAACGGCTGATGGACTTAAAATGCCCTTCAGTGATATGCACAAGAAAAGTTATTTAAAAAATATTACACATGAGTTGCTGGTCGGTATAATTAACTTTACATTAATAAACAGAACCTTGGGAAACAGAATCCCAACAAAAACTGAGAAAAAAAAAAATAAAAATAAAAAAAATAAATTTATGAAGTAAAAGCAGTAAAAAAAAAAAATATATATATATATATAAACTGCAGAGAATGTGGTTTAATAAACAATTTTTTAAAGGAAAATACTTATTGGCTAAGGAAGAGCGTATTGCTAATTATTCAAAGTATTTGATGAAGAGATTATTATCGCTATTATCATAGAAGAGACTTCGGTCGTATTTTCCACAACTTGCTTGAGCATATTAATCAGTTGGTCGCAATAAATGTTGGATAAAAGCTCATCAATCGATCAAGTGTTACGTTCATTCATATTGATTACTGGTAATGTTGACTTTCCTTCGCTTGACTCTGTCATGCTCTAAATAAATTCAATTCTAAAATGATGCTAGTCGGGCAATTAGGTTCTCCCTTCGCCTTCGCCTTCGTTTCGTTGAATTGCTTGGTGTGGTCGGTGCTCCCTTATGGTCTACACTCAGGGGCATTAAAAATCAGTACAATGAGCAAACTGGAATCTTTTAAGGTGTAATGTTATCGTAGAATTCTGAAAACATCACCGCGCGCCAGATCACATGCTGAATCAATGCTGAACTCCTGAGAGGAATAAGCTCGGAGCGTGAGCTATCAAAAACGAAAAGCTGCTTATTTTCGACACATGATACATTTTATAATGAAAGACCGTATCGTAGAGGCATGGACACTAAAGTAAATGTCGAGGCTGCGTACTCGTATTCAAAATTACCATGATCGGGCCCCGAGAATCATAAGTGAAATGATACACAGAGCAAGGAGCCGAGAAGATTTTTGACTTTTATTTAACAATATAACTTAGTAGGCAATCATTTCATGAAATGCAGGGGGGGAAAAAGAAAAATATCCAGTATGGATGGGTAATGAAGAGAAAAAAATAAAAAAAGAAGAAGAAGGTGCTTTGTGGTTACGAACGTCTGTAATATACAAAAGCAATGTCAGCACTGACCGCTTTCTATTACAATGCAGCGAGTCGCCTTGCGAAACAGCTGCAAACGAGAGCGAAGGTTAAATTAATGTATGCTGACGATGTCAAACTGTTCTGTTGCTTTATTTTGGAGACGCGTTCGTTCAGTCCGAGTTAGATAATCAAGTTACTTGACGTTCACTAAATGATATGAAACAAATTTTTAAAAAATGCAAGAAGCTTTCATTCTCAAGCAGGACTCCAACCACACAACTGATTATTTCATTGATTCACAAAAATTATAAAATGAAGATTCATTCGTGGACTTTAAGGGTTTTATTCGATCATAGGCTGCGTTTTCATTTGCGCATTGATCTCTCTTTAAATGAAGCTAGGTCTAGGTGATCTAAAGAGCTTGACGAACCTTACGTTACAAAAATCCCATGTATGAGGTTAGGGAGACACATACCTGAGTAGGCGTCGATTGTGTGGTTCCCTTTCTAAAGGCGCTATGTCGATGCACTAGAATGCATTCAAAAGAAATTCCTCCTCGTTGCCCTTGAGAATTTGAGTTAAGACCCGTTTATCACTTTGCGTCCTTACGACAATAGATTGCTTTTGTTTGCTTTGCCGTCACTTGAAAAACATAGAAGTGAAGAAGAAGTTAATGAAGTTAATAAAAGCTGCCATCAATTCGCCAAAATTACTTGGTGAACTAAACATCAATATCCCGAACCGTTTCTCTAGGGCCTTCATTTTCATAAAGCTTAATCAACGCAGACATAATTGCGAGCTTTTCAATCCTATCAAAAACCGAGATGACATCTATTGTTTACTCGCAATATCGAATATTTTAAATTCCATCAGAGCAACTCTCCTAAATACGTTTGCCCCAAGCAACTGCAGAAAACGGAAAGCTGGCTTTCGGCTACGTTTTAACACTATTGGATTTGTTGCTGCGTATAGTTGCCTGATTGCATGAGTTGTTGCTGTTCAATATTTTTCACGGATATGGATTTTTTGGTGCGGAAAGTGCGGGAGCAAGATTTAAGAAAGAAAGCAAAAAGGTGTTATATGAATATTTTAAATTGATTGCATGTATGAGGGAATGGCTCGTTTAGCGGGAAAGAGAGCTTGATTGTTAAACTGTAGTTCAGTGCTATTGCCGTCAAATTTGTGATGGTTAAGTGGAAAGGTTTATTATCACTTTCTAGGTGAACCATAAGTTTAGTCATAGCTTCGCCTTACTAGGCTTACTCGACTTATGCAATTCATAGCTTACTGGATTTATTCTTTATTCTTATAGTTCAATAGCACTTGCACTTAAATTTAAGCTCATTTAATACGTCATTGTTACTCAGACATTTCGGAATTATTCATTGATTACCGAAATGGCGCGACGTCATCACACTTTCAGAGTTTACTAGATTTACAGAAATTTTCCGACTTAGCACTGCCTGTGCTTGTACATATATATATATATATATAGAGCATATGACTTGGCAGTCTTTCCCCTTGTAATTAAATTCCAAAAGCATATGACTTGGCAGTCTTTCCACTTGTAATTAAATTCCAAAACTATTTCGCAGATCTATGTAAATTCAATTCATCTTTTTAAGAATTTTAAATATTTGTTTGCAGGCAACGTTTCTTTTTTTGCTAATCTGTTTTCCTTTTGGCCGCTTTCAAGAACTGGATATGTTAAATTAATCGTTCGATAGTATTTTAATATTTTTTCATCTAATACAACGCGTTACGCATATGATTGTTTGCATCAACTATAAATTTAGAAATAAAGGTTTGCTTCGTTTAACGTTCATTTTACATATATATTATATGTATATATAATTGTGTGTTATTCAAAATAATATTTATAACATTTCAAAGGGCTTCATGTCGCAATCTGACGCCGAGAAAGAGTTGAAGAGACATATCGAGTGTTGTTGCCTATGTACGAAAACAAGTAAATGCGAAATCAAAACCAACCAACAGAAGCAGATCAACAGGCATCGCAAATACTAGAGATATAACGATTGAATAAGCTTATGCTTAGTGCTAAAGTGAAATGCTTGATTGACGAGTGGTTGAAGGGAAATCCTCAACAGGATTTATAAAATATATTCTGCATTTATTTAACTTACAAAACGTCGATAAAATATATGAGAATGGCTTTTGTAAATCGAGACGAATTAAAGAAAAAATAAAATTTACAATTAAGTTGACTTATACTCGCTATGCTATACTATTAAGCTCTTATTTTATTTAATACGGGAAGAAATAGACATTTGGATAAAAGATTTAGAGCAATTTTCATAATTTGACGAAAAATGATTTCTTGGAAGCGGCTTACAGATCATATTTCTTTGATGATGGTATGAACAGGAATGTGTTTAATTTTTTAAAATTATTTTTTAATGTGTGTGTTAGGGTTTATACCTTCATCCATGAGTCTCTTTATAACTTCAATATTCGGAAATGGACTGACTCCACCCACAAATTCCCCTACAAGAGCTTCATTTTTAGGGGATTATTAATGGAACGATAGAAGTTTTTACAAAATCTCTTTTAAGGCAAAAGTTACTCTTTAGTCCTTTGCTTTTTTTACCGTTCTATGCTTTTACATTAACTAAGAGAGCAAGAGAGAGGGAGAGAGAGAAGGGAGAAGATTGCATTCTCTTTCAACTAACATAGCTATGTTATCGTTTACTGAGTTAAATAAGAAGTTCATATAACGCTCTTTCCTGGTAATAAAATAAAAAAACTCTTTAAACCAACCATTAGTCTCTTCATCTCTCTGACTTTCGAAGTTTGAAATGCATTGGTTAGTTTGCATTCTATGACGAATCTTATAAGATATAAGCGTATTCTTAATGATGTGATGTACAATAAAAAATAAAAGAAAAACATCTGTTCGAGCTATCACTCACTAACTTTTATTTCAGAGAATATCATTTTGATATTACTCGATGCTAAGGCCGTTCAATAATCAGAAATTTTAAATGTTAATATATCCCTTTTTCAGAGTCTTTTTATTTTATCAACTGGCACACTTATAAGCATTACCATCGGCATCGATTTACTTTTATTCATCCAAAATGGTCATATAAAAATCGAAAGCGCATGCCATGCGTTATAGGTTAAAATACAAATCTACCGTCTAGCGCCCATAGTTCACAAAAAAAGCTTATATACTCAATGTACATTTGTTACATAAGTAGTAATACGTGCCAAGATGGTACGACGCGTAGAATCGTAAATTGGCAATCTTACCTAAACATTATTTTATTATTTTTTTGCCGTCCTCTCGTTTAGAAATCTATGCATTAATCTAGTCATAAGTAAAAAAACATATGAAATAAATTTCTTTCTGCACTTATGTACATATATAATTACTTCTCTGCTGGTGTGGCTCTTTTCTTAGTTTAAAAAGGTACTCTTCAACTGTTAATGCTAGTCCTTTGACTTTACCATTGGGATCATATGATTTTATGATATATATATATATATATATATATATATATATATGACATTTCGTTATCATAATTAGTGATACGTTATAGCAATGCGAGGCGAGGATAAATAGATTCAAGCCGAATATATTTCAAATATGTTCGCACTCTATAGGTAAAAAAATGTCATAAAGCGATGGGCAGTGCGACATCTGTTGCTGTTTGTAAATGTGAAAAAAATTTTAAAATTTGACAAGCTTTGATCACTTCACAGTTTCAATATCTCTCGCAAAACAATCGCAAGTCTTAGAATCCCCGTAATTTTATCTACAAATGTTTTTAAAAAGCTTGAAAATAAAGCTTTATCTTTACCTAAGCCATCTATTTATTTATTTCTCAATTTTGTAATCTTACTGTTCACCGCTCGAGGTCGCGCGAACAGATTGCATTAACTATATTAGTGTAGTTTGTCTCGATACAAGTATATTATCATCTAATGATATTATATTATATATTAAATTTGAAAAGTGTTTCACACTCAGCAAGCCTGAGCAAGCCCTGTCATCCCTTCATGAAACTTAATTTTCTTCCCAAATCAATTTTAGTAAAAATTGTCCATTCGAGCGCTTCATTTTCATTCTTCAGAAATTATAAAACAAAAGAAAAAATTTGCGGTTAATTCAAAAACATCATTTGTCCTTAACTGGCAAGCAGGAAAAGTAATATGGAAAGGCAGAAAGCTTGAGAGAGATGCTCGTCTAAAGGTAAAAGATTCACGAAGATAAAGATTGTAATTAGGGGTTTTTATGCCCTTCACAGCTTTTGGTAGAGGGCGCATTAAGATTTTGCGGGTCGTCTCAAAAGGAGTTGACATGGACCCACTTTTCTTTAAACTTATCGATTCGGAATCGTTATCAGCGTTTGCATGATTTAAGCTTATCTGTCCGCCTGTTTGTCTATCTGGCTGATTGGTGACAATCTATGTGTCGCAATATTTTGACGAAACTTAGTAAACTGGCCTTTTTTATCCGCATCCCATCCTGAGAATAATTCCAACCTAAATATTTGAAAAACATTTGCATGAAAAATATGACAAAAAATAATAATTTGATTAAAAACAATTGACAAAGTCTAGATTAAGCAAGTCCGCTCTTTGAATCCCACATAAGTGCTCTTACCAAAATAAACTCAAAATTTTCTGAATTTCTTGGCTAAACTGGACTAGCAATGAAACAAAAAAAATATATATAGTTATTAGAAATTTCAAACAAGATTAAGGACAGGTCCGCAATTTTTGGCTAACATGAGTTGCGTTTATTCTCGCTCATATGTAAAGCCCGTGCTCGATTCATAATCGAATTAAATACAAGAAATGTTCATGAACTTTTTCATTCTAAGCGTTCTGGGCGTTCTCATAATAGAAACGGCATTGCCTGAACTATTGGAACGTTTTTTGGGGATTTCACAACCGAGTTAGGTGAGCAATTTATAATTATGCGATGAAGTTATTGTCGGTGAAAGATATAGAATTTCGCTCGGCTTGAACTTTTCTGTCACAAAAAAGTAAAAATTTTTCGTAAAAATCCTTATATAGGATACGATGCACAAATAGGTGTACGTAGTCCAAATTTTTTATTTCAAATTACGATTCTGGATTAATTTTCATCATAACACATCAAAATGTGGACTTTTCTGCCCTATAAAGGGCCACTTTTCGTGAAACACAACTTATATAGAGTAGAAATCAAAAAATAGGCCGAGATGCCCCAAATTTGTTATAACTAATTTTTGTTATCTTAAACCACTATTATGATCTGATTTTCATTATGAAGAATTGAAAGTCATACCTTTTTATCATATCAACTTTAGTTTTCGTCATATGAGAGGCGGTTCAAAAATTGCCCCAGTCAATCCAAAGTTCTCATACCAATTTAGAGAGACGAAACACTACTACTTAGTCACTTTTATTAAGAAATTTTAAGAATTGCAATTTTTCCCATATAACAATTTTTCAGAAATTGGACGCTGCACGGGGAGTGCTTGAAAAAATGGCCCGACCGGAATTATTTCCATGCCGCTCGGCCTAGAATTAAAGCACGTCAATACGCCAAGGTTTATAAAAATATCTCAAAAATTGCGACATGTAGCTTGAGAAAAGTTAACATGGGCGATTACCAGACGGACACACAGGCAGACAGACAGGCTTGATTCTGAATCGATCGGTATAAGAAAATAAATGGGTCTACCTTAGGCCTTCTGTGTGTTAGACACGTTCGCACGAACGTAATATACACTGTACCACAAGTGGTGTAGACAGTCTTAGGCAGTTTGTGTCTGGGACATCTCCTAAAAGTATTTCAACTAATACCTTGAAGCAGTAATAGATCATAAGAGGCCATTGCCTCTTATGCTAAAATGAATGATTGAAGAAGAAGAAGAAGAAGAAGAAGAAGAAGAAGAAGAGGAGAATTATACTGACTAGTTAATGCAAATTTAAGAAAAACAAAATAAAAACAAAAGAACAACATTTTGCAATCTTTGCATTGATATTTGCATTCAATCTATAAAAGCAAAGCTTTTTATTACTATTTCTGATTCTTATGTTTATAGATAGGAAAGCAATAAATTATTATTTAGTACCTGCAGCTGAATGTGCGTGGTCTAAACGTTTCCATAAAGCTCAGGAAAACGAGTAATTCGAAAGTTTCGAATAAAATATATTATGATGAGAGCTTTCAACTGCAATCCACAAAAAAGCTATCGCTACTAACGCAAAATTCTAAAGTGTAAGCTTTCTTTTTTCAAAGCTTTCATCGAAGTTAAAACTTTTTCGAAATTCTGCTATAAACGACAATAATAATTAATTTCACTAGAAAACATGCTGCTGCTGTTGTTACAGTTTTTCGTAACATTTTCCTTCATGTTAAGCGTGTAGAAACTTTTTAAAGTGGCATACGTTGTCTGTCTGAAAGAGTTTTTCCGATTTCCATCTAGAACTCTGCATTTTCATATCAACTACTAGCATAACTGTCACGTGTTTCAGACACAAAAAAATAACTTTAGCTTATAAATGCCCTCTCATATGTTAAGCAAAATCAATGGTCTGGGAAAATAAGACAAACACACACGTCTATATATACGTGTGTATTTAATGAATCAATCAATAATTCCCGGAACTGATACATAGATAATAAGTCTCTAATAAATATTCATTGCTTCTTTCTTTTACCATTGTAATAATGATTTATGTATGTATGTATTTATGATGACATTATCGTTGCGTAAAGTAATTGGCTTTTAAGTGTTTAAACTATCCCTCAAAAATGTACGAAAATATATGAGAAAAAAGGTGATTATGTCCTTTCCCCCCAGATGGTATTTAAATGTGGAACCAAAACTTTTGGGTAAAAAAAACACATGTATTGTGTGGCAATGGTTAACCATAATATATTCGAAGTATTGACCGTCATTGACTATGCATTTCTCCCCATCTGTCTGACAATTTCTCGATATTATGGCAATGAAAATGTTTACTCTTTTAAGGGACACGAGTCATGGAGTTATTTTCGTACATTTTCATAAAAAGTCAAACGCCATGGTCGGCAAGCACATGTCTCATCGATGCGGTCAAGTAATCGAAAGATCTTTATTGTGGTGAGCACGCACAGGCTACTATTCCGCAATTGAGTGCTTTCAACTTATCGAGGTTCGGTTTTGTTGTACCTGTGGATGGACAGATATCATGGAAAAAATGGCCTTAGCCTTAGTTTCTTTTAACGGCAAACCGCTCAAATAGATTAATTATTGCTGACCATCGTTTCACCAGATTTTAGCAATTAATCTGATCACGCTCCTTTGGTCCCGCTGAAAACAGCGAATATCGTTCTGCTGTCAAAGTAATTCAGTTTTGCAATCGATGTGGATGCTGTGTCTGAATGTTGCGCCTGCGATTTTCAAAACACATGCACTTTTCATCCCCAGTTGGAATTTGGCACAGATGTAACCACCTAAGGTTATTGTTTCTAGTTATCCTATATATATGTATACATATATATACATATACATATACATATAAAACGCAACTTCAGAGATATATGATGTTAGGGTCGTCTATAGACAGATTCCAGTTCCCGGTAACTGATAATGCGTTAGTACTAAAAGCGATTGCGTATGTTTCCCTTATTTGAACTAAAAGCACGAACGAAATCACTCGAGTTCGCATTCAATGAGATCAAGAAAATATTTTTCTTTCATTTATATTTCCTTAAAGTTCAGGAGCTTATCTCTCCAATCAGCGGACGATAATGCAATCCTATTGCATTTTTGCTTGATCTGACGCAGCGACCATGGAATAGAAATGAAGGGAAAAGCTTTGTATACGTGTCACCAGAGGCAGTTAAAAGCTTAAGTCTGTTATTCTACAAATGGTCGAGAATTACTTTTCTTCAATATTTTCATCAATATAATAACTTCATCGTTCTATTTACTATGATTTTAAAAGTACACAAAACTTATTCATTCGATAGGTGAAATTAATCATTTAACGCTTTTAGATGATAATCAAATTGTCAATGATTCCAAGTGAGATTAATCTCGATGGAATTGCTGAAATCACCCCCCCAATGTAAGCACTTTACTATGGGGGGTGGTGCAGTTGCAAAGTTTTCAGAAAATCAATATTTTATTACACTGTTTCCACGTCCCTCTGAATATTATTATTCCATCATCTTTTCTTTTATCGCGAAAACGGCTCGTTTCACTTTACACTGCAACATTATCCCTCCCCTCAAGAATATTATATCATTTTATAATATTATGCATTAATGTATTTTTATTTTGCACCTTAATAAGAATTAGTTTTCAAAATATAAATAAACTATGTTTGATTTTTGTAATCGTCAAATAACGGTCATGGTCGATTATAATCATAGAGTAGACGGCACGGATGCAGATAAACATCTATGCAATGAAATTATGCAAACGAGCTGCGCTCGTTTCTACCTTTTCAAAACTACGAAAGTGCAGAGAGTCAAAAGTATAGATGGTTACGTTTGAACAAGCAAAACATATTACACTGGGTGAGGGTTCACCAATAAATAATCTACATAACTGCACAGATATTCGTGAAAATAAAGCGGTATGTGGCAAGTGTTCCGATCGCAAATCTGGCTTGAGGCGAAAAGTTCATCACATCAGCATATTAAATTTCATGAAAATAGTTCAAATATTGAGGAATGTAGGTTGAATACGAGAAGACAGAAAAATTGGACAGACGGACAGACAAGGTCGGTATATATGAGTACAATAAAAGATGGATATGCTAAACTGATAGGCGGACGGGCAAGCTTTGTATATAAGAGTTTAACAAAAGGTGTATCTACAAAACGCACAGACGGACAGACAGACAAACAAACTTGATATATAAGCATATAACAACAGTTGGATTTACAAAACTGATAGGCGGACGGACAAACTTGGTCTATAAGAGTATAATAAAAGATGGATCCGTAAAATAGACAGACGGACAGGCAAGCTTGATATATATGAGAGTACAATAAACGGTGGATCAAGCTCTAGAAAACAGATTTAGAAAATATTATTGAATTGTTTCCTTTTGTTACGCTGATCCCATCTTTGATGAAAGTGATGAGTTTGCCGAGCAATCAAAATCTAAAAATGCTTCATGCGACAACAGTTGGTAGAGCACTTAACGGAAAAAGAGCTTAACACAAATATGTCACAATTTCTTGCTTGTAAAAGGGTATGTGCGTCGAATACTTCCGAAAGGCAAAGTTAGTCGAGACACTTGCACTTGGACATTAGTATTCAAACGAATCAAAGTTCCTGCAAATAATTTGTTAATAGGTCTCGTAGGAATTGGAAATAGAACCTACGTTAACCTAAAAAACACGTTTCCCTGACACGAACTTAATCTTAAAAGGAGTTGGATATAAAGGTAAAATCGCGAGGATTATCAGTTTTGATTTTGTTTATTATTATTATTATTATTTTAATTTTAGACTAATGAATTGAATTCTTAGACTAAAAAAAAAAGACATTGAGTACTAGCAACACAGGCTATCGGCTCTAATTTAAATAAATGGATATTAGATAATAAGCTTAGTAGTATTAATAAAGTAAAATATTGAATTGATATTCTATTCTGAAGCTGATTGTAGAATGTTCAAAGGGTTAATCGTTCCAAATGCAATACTTCTAGCGAAGGAAAAGTTGAGGCAGTCGCAGAGAATGTGCTTTATAGTAAGAGTTTGTCCACAACAGCAGGTTGGGGGAGAAGACTTCTTCAGGATCCAAGGTAAAATCGCGAGGATTATCAGTTTTGATTTTGTTTAATTCACAAGCACTTAACACATTCGTCACGTAAGGCAGCGCAGACCTTCACGATAATCTATAGTGCAAGGTATAATGCTTCATACGGTAGATGACAAAATTAAATTTCCCTTGAGTTTTTCATATTTGCCATCTGATCCAATCACTCTGTAAGAGTTGTGTGAATATATTCTCAACTCCTCTGACGAAGATGGGATAAATTGAAATGTGAATGAATAGGAAAACTTTATGTGATCGAACCATTTATACTCACCATTTCGATCTTCAAAGAAGAGGAGAGAAAATGATCGAAAAGACTACATCTTCCCATTCTATAATATTGGGCGGGCCAGACTGACTTTTCTTATTTTGTCCAAATTTTTATTATACGTTTGTTGTAGTTTACGTGTAACGAGCAAAAAATCCCGAAAGCCGAGATGTTCTCGATATATATTGTATTACGCTCGTATCCTTTCACCGATACGTTCCGCGTTTAATATCAATCAATAAATTCGAAGACTTTTAATTACTCACACCAGATTAACGGTTAGAGAGACTGACAAGCACGTCTACAACGATCCAGAATTTCAAAGAAATCAACAATATATAGTCCTTATGGGATCTCTGAAGCGTCTTTCTGAGTGTTGAAAACTCTTTGCCGAGAGAACACAACTTCAACATTCTGTAGTATTGAATATGGCTGAGCGAGTTTTTCAATTTTTGTACAGATATAGCAAGACCATCATACACCCATACAGTGTACGTCCATATTGGTACCGTTATGTCTGGTTTAGTTGATAAGTAATGAACAAAAATTGATAAAATAAACAATGGATTTCCTTTTGGACAGCATAGATTTTCCAGGTTTGCTTAGTAGTGAAGGCGTGTACTTCGGCCGATTTGGCCCACTCGCAATATAAACCTATGCGAAAGAATTTCCAATGTGTCTGCCAAGTTTGAAGTCGATACCTTCATTTTTTCGAACGGGAAGACGATCAAGCTTACATCGATTCACATTTAGGCTCTGATCAAGAATATAGAGGACTTTGTGGGATATCTAAAGCTGTCTCTTGCGTTTTGGAAACGTTTCCACAAGAGAATATAACCTTCGCTTACTTCGGTGATGGGTATAAAAATGCATTTAAACTTTCTAGCTTCTTAGCAGGGAAAATTGTCAAGATTTTGCTCTTAAATATGACACCTAATGATAATATTTATGAACTGTAACGATCGACAATGATGAAAATTTGAAATCAAATTTGAATATAAGTTTCCGCTTGTTATGTTCACAGTGTTTGTGCGTGTTCGTAACGCATAAAGCGATTTCTGCAAGACATCCATCCCACTTAACTAAATTTATATTTCAGATGAACGTGAATAACGGACTCAGACTTTGACTTACTCTGTCTGTCCGTCGATTATTTTTCACTTACTACTTGTATTAAAGTTCAGAGCTTTCTTCTTCACCATATTTTGCTACGACATTTCATGGAACAGTTACCGGTGGGTAGTGAAGCATTTGACTCGAAAAGTGAAGCGAAACATAATTTCGTTTTTTACTTTAGGTTATTATAAACGCATTATAAAGATAAAAGTAAAGCTTTCTAATAATTACGCTTTGACTACTTTTTATAAATTCGTGAGCAGAACGAAGTAAAAGTTTTCCGTTTTAAGGACTTGCTTACACCAAACACTGTCTGCTGTTCTAACACTAACAGATGGCACAATCTCTCACCATTATTGCGACGTCATTATCGTTGCCATTGAAATATACTTTGGCGGTGGGACAAGGCAAGGCAATGTTATTTTTAGTGCACTGTACGGATGTATGTACGTACTTAAATTACGCTTCGTCAGCTATATTAATCAAATCGGCAACGTCAGAGACTAACTTTAGAAGTCTCTTATTAACAGTGAAGAGAGCGTGTCTCTGCTAACATTGCCTCGTTAGTTAATTTTTTCCACAATAGGTTTTAATTGGCTATTGACAATTGTTTTTGTTGTTGCTGAATACATTTACTCGCTCATATTTGATGATTTTGTCTGCAGTATGAGATAATCTGAAGTTGTTTCTTCTTATGGGTGAAATGTCAGATACGTGGGGGTTTAGTGCAGTAACCAACTTAAATATTCTTTAATGTTTTTCGAAATATTCTCATTTCAGATCCATAGGCCTTTGCGTCCTTTCGAATCATTTTCCATTTCATTCCTCTTGAGACATTTCAAAATTATGACCTTTGAACTCATCAACGGGTTCTTCTGACAATGAAGCGCGCTATTTTCGCGTTCGGTTACAAAAATAAAGTCATTAGACAGCAAATTAGCAGCGGACGATAAATGATCAATTAATTCGATTTTTAATGGGTGTAAATGATCGCTTATTAGAGGAGACGTTCAAAAGAGCTTGCATTGTCATGAGGAGGAATAATGCGGCGGCGTTCAACAGAGACTTCCGGCAATCATTCCCCATTCGGACTTGATCGTTTTATATTCGTGTAAACGCCGCACCGTTGCTACACATGACAAGCATTTCTTTAAGAATAAACGATCATTTGTTTTGGGAACTGGGAACAAGTTTTGTTTACTTTGATTCATCTCAAAATACGTATAGAATGGATTGCGGTTTACTTTCCGATTCGTGCTCATAAATTCACCACAATTCTCCGGCCGTTACAATTTGTCCATCTGTGCGTCTGATGTCCGCCCAAATGTGTCTGTGTTCAACTTATATGTCTCAATTTTGTGATGAAATTTGGTACACCGACCGACATTTTGGCCCAACGACAAACGCTATTGAAAATGGTTCTGATCGGGCCGCTTATTACATAACGCCTATGTACCGTTCTTGATTACAATGCTTTTACTTGTTTAAATTATATCTTGTATACGTAAATCCAAGGATGTAGGCAAATGCAACTTCAATGGAAAGAGATTCGCAAAAATATCAGTACAAATGTATAATAATTGTGGATTTATACATAAATAAATCAATAAATAGATAAATAAATAAATAAACCGTAATAAAAATCTGTCTTAATAGTCGCAGGCACAAATAGAGAGACAGGTAATAAAATCAAACCGTAAACTAATTACTTTCGCAGCTTTAGATTAAAAGCAAAAAGGCAAGAAAACGGGGAAAGCAAGTGCACGAAAATAAAAAAATTCAATCTACATTGTCAAGTATTTGCATTTGCATGTGTAAGTGTACGTTTGTTTATTTATTTGCGTAACAGCAGAATTTATTGTTATATCATTTGGCACTAGCGAGAGAAGACGCGTTAAATGTGTCGGTTACCTCAAGTCATTTATTTCAATCAAATGTTCGTTTTACCAAACAAAGTGTCAGTGCGACATTTATATCTATGCAAACATTATCCGGCACAGAGTAACGACAAAAACAAAAACAACAACAACAACAACAACAAAAACAATAATAACAGCAATAACAATAAAAAAAAAATAAAAAATAGCGTAAGCTATGCGTTTATCGTGCTTTACACCGAGACCTGTCTGATATATTATCCATCTATTGTGGTAGACAAATTTAAAAGCAAACAAATTATTTCAAACCATATCTTGGAGAGAGACGGCAAAAGTCATGTAAACGTATTTGACTGCTTAAAGGATAAGCATAGGACGAGCTATATATCTGACGGTCGGTCTTCCATTTACGCTTGATTGGTTTTTACCATTTTGCTATTGTTGTCTGCATATATACAATGCTACGGGCACACAGAACCCCTTGACCATTCAGATATATGTATATATATATATATATATATATATGTATATATACATATATACGTATGTATGTATATATGCAAACTTCCTTCCTTCCTTCCTTTTTTTTCGTTTTTTGATGGGTCTTCATTATCACACGACATGATAATGGTTATCCAGACAGGAATATTTCGTTAAAAATGTTTTTTTTTTTTTTTTTCATGAATGTAAAAGTTTAAGATGACCACCCCGCTGCGTGTAACTTCAATGTGACGTTACTAATGATGACAACGACATCGGAGATAATGAGCAGAATATAAGGATAAAATTGTAAACTAGTTGACATCAGCAGAATTATTAAAAGGATTCGTTATCATCATCATCGTCGTCATCGTTATCGTTATCGTCATCATCAGCTTCAAATTAAGTTGACGTCAGATTGTTCACACTTGCAAAAGATTGAAGAAATAATTTTTAAAAGTATGGAAATTTCATAAAAATATTGAGATGAAATGCCATAAAACGAAAATACTGCAGACGGATTGTCGATTGGGATGTGCATGATGTCCGCCATCTTGCGGAAAGCGTTCTATATATATCTACATATGTAGGCATATATGCATGTAGGCCGGTTCGATAATTTATTGATGTACGAAAACAATAATTTCACTCAGTAAGTACATAGGATTACGTGCATATACAGGACGAGTTGACGAATCCATAACACTTTCAACTTGAAATGAAACGCATTCACATTTCCTGGCATTCCAACTAACACTTACAGATAATTTATAGTTCTTTTGAATGCCACTACTTAGAGTCATATGCTAATCTCAGTATCGATTCTCTGGCGATTCCTACACGTCCTCTCACGAACTTGTAGCGGGATGAGAGAAATGGGGGAAGTTTCTTGTTATTTTCGGGATTATTGTTGTTTTCGAGCTATTGCCGATTAGTTTGACTTGATTGCAAAAGAATTGCAAGAATATGCAATGGATTCAGTTTTAATATTTTTTTATTTTTTTTTTCTCAATTTTGGTTGTTCCGAAAATCACAATAGGAAATAAATGAGCGGATAGCAGAATTAATATTTATTAATTATGAAATATTACTATGAGTGTCCATACGGTCGGCATATCACTATTGATTTGCTTTTTTTCAAGTTATTTTGTAAGATTTGTTTAGGGAAATTGTTGTTTTCAGTTTTCAACCTGACGAACGCTATCAATTAATCATAGACCAAAAACAACAACAACAACAACAACAAAATATTGACAATTTGCTTTAGACTTTACGGCATCCTTTGCCTGGTAACCGCAATTATATTTGCACGGCGAAATATATTAAGAATATATGGCGGAAAATATTAAGTCGCTGTATGCATACGAGTTACAATATTCATCTGCCAGAGAGCTGGTTGCCACAAATGAAGAGGTATACGTGCTGTATAAATGCAATGCATTTAGCCAAATTGAAGAAGAATAAAATCATTCCCCACGATTGTCTTACCTTGTCAATAAGCAAACTGTCAATGTTCGGTCGATCAATGCTATTCAAAATCTCTCCGAGATCAACCACAGATCAACCAATTATACGATTTCAAAATTAAGTAACACTATGCAGCCGCGATGCATTGTTATAATATTTTTAAAGACAAAGAAGGGAGAATGGAAGGATGAGGAATTTATTAATTTTGTCAAAACGTTTGCAACACCCAGGAGGAATCTTGGGAGACCGCACAAAATATATTCTTGTAGAAGGATTAAATTCTGAATTGATCTAACCATGTCCGTCTGTCCTCTTTGTAATGTCTGTTAGTCGAAAAAGTGCAGCTGCCGATACGATTTCAAAATAAACGGGAATATTAGAAGTTTTTGCAGGCAGGCTTGGTATTGATGATAATTGGCGCAATCGGTTAGAGGGCACGCTCACTACTCATAAATCGCAGCATAAATATCTACCAAAAATTCCAACAAATATTCTGTGAGCGATGCTGTAGTAGCCGTACTAAGATGGGAAAAAAACATCACGCCTACTTGATGTTATAGTTTGTCATGATTTCCTTGTCTTTTCAAGACTTTTATGAAATACCGAAGGCCGGTTCAAGAACCCCTTGAAGTGTATAAATGCTTGGCCAGTCTCAAATTCGGAATCCACACAATCCACACATGTCCCTTCGTTCATCTGCGCATGTGTACGTTTGCGCAACTGTGCAGTATTTGCAGTATTCTGCCATTCGCAAAAACGCAGATATCGCCTAAAAACTTGCAAAAAAATATGAAAATAGCCCAAACTTCTCAAAGAACACGCCTACAACGCCCAAACGTGTATGTGACAAAACGTCTCAAGAGCTTGGTCTTCCTTGCTTTATGCTTCTTACTCGTAAAGTACAACACGTATAACACCTTATAAATTTCACCTTTATATTGAAAATAGAAAAAATCAAGCGCACCCATCCACCATTATAGGGTATGCAAAATTTAGTTGTTTTCCTTTTTTTTTTTTGGGATTACGGATTATGCTCACGAGCGAACGAAATTATTTTTCGGTTTTTAAATGAACAATCACTCAAGGGATGTCTCTTAGAAAGAGACAGAAAGATAATAATAAAGTGTAGCAAGGGAATGCTATAGGGAGGTGGCCGGAGCCTCGTGGGTTTGTGTGCCTAATCGGTAAGTGTTTTGTACACTCACTACAGTTACGGTCAAGAAAACTCTAACCCACTGAGATTTGAACTCGCGAATACTGACTTGGTAGTCGCGGTTCGTACCTGCTCGCCTGCTCTTGAGAACCAATGTTAAGATATCCTAATGCGAAAACTTAAAAAATATTCGAAAAAATGGGGAGATTTGAAAAGATATGAACAGAAACTTCATTCAATTTCAAATATGATTTCTGGAGTCAATCTAGGAAACGGAATTCCCAGTATAAGCTTTCCTTTGCACTTTTTTTTTCAACCACTCCACTATATACGCTTTTTTGTTTTAATTCCCATTTGCCATTTTGAAGATCACATATCATTGATAGTACGTCCAAATAGCTTTTGTTTGTCTTCCTTGCGCAGTAACAACATTTAACGAATGGATAAAGGTAAACGAAAATAACGCTTAAGCCAATACCAAAAAAAAAAAAAAAAGAAGAAATTAAAAATCAACGGCGGCCTTATTTTAAATGGTTTGGTTACTCACTTTTTCCGATTTCCTTATCAACGTGTGTCACACGCAATTTATTTAATTAATTTTCACTTCACATGCTTTATAATCAGAATCTTTTCTTAGAAAATTTAAATTGAACTAATTATTCATTTGTTGACATATTCGCTGAATGAGAAATTCGAAAAAAATAAATATATATATATATATATATATATATAAATAATATGTAAACAGCTGTACTTAACACTAACACTTGTTAAGACACTTTTCAATGGAAAATGAAATGAAAGAGTTGAATATGAATGAAATGGAAAACTTAAAGCCTTTAAGGTTCCTTCAGTGTATGCTTTAAGCACTTTTGCCAATAATTCCACTCACGAAAGAAAAAATGCCAAAGAAAAAGAAAGCGATTCCCAGTAAATTAATATGAGAGCCATAGCACTCACTACACGATGCTATTAACCTTCATGGTCGGACTGATTGCAAATAACTACAAGATATGCAAAAATTGAAGCATAATATAGAAAAGAAAGAAGAAGAATTTTTAATTTACTTTAAGTGAACACATGTACGCATACTATAATATATGTATATATATATATATATATATATATATGTGTATCTTTCAAGGGCTACACACTACTTCTAACGCTTTCCTAATATTGCAATGCTTAATTTTTATATCCATCACCGAAGGATATACCGAGAGGTAAACTCATTTTGTCAAAACGTTTGCAACGCCCAGAAGGAAGCTTCGGAGACCGCACAAAGTATGTATATTCTTGCATAAGCATTAAGTTCTGAATCGATCTAATCATGTCCCTTCTTCCGATCTGGCTGTCTGTCCCTCTATGTAATGCCTGTTGCCCGAAAAAATGCAGCTGCCGGCTTCAAAGTTAGCGGAGGACATTCGAAGTTTTTGCAAAAAGGTTGGTTTTGATGATAGGCGAAATTGAACAAAGGACACGCCTACAGTACCACGCAAACTGAGAATATCTCTGTCTTTCGAAAAAAAATGTGCTTTTAATTATCAATCATACACTATATTTAATGGGCGATGCTGCAATATCTATATACAAATGGGTTAAATTGACCACGCCTATCCAATATTACAGCGTATCAAAATTTAATTTTTTTTTACTATATTTATAACGCGCAAGAAAAAGTTTCGAGCGCCACACAAAAGCATATAAAGTCTTGATCAGTATACAAAACTAGAATGCACCCAAACATGTCCGCTTGGTCGTCTGTCCATCTCTCTGCCTGCGCAATTGTGTAGCATTTGTATTATAATAAATATTCGAAAAATGAAGAGATCGCCTACGAATTTGCAAATAAATTAACAATTGACTTGAACTTTTCCAAGGACACGCCTGTGCCCCACAAATTTTTATTTTGAAAATAAAAAAAATCAGCCCCGCCTCCTCCTCATTACAGAACATAAAAATGCTTTCAGTTCTTTTTTCACTTTTTTTGTCTTTCTAGGATAAGGCTAATAGGGATAAACGATTCGACCAGGACCGAACATAATTTCCGTGCTTGTTTTTTTTTAAGAACAATTTGTCAAGATTCTTAAAATATGCTTCAGTTCCTACAATGAACCCATCATTTCGCCCACAGGAAAATATATTTCAGGTATGTGATAAAAAAAGATAAAAGAAGGAAAAAACATGCCAAGCATGGCATCGGGACAATCCTTATCCTTACTCACCATAAATCGTATTTTGGTATATTGTTTCATATCTAGAAGCATACTTTATTTACTCTACGATTTGAAATAATATCGATGATATGAGCTAGAAATTATATTTTCCCTTGAGCTTATCGAATTTTATGATAATTCCACGATTTATCTCGGCTTTGAGATGAAACTTTCATTATGGTGAGGGAAAATGCAGGAACAATGCAATGAGATGCAACTATTGCCTGGCATACTGCTTAAAATTTTGTCGATTACCGATTGACAATTTTTCGATGATTTTGTCGTATAGACAGACGGACATGAATACTTTTTATCTATTTTTTTTTTTTTTTTTTTGTCAAGTACAACATCTTTGATATGTATTTGCTATGCGTACCCTTTGCAGTGATTCCTGTGATGACATTTTTACTTCTTCGTTAAACAAACCCGAGTTCCTTATGTCTTTTATAATATATTATATGTATATGTGTATGTTATTCTCCTTTCTAAGCTTGACAAGCAACGTGTTGACTGCAGAGTATTACGTTTTATAAGTTGCTTTGCAAATTGCAATTAAAAATCTGTGCTGAAGTTTAAACGTTTTGCACCCATTCAACTTACTTTCTATATGATACAAATCAACCCTTCCTTCTTTGTTTTTTTTTTTTTTTTTTGCACAACAACCACAAATAAAGAATGAAAATAACGATAGAAGAGACAATGAAAGCACAAGTACTTGAATTTATGTATGATATGTTTTATATGTAACTGGACTCTCTCTCTCTCTCTCTCTCTCTCTCTTCAATTGCTTAACCATTTGTTAGTGTAATATCTGATGTTCGTTAACGCTATATGAGAGATATATGCTGATGTATATGATTTTTCTTAGGTCTCCTTAGAGTAAAGTCGCACACAAATGAAGCAATGAATCCTAGAAAAATGCATTTAAAGGGGAAATTTTTATGAACAGAACTACATGAATAAGTTATTAAGTAAGCAGGAAATCTAAGTAAATAGAATTTTATTTATTTTTATAAAAATGCGATTAAAGATTCGATAAGCAACTAATCTAAGAAGATGCGTGTATAATATGATTCTTATATCTGCTATCGTATTTGCATACTATTGAAAAGGGGAAATAAAATGCTTAAGACAAAATAAAAAATGTGTTCATAACAAAGAACATAAACTTGCAAGTTGAGCAAGTTACCTCGTGGGAGTATTTCATAAATGTACCGAGCAAAAATGGTCCATCTTTAATACACTGAGTTTATATATCGAATCAATGCATTGGATTCATTCATTCATTATAAACTAGGAACAAGTGAAAACACTATGGTGAGATATTACCTGCCATTGAAGGTTCTACACCATTTCGCTCAATACTGCTATTCACACAACCAATTGTTGGTGTTGGTGCGGGGTACGGGGTGTGGGCTTTCAGTAGCTTTTGTCCTTGAGCCAATTTCATCAAAATAACTGGAAAATTCGATAAACACAATAAACCAAACGGACCGACGGACAGGCAAGAGTTGCTTCAGAATGTGATTCTAAATCGATCGCTCCAACAAACGGTGGCGGATCTATCTCAAGAGTCCTTCTCTCTCTTGCATACGTCCGCACATACTTAATATGCCCTTGTACCACCAAAAATGTAAACCATAAAAATTTCGATTAGGGTTTACTTAGAGCGAAAATGTTAATATTTATCTTTTTTTGTTGAAAAATATTACAATTAATTATCTAGAATGAAAATACACAAATTTCGTTGTCCATTTCAATATCTTATAAATTCAAAGCTAAAAAAAGAAAAATATTCGAACCTTAAAAAAAACCCGAGCAGTAAATATAAGTTTAAATAAAAATAAATTAATTACGAAGAAATCTCCTGACCAGTTATCGCGCTTTGTCATAATCAATTTTTAAGAACTGCAAATTATTGCATTAATGGTTCCGCTTTGAAATTCTCTTGCCAACTTATATCCATCTACGTGCATCTCGATTGGATCAGCACAGAAAAGCTTTAAGAGAAACAAAGCTGAGCTTACACGTCACTTGAAGCAAGTTGTATAGACGTACTCTAGTTGTTTGAACATCTTCAAAGAATCATAACAATCATCTTTTGGGAAGCAATGAACGCATGATCGTATTTGTGAATCTTCACAATAACGGGAGGAGAACATCACTTACAAATGACATGCAAAGCATTGACTTGAACAAAGCAAAAGTAATCCGCTTGATCAGGACAATACTTACGAAGCAGTTTTTAAAACGGGAAAAATGTTCCGCTGAAGCGGACATGAGGCAATTTCCATCAAACAAAAAAATTGTAGCAGGCATCAAAGAATATTTGAAAAGCCTCTTAAGCTTAACCGCTTCGAAAATATTTATAAAAGTTCAGGGAGAATTTGCTAAAGAAAATCTGATTCATTAACTTGTGTTCTTTGCCTACATATCAACTCGTAGTTAAGGGCTGTTAAGAGTTGAGGGCCTAAGTCTGGTAGAAAGCTCTGCTATGACGGTCGAAAAAAATCATTCATAGTAGGTTTGCTATTGAGCGTAGCCGACTGTTGCTATGAATGGCAAAAATATGAATTTCAATGCTATGATGCATATATGTATTCGATCAGATCCAGTTTCTAATTAATGTGACACGTATCGTATTATTGCTATGTTGCGTTTATATTTTATTCGTTTTCCTATGCTTTTACAATTTTCTTAGGTCTAGCGCGATTTCGTACACGTTGAGGCTTAGTCGCAACAACTATACATAGTCTGAGTATATGGCTAATAAGTTTCCAATACTTAATGACTCATTTAGTTCGTGAGCCCCTTTAACAGTGCACATCCAAGTCTTTTTCAAAATAACACAGTCCATCAATAAGAACAAGTATACTATGTCTTTGTTGAATTTTTTTTGTTGTTGTTCTAGCATCAGTCCCAAAAACATTTTTTTTTTAATTCTAATTTTTTAACAGTGTCTTACAGAAACTTGTCTATACAGGAACACACTACAATTAGGGGAATATCGTGATCAGAAATTGTTCGGTTTACGGTCCATATATGTGTGTCAGGTATGGGATGTGATAATTTTTTACTTTATCTCGTTACACTTGTTCATCCTGAACACAGCATTTCCTTGTTTAGTGTACATTTCGCTTTAGAGAGTTCAGCTCGTAGAATGCAATAAACAATTTGAATAGACTCCCAAAACGTTACGTGTACGAATTACTGTTTTTTCCAACATAATTTCCAGCATAAATTCTGTTGATGATAATTGATTGGTTGCGAAATTGATTTTTATTCTCAATTTCAATTTCAATTTTTATATGTACAGCGCACGGACATTATATACTGAATTTTCACTGTACACTGTAACTTCAATTATGTTTGCATGATGAAAATGAACCATTCTTATCTTATACGTTTGTGCAATGAAATGCTCTCTTTCACTTTTTTTCCACGATCCTTTGGGAAAATATTTCGTTTTTTATCGTCTTGTACGATTTTTCAAAATTGACGAACTACATTTTTTCGTACGTATTTTTGTACACAATTTTATTTTTTGCACGGTTCTTGAAGGAATGCATTCATCGTGCAAAAAAAGAATTGGGTGTATGTATTGTTAGGAATATCGCATATGATAAAATAACGCTACAGAAATACTACCTTTTTTTAATGTGATTGATCAATTATTCAGGGAATGCCGCCTACGGCTGTAACACGATGATGGCCAAAAAGAAGTGAAAAACCGAATAAGAATGGCCGTAGCGTAGTGAGTGTGTGGCTAATCAGTAAGTGTTTTATGACTTTAACAACTGACTGCTTATGATATGGCTATGACCAAGTATGCTCTCTACCGTATTGCGATTTGGACTCATAAGCGGCGACTTGGTAGTCGCAACTGCGAAAGCCCAATTTAAATGAAAATATTGGGCAGGCAATAAAAGCAAAGAACGATTTTTGATCCTTTACTTCTCGACGTCATAAAATAAAGGCAACTCGTGCAGCCGCGATTGACAAGATTAACATAAAAAAAAAAAGAAAAATCACGAGAGATATTCAACAAGCAAAAGGATTAACCAAAAAAAAAGGGAAAAAAAAACCATATCAAAATGAAATCTGGTATGAGAGATTTATTTTCACAAATATGCATGAGCAGAGCATTCGTTAAGCGTCATGACATTTGAAGAATGAAATTGAACAGTTGCGGTAAAATGGTGTTAAATATAAGTTGTTGTGAATAGTTTTCCTAAAGTTCACGAGTAAAATCTATGCAGTGGTAGGAGTGTAATTGCAGAACGATTTTATATTGGGATGATGAAATTGTTGTTGTATCTGTCTGTAATCTCGGCACGATTGGATATAAAACTTGATTTAATTAACGAGAGCAAAGGCAAATTTTACCAAGAAAACATTTAAAAATCTAAAATTGGATTTTCTTAATAATATGCCTCGCATACGAGCAAAGTTTGTTTAAGCAACTATACGAAAACACATATATACATATTTGTCTCCGAAAATTCCGTTTACAACGTTGTCACTAATGCTGCTTAACAATGACAAAATGTAGTTTTGTGAACATGGTTACGTAGATATGTCGAATCCTTTAACCAAACGAATGACTTAAGCTGCAATTTGGCAAATGCTTGTATACGTTTTCGAGACTCATTTTTTCTTTGTCGTTGCTACATATTTTTTTTTTTATTTTTTTTTTTTTTCATTTCCTTTGCTCTCTGGCATATTGGGACTTTAAGAGCTTTCATCATCATTTTTCTACTTTCCTCGTTTTATTTTATATCCTATATACCTCCGCACATACACACACACACACACACACACACACACAAACCCTATATATATATAGGGTGTATATATATATATATATATATATATATATATGTGTATGTGTGTATATGTGTATAATGCGTTTGGTTGTATGTGCATTCATTCAATTGTTCACACATGAATTCTCTTATGACAAATGAAAAGTTTTTTTTTTTTCTTGTTTTTTTCTTGCATTGGTATGAAAGTCCATAAGCATAAGCTAAAACTCTATTACCACTTTGATCGCTTTTCTCGCTCTTGCATTTGCTTTTTTTCCTTACTCGAATCGCAATAGCACTAATGCTTTGAATTGTTGATACTAAGAGTTTCGTTTTGTCTTGTCCTACCATTAAGCCTGTTATTTATCAACTGCAGATGTTGCTACTTCATCTACGAGTGTACAGGTTATTTCCGTGATATCAGCAAACGACAAAACCAAAATATCTTTACTAACAACATATCTTCGTATACACAACACAACACAATGCAACACAATGTATTATTTTATTCTTACAATACAGTACAATGCAATGAAATGTATATTTGTGTGCGAGTATCAGTTAACCCCACCAGAATGACTGATTGTTTTGAAAAATGTTTATAACTTTGGCTTTGGCTTTTCGTGTTTATTCTTATGGAAACAAATTTTCCCTTGCATCAGAAAATCAACTTTGTTTACAAAAATACTTTTCTTATTTTCCTTTTTTTTTTTTTTGTTTTTATTATTTTTATTATTTTTTCTTCAAAATGTATTTTATTTAGTTTTAATATTGCATTTGTGTACATTGTGGACATGTTATCAAAAATTGCAAAAATGTCATTTGGATATGAGTTCTTTATATTTTTTAACAACTTTTGACATCCTCTCTTAAGAGATTTTTAAATGTATTTCAAAATTGTTTTACATTTTTTGATTTGAATGCAAAATATTTTCAATTTTTTTTGTTTTTTTTTTAATTAAAAAAAATTTTTTTTTTCCTTAATTAAATATCCATGTGTTTGCATATCAATTAGATTATTTATAAACTATGAAAAAAAAAAATATATATATATATTTTTCTTTATGAGAAAAAAATTGAAAACTAATTTTTTTTCTTAAACAAAACATTTCCAAAAAGTTTTGTTTTTTTAAAAGTTTCTATAAAGGTTTTCTTTCTACTAAGTCCACATATGAAAGGAGTTTTATTATATTCGTGTCGAAGAATTCTTACAACTAAATTATATAAAAAAATAATTTAGTTTATTAAAATCAATGCTTATTTAGAAATGGCATTTTTTTTTAATTCATTTTATTTCTCTTAGGACATCAAAATTCGACTACTAGTCTTTCAGCTCTTTTACGGAGGATTAACAAAGGATTAACTGCACTATACAAGTGTAATCGGATGTACGGAACGGATAAAAGCTTATGATCGCATCGCAAAACTTTTTTAAGTGTAGAAAAAGTGCCATTGTTGGTTGTACGTAGTAGGGACCACTAACGACCTTGATTCGTAGGAGTGTATTTAATACAATCAAGAGATGAAACTTGGTCTTGATTGAAATTTGAAGTACAATAAGTAAATTGAATTTGGTTTTGGCTGCGACTGTACTTGTAGAACAGCTTCAAATCCTCGCAGAAGATATCCGTAAAGTATCTGAATAGCAGAACACCGACCGATTGCTTCAATAGTGTTAGGGATGGAAATCTGCTCCTCACTCTCTACTCTTAAACGCGCTATAAGGGTTCAATTGTGTTGAGGTCTGGCGATTGTGATGGCCAGGGCAGGTGTTTGATAATACTTTGATGCGGCTCAATGTCAGACTTAACGCTCTTAGCTGTGTGTATGCGCGCACTATTTGGCAGTAATATGCTAACCATAGTAATAATTTCATCGTTAAGAATGTAAAGATGTTAAATTTTCGTAAAAGTCCCTATATAGGGTAGGGCACAAAAATAGACGCACGTGGTCCAAATTTTGTTGAGTTAATTTTTATATCAAATTGCTTTTATGGGTTAATTTTCATCATCACATATTAAAAATGAAACTTTTCTGCCCTATAAAGGGCCAATTTTCGGGAACCTCTTTATATAGGATACGATTCAAAAAACAGGCCGAGATGATCTAAATTTGTTACAGTTAATTTTTGTTATTTTCAATTACTGTTATGATATATTTATATCATATGAAGTTCAGTTTTCGTTATATGAGGGGGTGCCAAAAAATTGCCCGAGCTGGGCCAAAGATTTCGTACCAATTAAGAATGTCGAAATACTACTACTTAGCCACGTTGGCCAAGAAGTTTTGCAATTTTTTTTTCATATAATGACTGTTCAAAATATGGCGGTGCATGGGGAGTGCTTGAAAAAGTGGTGCGATCCAAATCATTCTCAATAGCGTTCGTTCTTTGGCCAAAGCGCGTCAGTGTATCAAATATTAATGAAAATATGTCAAAAATTTGCGACTTTTAAACTGAAGAAAATTTTGCATGAACAGACATGAGACGGATGGACG
Source organism: Glossina fuscipes (assembly GCF_014805625.2). Lineage (NCBI taxonomy): Eukaryota > Metazoa > Arthropoda > Insecta > Diptera > Glossinidae > Glossina > Glossina fuscipes. Next base: position 49,062,345 of record NW_023998415.1, on the reverse strand, counting down.
GACAGACAGGATTCGATGGATTCAGAATAAGAGGCGTTTCGAATTTAAGCACTTCTGTGTGATACATACGTCGGGACAAACATAATATACTCCCTCTCACAAGCGGTATAGGATAATGAACGTTTGGAGTTTAGGTAAGGAGAAGTAGGTGCGATAGAAAATAAAATCAATTGTGAATCATTTCGCCCGAAAAAGCCAAGTAAGAACAATTGCTGTTGATATCGAAGGTCTTTGCAAACAGATCAACAGTTTCGAGTCGATAACGTGCAAATTTGAAAGTGGAAGTTTGGTTTCATACAAAATAGAACTGAGAATAATTCGTACTTGCATTCATTTAAGCTTCAGTTAATTTCAGTTAAACTTATCCCGCAAGATTATTTACAATATCGTACATATATTATTAAGATGCGAATTCCTGTTGCTCAAAGTTGAGAAAGCAAATCTAAATCTAAAGAGCATTTTACTCGATAGATTTACGCTTATTCTTGAGCCATTCTTTTCTTTCTACAGCTCCTGTTGGTCTTTCCACCCGTGTTATTTAAGTCTATTAGCATATTAAGAAGCTCTTAATGCTTACACATACATCCATTTGTACGCACGTCCACGCACACGAACATAAACGTATATACACACGTACATAGACATTTTAAAATACTTTTTGTAATAACTATAAACAGTTGCAAAGAATTATTTTGCCAACTGCCAACTTTTGCTGTTAATATGAAAAGTTGCTTATATTACGGAAAAGAAGGAAAAAACATTTTTGAAAGAAAAACGGAAAATAAACTGTAGAATAGGAAGATATGAATACATATATACTCACATGAACAAGTGGTAAAAAAGTTTTGCTTTTCTGCTTCATTAAATAAAATTTTTACAGCATGAAAAACGACTGCAAAAACTTAATACATTCAGAAAGGAATTATGGGAGAGCATTACTATAAAGCAGCAACAACTAAAATGAGAAACGAGAATACGATTAATTTTCAACTGCAAGAGTCATTCCTTCGATACGCGTCCTTCATCGATAACTCCATCGTGAAAGATTGTTGAGATTTATGCACGGAACCATGCACCCCGCATATATGCTTCCTCTCTCAATTCAACACATTAGAGTTGATATCAAGAAAATTCATTATACTCTATACCGCTATGTAGACGTTAAGTTTGTACGGATGTACGAGATAGACTCAAATATTATTATATTTAGGTTTGTCTGTCCATCTTTCCACTTTCGATTTTTGTGTTCAGTCCACAGACCGTAATTTTTAGGATATTTTGGTGAGATTTGGCACACCGACGTGTTTTGGCCCAAGCGCGACCCCTATTAAAAATAGTTTTAATCGGGCCTCGACTTATTTTGAAGAGTAGTTATATGAATAATTATTGCGTGGTAGTGACACACTGCTGGGTAGTGTAGGGTATTTAATCGGACATCGTGACACACTATGGTGTCCTTATTTGCTTTTATTTTGATAATGGAGTCTAAGAAGGTAAAGACGAAGGCGATGGCAACACTAAAATAATGAACTCTTGCTTTATATTATATCTATATGGTTTGTCCCTTGCTTCTGACCACATGCCCGCCAATATTGTCGGTTTGCTAATGTATTTTTCACATTAGTTATGTAAATAAAAATATGCATACAAACTAACACTATTCACTTTAATCGTCAGATTAGGAAGAGAGTTTGTGAATTCGAGAGCTAATTACTCCCAAGCTATATATGGCTAAATTGACTAAAATCGAAAAGCTGTGATATCGGTATGTTGTACATTATAGTGTTATATTGTCTAACATTGACCGATACGGGTTGTGGGTTATAAACGATAAAGCTTATCAAAGTATACCAAAAGATCCGTAATCGCGACTACCGTGCTCGCGCACCTGCAGTGAACGTTCGATCGCCAAGGGTACAACGTTAACCGGTCGAGTGCACAATTCAAGATTGCTGTCGCACTCTATCCCTATTTCTCTATATCTTATTTCGCGAAATTTCTCTCGCATCAATAAAGCAACAATATATATGTTTCTCTTTTGAACTAACTATCTTGCTGACGTATATGGGGTAAGCATGCGCAGAGCGCTTTGCTCATCGTGAGAACTTGTTTGTGATGCGTGACGGAATTACAGCTAATTTTTGCTGATGCATGCAAAGAGAGCTACAGTTTGCATTGATATGCATACTGATATGATACGAAGGATTCGCTAAGAAAGAGCTGATAAGTGTTATTGCATATATTTATATACATGGAGGCAATTACTTGGCCCGTTGCTCAACTTTAATGCTTATTCCGCACTGTTGTTACTGTTTGTCTAAGCTGTGGCATTTCTTCAAAACGTTCAGAAAATTTTCTTTCTCTTTTCTTCGAAAATTTCTAGATACGGCCTACGATAAGTTTTAAAAATCATGTCACAATTTGTGTGTGTGTGTGTGCGCAAAACTAACTTTTTTCATGGATTGAAAAGCAAATTATCATCATTAACGGATTAAATGGCAAAGCAGATGAAAGAACTTGAACTAATCCTGGGTTAAAAACTTTCTTCTCTCTTTTTGGAGGAGACACACTGCACGCAATTAGATTACCTAGACCCATATCCCACATATATTTATACTAGATCCATATTCCGTTTGAGATGAAGTAATATTCAGTTTTTAGATGATTGAACTAAGGGTAAACGGTAGCCTCCATATAAATATGAAACTTACTAGAATTTCTTAAATACCATTGAAATGAAACTTGAAAGAATGCAAGTGTCAAGTTAGCCTCGCCACCATGTGCGGATGAAACTGTCTTATCTCTTTGTAGCAAATAAATATGGGGGCACTTATCAAACTTTTGCCTTCACATAGAGGCAAATACTTTAGTTTAAACTGTATTCTCTTCACCTCAATAGTGTTCGTATCAAAAATTTCAACTCTAATAGAACCTCTCTCTCTCTCACATTTATCCTGTTTTACTCTTTTTTTTGTAACCATTTAATCTGAAAAAAAGGAATAAGTTTTTTGTACCCTTGCATGTGCATGTATGCCTATGAGTCTGTCTGAAGATTTTTAATTGAAAAGTTAAAGGTAAGATTTCAAGAAAGTTACAGTAAAAGAAAGCTATTAAGTTTTCTCATATATTGATGTATGTATGTATGGCATTAAAGGTATGTATATAGAAAAACTTATACAAATTTACAAAAACATGCTGAAAATAATGTATAAAATATTGGCGAACTAAACAGTTCACTGAGATGATTGCTATGAAAAACAAAATTTAATAATTAATTTTTAACTATATTTAGAAAGTTTGTTTCTTAATCAGCAACAATTCTTATCCTGTATCTGCTTAACATATTCATAAACGAATATTTTATTCCCTAGAGTTGCGTTTACTTGCAAGTTTCCATGGTTTACCGAAGATTGGCTTGCATCCAAGATAAATTAAAATAAAATGTCTCTTAGCTAGTTTTCAAGTGATTTTGTTTGTTGCGCACGACCATCATTAGTTAGTTATAGTTTATGCCAAACAAACTCGAAAAATATGCTGAATAGACAGACAATTACGGAATCTATGAGCAGCAATAGTAAGTCTATTGTACAATATGTACATGGAAGGGAAAGAGATAAGCGCAAGCAAAACATAAACAATAAGTTTTGCCTCGAAGCCAAATAAATATTTTTGTAAGAGAAATTTTCTTGCACAAGCAGAATTTTATACGAAATCATTTCATTTTTGCTCCTTTTTTCGTCTTTTTTTCCCTTTTTCTTTTATTTATTTATTTTTATTTTTATTTTTTTTTGGTTTGTAATAAATTTGTAGAATAAGGTGATAACAGATAGATAAAAGCGTTAGGTAGAGATAAATTAAATTTATTATATCAGTCCGTCATCATCTAATGAAGATATGAGAATTCATACGAAAGCAGAACTTTTCCTTATGACTCTTCAATAACATTTTAAAGAAAATCACTTCTCCCCCAAAAAATTTTTAGGAATTTTCATTACGAAGGCATTATTAGAGTTACGACTAATCCATCAAGTTGCATTTACTAAGGAAATTTTTAATGATATTTATATAGGTTCAATGGATCGGATGGAAGAGATCGGATGAATATATTGATTTTACCAAAACGTATGCCGCACCCATAAAAGAATGTCTTTTTCATTTTCTTTCTCTTTCTCCTTAGTTGTCTTCTTTGTAACCATCACCAAGTTACACGTATAGAAGATATGCGTATGAGTGATTGTCCTTATTAAAGAAAGACTTAATACATCACCTTCCAATGCTTTTGAACGTTGATACTGAGAACCAGAAGTTCTCTTTCAATTAGCAAGCATCAACTTTACACAAATGCCAGGAATATCTATTGGGACTACTATCTAGTTCCGTCTGTTCTCTAATAGAGAGAGAGAGAGAGAGAGAGAGAGAGAGAGAGAGAGAGAGAGAGAGCGTAAGCATTACTGTAGGATGCTGAATAAAACTATGACTTTTTCCTGACTTGAAGGTAACTTTCTTTAAGCTGCACCCAATTAACATCATTTTCGGGAAACTTTACTTTTCCTGTATAACTCGATTAATTAGTATTGCAAAACAGCTAAAAAAATCATGACGTAGTATAGGCGAACACTAGTTAAGAATACTTTGATCAATCTGTTCAATCATTTTTTTCTAAAATAAATGCATTTCTGACCACAAGCAAATCGATGGATTTGTTAGGCAAAGCAAAGCGTACGTTTCTTAATAGAACAAATATACTTACTTATATATATATAATCTTTGCTAGCTGACACCACCAGTTAGTTATCTGTTAAATTAGTTGTGTCAGTTATTCAGTGATGCCATCCTATTATATTAACAATTATTAAATTGTTCACTTTTAGACAATAAAAAAAAAAAAAATATTTCGGCTACTGCTTATACATTTCTTGCTATCTACCCTCTTAAATAGTTCGCTTTTTCCCAGAATTTTTCAAATAAATAAAAAATATTGATATCAATTCAAGGCATTCACCAGAAGATGTTTTCACAAAGCTAGAGAAGGCCGAGTTGACATACCATTATGTTGGCGACAAGACCAAAAATTTGATTATTTTTCAAAAAAGAAAAGAGACAATTGAAATGAATTATTTATCATTGTTGTTTGCTCTTCTCCAAATATGATTATGTGTGTGTAACGGTTGTAATGGTTTTCGCATAAGAAATTCAAGAAAATACAGTGAAGGTCTAAACTAGGAAACACAATTAAAATGTAACGGCGATGGGACACATATACACATTGTTTCACACAATCTCATTCATGATCAGAAGTGAATGTGTGTGTGCTAGGTTGGGCATCTTGATTTAAGCAGGAACAAAATAATAATAACATGTTGCATCATTCAATAAGTCCCCTTTCGGGAGTATACGTCATAGCAATGTTGGCAAACCGATACTGTTTCTGGACACCATTGACTTTCAAAATCTCATAGCAATTCGGTCAATAGTTTACAACTTACAATTATTTAATAGCACTTCCGCTTTGGACGGCTTTCACCGGTTACTTCTCGCTTGGCTGACTGCCGATATAACTCTGTAGTCATATATCACACAAAAAAATTCTCCTTTTATTTCATTTAAATAGCGCCAGACAGCGCTTTGAGTCATCTACACACTGTTGTCAGAAGCGAGCAGACCCGACACCCATATTGAGCGCAGCTTTCGCAAGAGCAAATGTGTAGGCGAAACAGATGCACTGCCTTCTAAAATCTTTAAAGTGTCAGCACACTCACGGAACTTCATTTTCAAATGTTATCTTGTTTGAAGGTCGATACTATCTAGAAATCATTTGGGTCTGTCAGCTGTCCTGCCATAAACGTTTCATCTAAGAGACGAAATGAGTGAAGATTTTGGAGAACTTCTTAGCTTAGATTAATATTGATCCGAGATTGATTCTAGGGGATAAAAATAAAAGTAAAGCTCACCAAATGGAATTTAATCTGTCTGCGTGAAGTGTATGATGACGATGCTAACAGTGCAGCTAATATATGTAAAACCTGGAAATTGTATTGAGATGGTTGAGACACACTTACTTTTAATTCATTTCAATAGACTTTGTTTAAGTTTGAATTTTATAAAGTTTTCACAAACAACTAGAAGTGCAGAGATCTTCAAAGAAACCATCAACCAACTTGCGGGCATATACTGAATCCATCTAGCGATCGCCTGTTTCCTTTAAGTTCCCAAAGTACTTTCTCCCAACGTTTTATAGCAAACGCTTTACCAAACACACACGCTCACACACGGACATAATTAATTTTGGCAAACATATTTTTGCATTCGCGCCATAATATCGCTTACATTTAAAACATTGAACGAAGATATTACAAATTTCGGATTTTCTCCTCAGAGATTTCAAGGCAATGCCAAGGATAAATTTTCAGTTATAATAGCAATAATAATGAAACTGAAGGTGTGGTAAACGTATCTGGGTTTAGATAGGAAGGCTGCAAAACTAAAGTACACAAGGACGTATTAGAGGCACTTATTTTAAGCTTACGTGCAATTTAATGAGAAACTGGGCTTTGCCGATTACTGATACTTACTTAAGGTACTAAATATAGACAACATTTCGTGCGGGGCTTATGAGCGCGCTAGTTTTACCGCTTGCATGCAATTTTAAACATTGGAACCGTTATTGGATACTCCGGCAACTATCAGAGAATGCATACGAAATCGCAACGTATATCTTATGAAAGCAACTTTTGTGCACTTCTTCTTTGTTCCCGGAAAATGAAAAGCGCCCGGCAAATTCGTAAAAACATGTAAGCTATTTTCGAGGCAGTTCGTTTTGGGAAAATTTTGCTTTCCAGATGCTTCTCTCGCCTATCAGTTACTTCCTATCAATATTAATCAAATCAAAGTTTTAAACGACTTCACTGAACATTCGGCGTCATCAACTCCACAGTTCGATCTGTTTCTGTACGCCATCTACGCCATTTCATGCGCTACGAAATTTCGTTACGAAATAATGAGTGGACAGAATACATTAATAGCGTTAGAAATACTGGATATAACACGACGACCATTAAAAATTGTCGGAATAAGGGAAAAGTAAATGTGTTTTTTTGCAAAAGTTGACTTTCTTTCATTAGCAGAAGTTTCTTCAGGAGTAGTACTTAGAGTCAGTTCCACACTTCTCTGATATTTCGATGACTGTTTCAGGGAATGATTTATCGAAACCCTTCAAGAATGCTTCGGTTTTCATGACGATCTCATCGAATCATTTTCCAGAAGGAGTATCCTGCTGACACTTGCAAATAGATAATTACTGCTACGCACCAGGTCTATAGAAGACGGTAGATGGGACAACAATTCACATTTTCATTCATACAATTTTGCCTTTGTAGCCATTGAATGGTGGCAAGGCTTTTTTTCTTGACAGCAGCTCTCTCTCACTCTTATCCGCTCGTGGTTGTTTTCTTGTTTTTCGCAATTTTCACACCTCAAGCAAACCAATCTATTCAATATTCACTATTTATGGTTCTTGCTTTCTGCACTAAGCGAATTATCGATTCCGGCATCCATGTTGCGTCTATTGCCAAATATCGAATCACTAATCGTTAATGTTTTGAAATTTTCTTCTCGGAAGCTTTAGCTTTAGCTTTTTTTAAGCCCCTTCTCTTATAGGAAATAGCAAATATTTTTCGACTATTGAGAATAATTTTCAAATACTTGTCTGGGATAATAGACACTATTTTTAGCGTCCACTACGTTCATCAGCATTGTTGTTCGGACGACCTCGTTTAAAGTGAGCAAACCATCGATAATTTGTCTTTTTCGACTGAGAAAAGTCGCCACAGCACTTGTTAAGGCAACGCCGAGCTTAAATGATATTTTTATAGCCTATACTAGCTTGTTGTTTTGTGTCCAACTTACAGATCGGAATATTTTGAGATATATTGATTAAAGTCTGTCACACCGACATGTTTTGGCCCAAGGACGAACGCTATTGAAAATGTCTCGCAACGGACCACTGTTTCGGTCAGTTCTCATATAACACTTTTTTTAGAAAAAAGTTGCACGACTGCTTAGCTGCTCTAAGCGAAGTGGTATATGGTACATAAAAGTGGGCCCTGTGCACCTACACTGTGCACAATACACAAAATTCGGATTTCTTCCTTGTTTTTTTTTAAAACAACAAACGCAGCGTCATCAAAATCATCGTAACTCGTAATCCAGTCATCGAAATGACATGAAATTTCGACAAGCGTCGCCTGAAGGTTGACAATTTTTAAAACTAATACGGATTGTTAGAGACGGCATTTAGGTCATAGTCCTAGGAGTTATTGATCCATATGATAGATTTATTTATCGCCTGAGTTGAACATAATTTCCCCTTTGTTTTAATTTATAAAAAAATTCCTATATGTCTGTGTAAAATTCCTGACGGTTGAATTGGTTTATTTTGTTTTGTTATTAAAAAAAAAAGGGAGAAGAAAAATAGTAGAAAAAAAGCTAAAAATTCAATCAACCACACACACGTTCATTAAATAAAAGTTTTTGTTTTGAAAAAAAAAAAAAAATTTTTTTTGAGGAAAAACTAGTAAAATAAATAAAAAATTTCTATAAATTTTTCGAGAAATCAAATCGAAATCAGAGCATTTTATTTGCTAGACAATCGTACATGAAAAACAACAACTTTAAAATTTTACACAAACAAATGAACAACTAAAGTAAATGCGACAAAATATCATAGCATTGCCACACTTGCTGCATTTAAACGACTTCCTGTATGACTATAATAAAAAAAAATAAGTAAGAACATTACTTTCGGGCAAGGCCGACTATTAGATACCCTACTATCTGTTCGCCTAACACAGACATGTCCAATATTACATATTATTTTCTGGAAAGACATACTTTTCATGAGGACAGATTGACACATGACGCGATCCAAATTTACCAGATTGAATTTGCGTACCGAAAAGTTTATTATCATACAATAATAACAAATTTTACTTTCTCTCCATAAAAGGGCTTGCTTTCCATGATAAACCCTATATATGTTGTGGTCTACATGATCCGAGTTCGCTTTCGTTAAATTTTTTGCTATTGTGTATCAATTTTCATCATAAGATATTAATTGTTAAATCTTTTTTTGCAGGGCTTCCCACATGGGCCTGGGTCTAAGAGATACACCAATATGGTCCAAATTTCGTCCACTTAATTTTTATGTCAATCTGCAATCACGAACAAGTAGACTTTTGTAAAAAAAAAGACTTACTTGACCCAAATTCGGCACTGTTCATTTCTCTGTCCATCTACTATTATGAACCAATTTTCGCCATGACATATTCAAAATTAAACCTTTTAACCATACAAAGATTGAGTTTTCCTTGGTACGGTGATATGGGAGCGGATTCAAAATATTGCCCAAGACGAATCAAATTTTTCGTATCAGTTTAGAATACCGGAATACTACTACTCTGTGACTCTTGTCGAAAAATTTCAAAAACTGCAATTTTGCGTTGCGTGGGGAGTGATGGAAAAAATGGATCAATCCGAACCATATTCAAGAGCATTAATGCTTGGGCCAAATTGCGTCAATCTATTAAATTTCAATAAAATATCTCGAAAATTGCGACGTGCCCGTTGAAAATAAGTAGTATGTGAACAGAAATCAGACGGACAGACAAGTTTAGATTGGTGCAGAAAATAATTCCGAATCGATCGGTATAGTAAAAGTTAGGTCTATCTTAATGCCTTCTGGGTGTTACATATCTCCGCACAAACTTAAAATACCCTTAAACAAAGGTGATGCAGGGTATAAAGAGAGCTCGCAGGCTTAGATATTAAAGTGCACAAGGGATAGATAAATTTATCTTTTCTCTTTTTCTTTTTTTTTTTGTTAGCCATATATTTCAGAGAAATTTTAAAGAAATTATTAATGTAACAAAAAGGAAGGAAGACATTCTATTCGGCTTAGTTCGAATCTTTTAATAACCAGTACTTACTTGTTTTCGCTTCTTTCTAACGGGCATATGTCGAGGAGATTAAGAGAAAAGCGACACCAAACAAAATTGAAATAAACGCATGTTCATTAGGAAACATGCGTTCTCATTAGAAATGTAAAAATTAGTAACATTTATAGAAAAATACCAGATAGGGCAGTTCCTGCAGAACTGTTCCATTTACACAATATATTCCTTACTATTATCGTTCTTTCCAAGCACTTGTAAACGCTGTAAAGCCGTGCATTTGGCTGCATTTTAGGATAATGTCTGCAACGTTTTCACTTGTCGTTTGAATGGTCATGGAAACTTTGCTATAATCGACATGGATAGCGGCTGATGGGTTGGCATTAAATTCTTCGAAACGAATTTTCGCTATAAACTTTTTACCTTTCGGCCAACTATTCTAATAATAATAATAATAAAATGAATACATCGCAAGTATTCGTCTTTTCCTCGCATGCTCGGGACGTAATTTGTTTTCTTTTTTCTAAGGAAGTGGAACGAGTGGAGTGGAACAACTGTTATTTTATTACTATTTACTGATTAGGTAAGAGTTGATGTTTAAATGAACCTAATAACCTTTAAAAGGTAGCTCAAATTTTGTCCTCAACGTTAACGTGTGGTGTACCTGTAATGTTCAATTCAACTGAAGCATAGTTGGTTATGATCAAATCATTTTCACAGTCTTAAGTAATAAAGATCAAGAAGATACACTGTTGTAATATTTAATAAAATCTAGTGCATCTTCTTCTGTGGCGAGAATAAACAAAAAAAAAAAAAAAAGTTAAGAAATGAAAAACTTGTATGTAAGCCGGTTAAAAGTCGTGCGAAAATAGTGAAACATTCTAGTAAACAGATACAAGTCAACTAATCAAGATAGTACGATGCGATGGTAGCAAGTTTTAGACATTGAACTTTAGTTTTCCTTTTCTGTTTTCCGGGGTAAAAACCAACTGGTTTCTGCTGAAATGTAGTCATAAAATTTCAGCTTCCACCCCCTACCATTCTCTTTAATTTCATTAGTAAAGATTTTTCATTCGATATTCGCCGATTTTCATAATCTTTATGCCCGATATTTAGGCACTGGCACACTGACTGGCATTACTATTTTCGAAAAATGTGTTCGTTCATTGCGTTCAGGATTACGTTCTTCTTCTTTTCTTTTAAATTGGATTAATTACAATCCACAGTGCACGGCAATGCCTGGCAGTCATTAATCATATATGCGAATATGCTTGAGCTTTAGCTTTATCGATGACATTGAAGTGCTGAAACCAAACTTGAGATGAAAGTTTAGATGAGATAAAGTCGGTTTAATTTCCAAACAAGCGAAGAGTAAAACATAAAAAAGAAAAGAAAACCAGAGAAAAAGAGAAGAAGAAATTTGCTATTGAGGCTTTTATTTTGATGACAAAGAAAATGTTATAGCAAGAAAGTTGCACTCGCACATAGATTTGATATTTGAAAAAAGTTTGGCCTCCTCCTCCTCCTCCTCACCCACAGTATTAAGTGTTAACAGTAACGCCCTTGAAGAGTTCATAAAAAGAAAAACATTTCTTTGTAATCACAATAGAAGCAATATTTTATAGTTGCTAACAAGACGAGACGAGAAGACAATACGAAAAGTCTTGCTGTTGCGCCCTTTATTTAATGCGTAAAATTTATGGGGCAATATGTCTTAACACTCAACGCCTTGCAATAATACATACATAAAGAATATATCTTATAAGCATACAACTATATTGTTTACTCTGCTCTTGTGCATACAGTTACACATACAAGCTTGAAAAGTCAAATTGCAAAAATAGACAATAACCACAACAAGCATGTATATATATATGTTAGTTTGTATGCTAGATAAAGCTACGACGTGGCATACGGTCACGGTGATAATACGCTGATGAAATTGATTGATTTATTGCATTTTACGAGTTGAATCCAAATAAAAAAAAGAAAAAAAAAGAAGCAGACTAAACTGCTCACGTTGACTATTCAGTTCAGTATTTTACGACGTAATCGCTAACTGGATAGAACTTTTCGTTTAAACCGAGGATTTTCTTGTCGTTAAACTCATCGTCGTTACGATCATTTTTTTGCATTTATGCAATGATAATGTCATCTTAGGTTTTCCATTCGGTTTCATCTGCTTGAGGTTTTCTTTTCGCATTATACGGATCTTGTCACGGCTTACTTTAGTCTAAATCGTTACACATGTTGTGGAAAGTGTAATTAATTTATTACGGAAATTATAGAATATATATATATATTGGTTTTCCCTTTCATAGAGACATTCGCGGTGCATGTAAAGAGCCTTTCACCACTACTAATAAATAAAAAATGTCAAGCCTTAAAATAGAATTGACTCACATCATCATCATCATCTTAAAGCCATGGATGACAAGGATTTCTTTTAAACATTGATGAGGAGCAGGAAATTATCAGCGTATTAGCAAGACTTTGTGTGTAAAAGGCTTGCTTGTACTTTTATTGAAATGAAAAAATATATATATATGTGGTAAATATTTATATAAGCCTTAAAGGTCTTGAAAGATATATATTTGATATCCACATCATGAGATCAAAAGACAATTATTATTAAGTTTAATTCGATATAACAGTGAGGTTTTTCTATTGCCTATTATTGAAATTATTAGGTCGAAAATAGAGAAAATTAAATTCCCCGGGAAATAATCGAAATTTGATTAATTGAGAAAATATTTCGGGATTAAAATCAAACTTGAATTTAATGTTTCTTCCGTTACATCTTAATAAAAGCGTTTTTCTTTACACTTAAGGAATTTTTTTGTACAAACAATGACATTCTCTACTAATGCATATGAACATACGTTTTAATCATCATCATCATCATCATCATCATCATCGGGCAAACAATCATATAGGTATACACGTGCGAAAAATGTATAACGATATATGTAAAGTTACGAGGATTTGAGAGTAGAAACCTGGAAAGTATTATTAATCTCATGCTAACGTTAGACTTTGAAACTCGTTAGCGGGATTCATTCAATTTTTCATTTCAGTAGCCGTCTATTCGTCTTTTTATTGTAATGGTAGAAGTTTTAAAATTCATAAAGAGGCAAACGCGGAATGCGGCAACTTATTCTCTCAGTGAAATTGAAAGCTGAGCTTAATCCGCTTACACACGCATTTGCTAAGGTTGCAAAAGTAAGGAAAAAACTTTAAAATGAAAAATTGTAAATTTTATAAAATTTTCTTCAAGAACTTCAAAACTGTGGCAAATAGTTGAATTTACAAAATAACCGACGTTTTCAAACTTTGCCAACAATCTACTCGCACTAGGTTGAGCTCGGTTATGAAATAATATCATTCATTACATTAAGCTCGGTGTTCGCGGATTCAAATCTCAGCGCGATAGCGTTTACTTTGGTTATAGATATAGTGAGTGCTTAATCGGTAAAGGCATAGATAGCACTTATCGATTGGGCACAGAGCCACCACCTCCCTATTTCTTTCTTTCTTTACCTTTCCTCCTTCCTGTCTCACCGTCACCGCGTTATGCGAATTATGGGCATCCCAGGTAAACAGTTCATAGCTAAGCAGTCTTCGCAAGCACTTTGAATTGATTAAATGCAGTGCACAGGTATACAGGTAGAGACGAATTTTGAAATTCTCCAATATCTTTTTTAGCGACTATTCTTTGAATCGGAACGTTTAAGGTAAAGTCTAACTTAGGGAAAGAACAAAAAAAGTGTTAAAAGCAAATAAGAAAATTTCTTTCGACTATGGGGGAACCTTTCACACCCGCCACCTACCTTTGAAAGAAACCTGTCTGCCATAATTTGTATTATTTTTGACCAACTTGCAAGCAATAGCTGCACTTGTACGATCAGGAAAATCCTTATCATATAAACAGAGTGAGACTGACAGACGCAAGGGCAGACGTGTTTTTGAACGCATTAAGAACAATACCATATAAACTTTGTATAGTCTCTGAACCGTCCTTGTGTGCGTTGCAAACGTTTTAATAAAGGAAATAAATTTCATTACTCGATGATACTGTGTGCGTGTGGCCCACGTTTTTCATTTCCCAGCAGATACTCTTGGACTATCTGAAATCTCCCCCCCCCC
>NW_023998415.1:48904021-49048152 GCF_014805625.2 Glossina fuscipes | reverse complement strand
CCCCTCACCCAAAAAAAAATGATTTTTTTGCTTTTGAAAAAAGATGTGGTTCCGAGTTGCACTGCACTGTGCGCGCATATTTTGGCATCAAGTGTGCAAGAATCTCTAATGTTTCCGTTAAATTTGACGTCTATAGATCGGATAGACGGGCATGTTTGAATCGTTTCATAATTTGATTTCCTGTTGTTTCCCGTTCACTTATGAACACATAGTGAAAATAGAATGGACATCAACAGGGATATACTGTAAAGTAGTGGATAAGACAATGTCAAGATTGTATTTAACGTCGATAGTCGTCACGCAAACAACACACGAAAATGTTGAACTGTCTTGGTTTGATTTAAACAACATTCGTAATTACTGATTGATCTAAGAGCGAAATAACAAACAGTTTAAGTACATTTTGTTCTTCTCTCATATGGCCAGTTTCTCAGGGGATGCTGTCCTATACGCTGTCTACGCGCAGTGGCGGTTCGAAAGAGAGGGAGAATGCTAGCAGCCTAGAGGATGCGTGTCCAATCGCTACAAGTCGTATGTTAACCGACTGCGCACTCGCTACAACTACCGCAAACATAGAATGCCCTATCGTACCGAAATTTGAGTACGCTACTTACGACTTTTATATACGCGGCTACTCAGTGCGGAACGCTTTAGTGATTGATACTTTTTTAGGCTATTTGCGATCATATCTTTCTCGAATGACATTTGTATTTAAATCTTACACTGCATTATTTCTGAGCAACTTCATGAAGACGTCGCAGGCTAAAAAAAATAACTTCTGTTAATCACTTTTCAGAACTTTACGGCTTTATTTTATAATAAACTTGACAGTGAAAAGTTTTATTGTAGGTAGTAACGGCCTTATCGGTATATATCAAATTTGAAAAAAAAATCACAACCGCTATGATAAAAAAACACATCACACTCT
The DNA here is from genome assembly GCF_014805625.2 of Glossina fuscipes. Classification (NCBI taxonomy): domain Eukaryota; kingdom Metazoa; phylum Arthropoda; class Insecta; order Diptera; family Glossinidae; genus Glossina; species Glossina fuscipes. Next base: position 49,047,224 of record NW_023998415.1, on the reverse strand, counting down.
CTTCCGGTTAGCAGCAGGTTCTTCACATAATCTTAAGGCTTGAACACTTCTAAGGTTTTCAAGACGTGACCGTCGTTTCGGAAATGAGGAAAAAAAGAACTGCTTGGATAGTATGGATTTTGCGTTTCCTCTTCAAATATAATTCTATCTCGCGTACGTTAACGATTCCGATATGAATATGTATAACATTCTCTCTAAACATGTTGTCGGACTTGCAAGCGCAGGAACAAATCATTGTAAACGATATTTTAAAATTTAGTTGAAAAAAAAAAAACATACGTCATAGGACAAATGCATGCATATATGCAGATTTTGCAAGGGAGTAAAGTCTGCAACGGTACTTTCGGTAAATTTACAAAATATATATAAAAGAACAAAGATTAGCACGTTGTCGTGCATTTATTTTCTATAAAACATTTCTCATCATTTTGTCCATATATATATATATATTTATATTAAATTTCAAATATGACAAACTAACTAAGTTATTATTGGATTTTATATACGGAAGTAAAGCAGATACAGAGAGAGAAGAGCTAAAATGAAAATGGAATAAGACCACAGATACTGTTGAGCAATGCCTAACCAACGGCTAACAATTTCTTAACATTTTAAATACTTTATATATATATATATATATATATATGTCGTTAATTTTTGTGTATTTTATATACTTACATCTTTATATATGAATGTCAGAGAAGAATTAGTTAGTATAAGCAGTCAAAAACTCACCTGGAAGGAAGAAATAAATAGTTTTATTTAATTTTTAATATAAATACAAATATTTTTTCAATAGTATAGTAAGAAAACATTTCAGTTATCACGTCAATAATAAAAATTGACATTACAAGTTCATATTATATATTTAAACATATATATTTACGTATATGAATACATAAATACATAAATACATATATAGATATATACATATATATATATGTATATACATAACATATATAAGATAGAATTTTTAGAAAATTTTTTAGGCTTTGCTTTCTCTTCTTTCGAAACTCGTGATAACCTTTTGTTTATTTCAACAATATCGAAAAAAAATAAAAATAAAAAAATAAAAAAGAAAATAAAATATAAAAATAGTAAAACTATCACTTGTATAATAATAGAATTGGCCTATAGCCAAGGGAATCTTGTAACATGAAACACTTGATACACCCAGCCAAACATATAATAAATACATGGCAGCAAGTGGCAACAAATAATACACAATAACCAAACAATACCACTCACAAGAAAAAAATAAAAAAAATGTTTATTTTTTCATGTATATACATATACATGTATAGGGAAGAATCTCCTGATACAGAAAAAAAAAAAAAAAAAAAACATGAAAGAAAGAAAGAAAAAAAAATTAGAAAAAGTATATTGAAAAGCGGACAGTTACTAACTATTTTCATCTGTATTTTGTTGCAATTGTTTGTAGGCAGTGAAGCAGAACGCTGTGCATAAGAATGTTCAATACTCTTGAATGTATGCATTTGTGTCTGTGTATGCGCGTATCCATGTATGGATGCACGGATATATGAGTGTGGATATATGTGTATGCGTGTGTGTGTGTGTGTGTGTGTTTGTGTGTTTGTTCCTGTACTTGTGTGGGCACACACATTCATTTAGTCCTTCATTCATTCAGTCATTCATTCATTCATTCATTCATTCATTCATTCATTCCTCACTCAGTCACTCACTTATTGTAGATAGTTTTTCACTCGTCTTACTGCCTTATTTTAGGTCTCCATTTTTGCAGTATCTTTATTGTTACACACATTTATGCATACAACGGGTAGAATGCTCAACCGATAATGTTTTGTTTGCAGCATGTGCATTAAAACGATACTTTCAAATGCCTAAAGGGTATTAAATGGAGACAATTTTTGGTATGTTTGTTTACGTTGCCGTTTTTTTGCCTTTTTAGTTTCCCTCTTTTTTCGCCATTTCGCAATTTCCTTAAAAAGACATCTTACAAATAATGTTTAAAACTAACACATTTTTAAGGTAAGCATAATATACGTATATAATATACTTAAAGAAAAATTTCAAAAAAAAAAAAAAAAAAAAAAAACAAATTCATTCTATCTACCGCGGCGACCTTAATTCAACTGACATAATTTTCTTCACTGATATATACAATATTTCAGACTGTAATAAATTTATTAGCCAATTTATATAGCATGTTCAGCTGTCCGTCGTCCAAACTTACCGTTGAAAAACCGAACGCTCAAAATCAACCACACATATTCATAGTTAAATGCCATAGGTAAAGTTAGAAGCAGACTTTCATTCAATTAACGTCTTTACGACGCACTTCGATCAACATTTTTATATCGCACGTTAAACAGACACTTTTCTCTCCCCCGAGCGTGAACAAAAAAAGCCAAGCATATATAATTGAAGATACATAACGAATAATTGATCTTGATTAAAAAATGAATAAACTAATTGCGAAATTCTGTTTATTTCGTTGATGATTAGCAATGATTTGCGAGCGAAAGAACGAAGATTGCATGATTTTATAATTTCTCTTAACGCCGCAAATAGCTTTACCCGATGCTGCGCTCATCAAGAAGATGTGTTATTATAGTCAATCCGTTGATAATGGACATATTAAAAACTACGTATGTACTCGGGGATTAGGGGAAAATTCCCCCGTTTAACTTTAGCGTTCTAAATTGAGTCCAGCAATTAGTTTTTGATGCTTTTTGATTCGCCATTGCCTGAGATGAAATTTTTTCAGAGGTCCACCCTATTTCGTAATAGCGCGAAGATAGAAAGCAAGAAGGCGGCTAATGCGTTCGAATCGATTATTTATCATACCATTAACTGATTGCGTGTATTTTGTTCATTTTTTTCCGTTGAAAAAGTCGTTTATTGGATAATAGTGGAAAGAGCGATATCGGTTTGCCAGCGATTCAATCATCGATCGATTTTCGAACCTCTTCAGCATTTTGAAACCGCATGCCAGCCACATTATGTTGCCTCGATCTGATGAACAAGTGGTAATTAGAAGGCGTTATCGCCCATAAGTACGCAGGCAGATGTAGCAGAACTTCCCGTTCGAGTTGACAACGCTTGCAACATGTGGCCGAGCGTTTTCATGCAAGAGGATGAGTTTACGTCTGTTAACCGTTATTCCTTATTATTTTTTTTGTAAGAATATATCATTCAATTTTTTCAATTGACGTGGACAGACATCTGTAGTAACATTCAGTTTCATTCGGCTTTAACAGCTCGTAATACATACACACACACACACACACACACACACACACACATCTTACTGATACGAACATATTCGTAACAAAATTTTGTGTGTTGCCGTAGTGGATCACTTTTTCATCGCATGCACAATGCGTCACAGAAATCGCGATATTGGAACGATTACAAGTCACATCTTTAGTAATTTTTCCTCCTTGCGGATCGTTTCCATCGCATGTAAATGTCTATAAACAGTTGATTCGTTAACTGTTAAGCTGTTCGAAGATTCTCTGAAATTCTGAAGTAGGTTTTCGTCCAATGAGTCTTGCAATTCATTGCCTTCGATGGTTGTTTTCTTTTTTTGGTCCTCTAAGCCGGTTTTTGCCGTTGACATCAAAATCGCCGCTTGTAACCGCCATTGAAACGAAAACCGACAATAGGGATATAATGAAATAGCGCTCACCGTAAGCTTCTAGATGTGTGTGATGTGTGTGTGCCTTCTATGATTACCGTTTGATTTTATGTAGACAAAGGTCAAAATCATCGAACTTAAGCGTTATGTACATGGATACTTTGTTTGCATTTGTTTATCATTTTCAGCAATAGATTACGATGATCAGAATACATTCAAAGACCTATTATTTCATTCCTTCTTTCGTACATCGTGACTTCAACGTTTGTAATATGACCAATTCCTGATACATCTGTAGAAAACTATCCGCAGCGACTATCTTCCTCTCTTCTCATTTTTATTTAACGAGTATCGTTGCCAAATAGCCAATAAATTTTCGTTCATATCTAATTTTGATATGTCCTCGATCTGTTAGACTTTATCATATAAATGAACGTAAATCCACCTATGGTAAAAAACCTGAAAACGCGTGAATGTACTGAAAAATTTTGAAAGGTCTTACATATCAAATCGAATATATATATATATATATATATATATATACATATGTTCACCATAATTTGATTGAAGTGCCGGTACTTATCGGCAAAACACATTTTAATTTCCACGTTCCATTTAAATTCCAACGTTTCGCTATCTGTGGGATATACTTATCACTGCACTATTTCAAGAACTAAGAGAAAATAATTGGAATTTTTTTAAAATTATTTGAAAGAATTATGAAATCATCGGCAATAAAATGGAAATCAATTTATCATAAATAATCATCTAAGTCTAATACATTGTAGAGAATAAGAAAATCGAAAAAAATAAAAAAATCTATTAAAGTTCGTGGGTAAAAATCTATATTTAAGGGATGAATAATTCATTTACGCGTTTAAAATGCACATTTATGCATTCGTGTTAAAGGTGGAAAACCTTTGAAACTCCTTCAAATTATGGTTTTTTATTTTTATTACTATTTTATGTTTTAGAATATTTCGGTCTGCCTTCCAAAATAAATCTTGCGAAAAGTTTCTTTTCTTTAAACGCTTACTTAAATGCATTCACCTTCGCACACGCAATCTCTAATTCACATATACAAACACATAGACACATACACATATATAGACGCATACGCGAATCGACCGACAATTGCCGCCTACAACGTACATTTTAAGCGATACAAATACGTGCATACAGGCACACACGCATACAGACATACACGTAGCAACTATATACAAAAACTCATTTACACATTGTTCAACTGAGTTTGCCATCACTTCAAACCGTTCAAATTCCTTTTGGGTGTAAAGCTTATAGCGAACGAAACAAAAAATAATATAATATTATATTAGCCTTTGGACGACCTTCGATCACTCGTCCATCCATTTATAACATTTTTGAACGATTTCAACAATTCGCTTAACTAACTTTATTATTATTATTATTATTATTATTATTATAAATTTAGCCAGAGATTGACCTTTGAACCCACGATCATTGCGAGTTCCTAGTCGAGACTCGGCCACTCAGGCGGATTAAGTAACTTTAATGGAAAGTAGGTTAAGTCAAATTTAAAATCAATATCTGCTATAGATCATAAGCGATCCAGGGAATTAATTCGAGTTATATGTCTTTTTAAATGTTTGCTTTTTATGCTTCCGCAACTTTGGCAGCAGTTCTTAGAAGAGAATCACGGTCACTTTTTAACCTGAAACCAACCAAAAAAAAAAAAAAAAAAAACCCAAAAATTTCAGTTTTTACAACACAAAACATAGGTGGCAGACACACACAGTGTAAACGTTGTTTTATATTAATTCGAAATTTTATATTGGTGAAAGAGTATTTGAATTTTATTACGAACGGTATCATCATCGGCTAGTATGTCCGCGTTATTGCCGATGAGCATAAAAATTAGCAAAACATGTGCGTGAATAGAAAAGTCTTCCAAACGGACGCAAGCATTTCCAGGAAGCCACGAACTCGCGACACTGCTGCTTTTAAACCATCGATCCATCATAGAGGTGTTTAAAGTTGGATTAAAGTTCAAAAAGCAAAAAAAAAAAAAGAAGAAGAAAAGTACATTAGGAAACTTGACTATATTAGTGCATAGATGAGTTTTTGTTTTTTGGTTTTTTTTTTTTTTTTTGTTTTGTTGTTCCATCCGAGAGCAGTTTGCGCACCTATCCCACCTTATATGGTATATGTTGATGGCTCTTAGATATATATGCACAGACTTCTATGGATAGCAGGTGCGTGGATTTTTTATTTCTCTTTTCGAAACAATAATAATCATAAGGCGGATTCAATAACAATACTAATTTTAGTTAGAGTAATTGCAATATACTTAATTCGGGTAATTGAAAATTGTAAAAATCTGCCCATACGTATGTTTTGAAGATTTATGCAGCGAATATTATTATCCAGGTGCGTATGTATATTAGAATAAACTTGAAAGGGCATGTTAGTTAGGATTTATTTGATCTCTTTTCAACGGAGGTAATAAGAGCTATTTTGTTCAGTCGTCTATTGCCCGTCATTCTTCAAACATCACATGCATTACCGAAACAATGCGTGTAGCGTGCAGCAATATTTCAATTAATAAGAGCAACAATACAAACCGAAATTTCGTGATAGGGTTCATCATGGGATTTTTCTTACAACAATGAAAGCCAGGGAATGACTTCTAACAACTTCAATGAATGAACGATGCGCGTACATGCATCGTGATTAGGTCTCTTGCTTACGTATGACGACGACTTATTTTTAAGCAGCTAACAATGCCGCTAACAACGTTACTGATGTACAAAAATCAATTCAATCATTTAGCGAACATATATTTTGTTATGTTTATAATGTTGATGTAGCTCCTGGCTAACTGATGTAACATGCTTTTGTTAATTTTGAAATCGAAACATAAATCACTCACAGGTGTCAAAGGATCCTTCCATCTCGTCGGTATGCGCCTATGCATAATTTCGTGCTTACTTGCTCTTACTCTTTTATATATGTTAACGATGCTGTTTTACTTTTTCGGGAATAAGAAAGCGATACGAATTGAAAATACGCGGATGTTTCCTTTCACCTTCGATAATATAATTAAATCTCGTATTTGCCACGAATACAGCCTTCACTCAATGCATATTCATAATCTGCCCCTTGATGAAGCTATCTGGCATGGGCTTAGTAAGTGTAGGAAAGCTAAGCATATATAGTTTCAGTTATTTATTACTTAACTGTATGGATTAATGTTAAAAAAAGTAGAATGTAGGTCGCATGTCACCTCGGCAAATAATTAACAGAAAGTGCTCTTATGAATAATTAAGAATTTTCAGCAAATATCGATTTAAAGTTTGACTAAATTGTTTATCAAAATCACTTATATGTTCAGAATATATATTAAACGACTGACACGCTCAGAAATGCATCAAGGCTTCTTGCCATTATTTTAGGTGGTAGGTGTCCCTAATCGCTCTATTGCATGAGTTTCCGCAGTTTTTTTTATTACATTTCACTCAATAAGTTCGTAGGATAATTGTCAGATTAAGGATGACGATGATGATTTTTAATTAGTAGCAACCATTCGAACTAAACGCCAAGAAATTGCGATCAATTTTACGATACAAGTCACGGTTTAGCGTAACAGATTTTTCTATTGCTTTACAAACGCCAAAGCTACTTTAAGAGTTTGGTACATATATACATGTATTGAGTAATGTTACGATGGCTGTTAGTTAATAAACTAAATTGAATGAATGCGTCTTCACCGGTCTCTGGCAATCATATCAAGCATCGTAGTAAGGTTTCGATAAATTCGTTTCAAGCTGAGCATAAATTTTTTCTTTGTTTTTCTAATTTTGTAATTTTTGAATTAATTAAAGATATTTTATCGTGTTACTTACTATGCTCTGTTGTTAAACGTTTTTAACTTTTAGTTTGTTTACAAAGTTTTGTTAAATAATTAACAAAAACAAAAAAAAAAAAAAATATATATATATATATATAAAATAAAATAAAATAAAAAATAGAAAATTAAAAAGGGTTCGAAAAAGAGTTCGTAACGTGAATTTTGCATGTAACACTTTGTATATTTCGAAAACATTAGTAAGTGATTATGGGACACATATTTCTTGGTAGTCAACACCATATTTGCCTAATGAAGCCTTTAATCATTTCTGGGTAATTTAAAACCATTTAAAATTCGTTGGCCACGTTTGTCGCTGCTCTTATTGTTTTATAAATTAAATATGTAAAATAAAAATATTATTCTCTGCTGGCCACCACCACTAACTAACTAATGTATTGCATACAAATTGCGACCGTTTTAAAGTCATTTAGATGGCGTGCAAAGATTAATAGAAAACTCGAGTGACCATTGCACCGCTGCATCATGGATAGTATTGCTGCTTAATGCAAGAACGATGGTAAGACAAGTCGTAATCATGACGATGACTATGACGATGACGATGACGATGACGATAATGATAATGATAATGATAATGATGATGATAATGATGATAATGATTATAGTTTTAGTATTGACCAAATATTTAGAATGCATAATGCTTTTTAGGTAAGAAGCATAACAGTAGCAACAATAATAATAAGATTGCAACACACCCTTTGCATATTTAATATTACGACAATACTTGTAAATTATATTTGCATACAATTTACCAACGAATACCGGTTATGCACATCTCTACTGGAATTAAATTGAATTTTATTTTTACGTATAATACACGAACGCAAATAACTTTTACACACACACACACACACACACACACACACACACACACACACACACACATACAAACAAACATATAAATACATATGCATATAGATACATAAATATATATACGTGTACGTACGTACACTTTAAATATCCAAATAAGAATAATAAAAACAAATAAATAAAAGTAAAAATGTAGAATAAGTAAAATGTTTGTCACGCTGTAGAGCAAAAGTGTCATGTGTTTTAAAATACCCCCAGAAATGCACACAAATTTACAAACATGGTATACATGAAATAACCAGTAAGCATGTCCGCCCGCTAAAACATCAAAAAACAGCAACATCAAAAACGGCATCAGCAGCCCAAAGTAAAAGCAAAGCATTTTTTTTTTTTCTTTATTTTTATTTTATTTATTTTTTTTTCGTCTTCTTATATAAAAATTTCTTTGGCAAATATTATGTGCCGTGCATAACAAAAGCTCGACACCAAAGAACTGACTCTCTGAGAACTCTGTGCAAAGACATATGAATGAACAATTTCATACTAGCAACAGCAACAACTGCAACAACTGCAACAACTATGCGAAACTAGGAGTATGTGTCTTATCAGCATTCAAATAATGTTAATGTCAGTGCATTTTATATATCTGTGACTATGTGTATGTTAAGCACGAACACGAATTTCCTTTTGGAACAAAACAAAAACAGAAAAAAACAGAAAAGTTCGAGAATAAAAAACAACAAGTAAGAGAACTATACGCGCCTTAAAAACGAATCTTGGATACAGATTCCTTAAGATTACTTTATGGATAAACCGATTGTCTGCTTTTAATTTTGGGCGTAACCTTCGTAACCAAGGAGGCCAGGCAATGCTTGCAAGAACATACAAACAAAAAAAAAAACAAAATTCTTTTCTCGCGACTTTCCCAATCTTCGCAGTACTTGTAACTAGATTCATGTCCGCTTCAAAACTTTACCTACGAAATCTAGATAATGATGGGTACGCAGGTAGGAGAAAAAACTAGATCAGACGGAGAATATACTTTATAATGTGCCTAGAAAGACATCATTCGAGTTACAAAGAGTATGATTAAATTAGTATGCGTCTTATTCATTGATGGTGCATATAGAAGAAGAGAAAATAAGACGGAAAAGCATTCTACAAATCTACCAGTTGGGATAACTTTAGTTTCGTTTCCTGTCCTGTTTGCGTTATGTTGTATAGTTTTGGACTGGTTGTAAAGAACTTCGAGACACACTGGCACACACACACACACACACACATACACACACACACACACACAAATAGACACACGTGTACACGATAGGAGCGCAAAAACGCCCTCAGAAAATAAGCAATAATATATTGTATATTATGAACTTTTTTGGTTACAAGTTGCATGTTGCATATTTACGAACCGTTGTATACTAATATAAAGCTGAAGCAGAGACACGTATGCGTGTTTCTGAAACAAAGATAGAGAGAGAGAGAGAAAGCAAAAAAAAAAAAAAAGAAAAGAAACTAAAACATGATGTAACACATGTCTGCAAACACTTAACTAAGAAGAAAAAATCAATATTCAAAGTTAAAACAAGAAGTTTACTCGTAATTATAAACGTTGTTCTTGTAAAAGTAGTTAGTTAATCACAACTCGCCAAAAAATAGGCAATAAAAGATTTAAGCAAACGTTTACATTACATTTTGAATTAGCTTCGCTTCCCTTCGAAACTGATAATTAACAAAATGGCTTTAACTGCATTTAATAATTAATTTACAGAAATTTCTATGCCACGACTGTTAAACGGCTGTGAAATATTTATAAACTAATAGCGTAACTTTACGCATAAACTAAAAATGGAAAACTAATCAATCGGATACGAAATTGATTGCAACGAAAAAATTGTTCAAATTCTTGATTAGCAACCAAATGATAATTTGTAACGAAATGGCGCAACGCTGTTGCATCTCTATAGCAACGACATTGAATTGGATGTTTTAAGATTTCTATTTCGACATGAATTTCTCATATTTGCCGCATTTTGTTCGTGCAACAGGTATAAGTGAAAGAAATATTCATGTGAGTGCGAGGATAAATCCTGAAGCGAACGGGGGTCTCGAACCAGTCGCGTGATTAATGTTGAGGTTATAAGCGATTTTTGCAATCGTTAAATGATAAGCGAAGACGATTGATGCCTTAACTGGCTTAATCCTAATAGTAACTGAGTAACAAATATCTCACAAGATCAAAGTCTTCGTTTTTCCAAAGCAAAAACAAGACGAGTCAGTTGAAGGTAAAATTTTTTTCCTTCCGGCCTTGAAATGTATTTAAGTTTATTACAGATTGTGAATTTTGTGATGAATCCTTTAAGGTCAAATGAGTCAGACACACGTACCACGCACTAGGACAATAGCGGAAGATCGTTGAATATTCTGCAGGAAACTACACGTGAAAGCAAAACTTTAAAAAAATAAACTGCTTTGAAGGCAAGACGTAATAAATTTATGAGACCTGCAGTACCATCTATGAATAAGGTATTGAGCCAGCATTTACTTCTACATCAGCTGCAATTCTACAAAGAAGAGATTCGTTGAACCCGTGATTGTTTCCCAATGAAATGTTCCCTAATCCTTGCATCTCGCATCCAGCATACGCGTATTGCTTCAATGTACACAATCGATATCTTTTTCCTAAATTAATAATTAACTACGTTAATAATAAGAGCGATCTAAATGCCATTGAAAAGCGTCAGAAAACTGATTTGCTGGTACCTGTAATAATAGATAATAATATAATAATTTTCAGCCACTCAGGAAACAAAACCCGAATCTACTTCAAAGTGTACTCAAAGGCCACAAGAAAATAATTTTCGTCCTTCCTCATCGCCATACTATATCACCCTACATATCACGGTTCGATAAAGTACTTTTTATTTATTTATTAGTTTTTCCTTCTTAAAAGGCCTTCTACAAGGCTCTCTACCATTGCAAATAAGTGCTTTCTATTTTTTGCTTTTAAGATATAACCTTCCCTGCACGCAAGAATCGAATACATTTTTACTAGTAATTAAGCGTTCGATTAAAATTCACCAAACAACTTAACATTCAAGGCTTGAATATTTTGGTCCTTTTTGTTATGGTCTACAACTGTTTGACTGTTTTATAACTATGCCGCTATTACAATACTTAAAATTAAATGTGACAGTATGCGTGCTTGAGATGGAGCGGGTAACCCTACCTTATTAAGATAATATGGTGGATACTTACTACTGTTAAAGAAAGAGGATAAAAATGTTAATTCATTCCGGTTAAGTGCAGTGCAGTTGTGAAAATTTCTCTATTTATTATGATATTTTCCATTGTTCGGTTGCAACAAGAAATTTATATAGATCAAGAAGTTTTATAAGGAATATTAACGAACGATCGATCATGTCGTGTGTTTTATCTGCGAATCCCATAATGAAATGTATAAGGACTTGTGATTTATTAAGCAGTAAAGCAAAGGCATAATTAATAATTGCAAAATCAACTCAACTCCGTAGAAGCAAGCCCTATGAACGAAAAGGTCGATAAGGAGAGAGAGAGAGAGAGAGAGAAAGAATGAAATCTTTTACTTTCGCTTATTAAGAATCATTCGCAATTCTCTCCTTGAATGATTTGAGAAACATTGTAAAAAAAAAAATAAATTTAAAAAATTGAAAAGAAATGATTTCGAAAAGTCTAGCAAAAGCAAATAAGTGATTTTTTTATGATCGCTTGAAAAGTGAGGAAAATAAATCATTGGTCGAAAATTGAATCTTCTATCATCCTAGACCCCTCTCAACCAATATGTTATAGAAAATTATATTAACTATCTAACAACACTTCTGTTAAGTATTAACTCGTCAACACACCTCTTTCCAGCAAACACATTATAATAACAGATCTGTAAAACTCGAATAGACGGTGAACCCATCTCGACAAAACCTCCGAGTTAGTGGCATTCTTGTAAATGTTATCGAGAGCGGTATTTTAAAATCTACAATCGCGACCATATGATATATTAGAGAAGAAAACTGAATCAAAACAATGCAGCTGAGATCCGAATACAACATAATCCACTTGGAAAGTGCGCCTATAACAAGCCGGGAGAGTGACTTCGTTTATAATGTAAAAGTCAAAAATATTGAATTTTCTTCTTGCGCATAAAATATACCTGTGTGATTAGTTAATAGGCCTACGTTTTTATAATTACTTAAATAAATGAAGAAGAATGGAAAATGGCTATGAAAAGTCAATATATGGGACGCAAACGCATCTAGTGGTCAAATGATTTGTGCGCAATTTGTCCGTTTCCGTTCATTTTCTTGCTTATAATGTATATAACACTATATGAAGACTAAGCACTTGAACTGGATCCAGAAGATCCATTTCCTGTGTGCATTGTGTGAACAGGTTATTAATCCGGCCGTGGAAGATTTCTTTACTCTTTTGTATTATCATTTTTTTCACAGCAAATCGCGGATCGTCGCCGAAAAAAGTTCATCATAAAAAACTTAAAACTTCTCTTCAACTATTTCTGATTCACTTTTTCATATTCTTTGACTAATCCTGTACATCCGGTAAGCATTTTATTACCCCTTTGTTTTAACAAATCTGGCAATTTTCTTTGTTAATTGGACACTACAGCCGTTATTTGCTTCATTCATTCAGCAATCATGCTTAGAAGCTATAAAATACTGAAATCAAGGGTTTTTTAAAATTACGTGCACTAAACAGAAATAATTGCGTATCACTAGATGGGATAACCAAGTGTCGAATTATCTCGATAACGTGCATATGCTACTTAGCTATTGGGATCCTGTATCCTCTTGGGTTTTACGTTACAATTTCAGTGCAGCTTTACCTTATGGCCTGTTCCAACGTCAAATACAATTTTACTTATTCGCAAGAAATTTTTTCATAGAATCGCTAAAAGCACGGAGTTAAAACGGCTTGGAGCAGTTCACACTTCATTTCATTTTTCATTTTTTTTTTATTTTTTTGTTTTCTTTTAGCTAGCAAACGTCTATTTGTTGTTTATTGCCTGGGTTGGAATACCGTGACGAGTTTGCTCCCATATGCGCACAGACTTAAACTTATTGACCTATCATCTTTACAAACCTGACGCTAGGTCCTAGGGGCTGTTTTCGCCACCAATATAATAATAATAAAAAAAAGCTATGCAGGTTCGCTTTTGATTTTGGTATCTCTAACAGACATACTCGAAACTAAATGATCCGTTTAAGCATCATCGATGCCGTACAAATTATGACTCACATCAACTTCGACATTATCAATTTATGTCCATATCCCATCGAAAGTCAAGTGTATCGAATCCCGTTTATAGCATCGGATTGCTCACATGTTTAGTAGTAGCTGGCAGTTACTTAATAATTCATAATTCATACCAACTTTAACTTTGTCTTATGTAACATAAATAGCATGTATACCTATAAGAACACCCTGAATATGGACATTGTGCACATACCATTCATTGAACGAGGTCAATTATTTAACGATTATTGCTGCTTATGTGATCAGAGGTGTGATCTCCAAGATAACATTGATAAGCGTTGTATTAGATAATTAATTGTCAAACTATTACCTATTAATTATTACTGTTGTATACAGGTATCATTTTTTTACCCGTTCCTTTTGAGTCCTTTGTCATTTACTTACTTTCTTTTCTTTCTGTTTTTATTATTATAAAATACATGTAACATAAAATCTTTCCTTTTTTTTTTTGCCTTATCTTGAATATTAGTTGGGTCTTCAAATGTAACTAATGAACTTTTATCTTTAAGTAAGTAAATAAGTAGCCATTAGAAGCATCTATAATGCTCATAATCCTGGGGTATATGTTAAGACGAGTTCGTCGTTTGTTTTTCCTTCTTGTTCTAGTGTTTCTGTGTAGATCTTGCTGTTCTCATAGTTTTACCGCTCTAACCCAAATAAAGCAAACCATAGCGGGTCACGGGTCACTCACTTTAAACAACCTCATGTCACTTTGTTTAATCAGTTACTCATATAGCGACTTTTTAAAATAAGGATTTGCATGGGAAGTAGTTGAAAAAGTGGTCCAATCCGAACCAATAGTTCTCGTCCTTAGGTCAAAAAACATCTTTGTTTACTAAATTTGATCAAGACAACTCAAAAATTTGCAGCCTATAGGATAAAGACAGGACAACAAAGCGGACGGATGGACAGACAAGTTCATATCAATTTAGAAAGTGATTTTGAATCGATCGGTATAATGAAAATTAGTTCTATCTCAAGTCCTTTTGAGTATTGCATACATCCGCACAAGTTTCATATGCGCTTGCACCACAAGTCACGTAGGGTATAATAAGTATGCAAAATTTTGCTTAATTGAGTTTTCATTGCGTGGGACTCAGAAGTTACAATTTTCTAATGTCCTATATACATGTCTGTTCGCACGAATTTTGAGAAATACGTTATGCTATATATATATACATGTATGCAATCTCCTTCTTGTTCTACAGTTTTGATTTTCAAATATTATATCACGTTTTTACATTTTAAAAACGTGTCTGCGTTTGAATAGAACCAACAACTTGACTGGCTATTAACTTTTAATTGCGGTCAAATAATTGTAGGATATACATAAACATACATGTATGTATATCTACATACTTATATATACTTACTCCACTCGGGCAATTTCAATAAAACGTAGCTCTGTAACAATAACCGCCGCTTTGTAATTACAATATATACTTTTGCCAAAGGTGTTGACTTTGAAATTAAAATTAATTGAGTATTCTGAGCGCGTTGCAAATAATGAACAAGATAAATAAGGAAGATAAAGAAAAAAAAAAAATAAAAAGAAAAAAATTGATGTCCATTGGGTTATAACTGTTATGGCTACGAAGACGGAAAGTAGTGAAAGAAAAGAGAGCGAGTTTTTTTTCGAGTTCATTTTCTTTGCAATACTTTTGCTTAGCCAATATAGGACACGATAGAGAAGCGGAAAATGAGAGAAGTGAAGACACGCTGTATGTGTATGCGTATGTGTATGTATATATATATATATATATATATATATGTATGTGTACGCGTGAAAATGTGTATGCGCTAAGTAACATAGCAATTGTTAAACGTGGACTTTAATGAGCTTAATTACTGCTAAATAGCTTAACGTGAGCAAATAATCAAAGTCAGCTGAACGAAAAAAACTTTCGCGATTGCTTTTCCTTGCAATTTGAGGCAATTTTTTTAATTGTTTTATTTCGCTTAGTCTTTCTTTATTTATTTATTTATTTATATATATTTTTTTTTTATTAATTGCTTCAAATTTTTAAATGGCACAGACTGATAGAGAAAAAAAAAACTCCTCAAAAGCATATAAAATGTAAAAAATAAAAATTGAGTGTTACTTGAAATTTGATACTTGAGATGGCTGGTGGAATTTGCTTAAGCTAATCAGTTTTCAGGGCCTGCTAATAATTTAGAAAAAGTCTTCTTCTAATTGATCGGATATAGGTTGCAAATGATTATCATCTATATCATCAAAGCATCTTGACTCAAATTGCGGGAGATCAAATGATAATTTCATAAAATTGGAACATTTTGCAATTTCATTGCGATCGATCGCAAACTGGTCGATTCCCGACCCGTAAGCCAAGATCAATAAAGAGTTTTCTCGGCGTGGTACTCGTAAAATATTACAAGCATCTAAAATAAATTCCTCTGTCAATTGCTTGCATCTTATAATATTGAGGCGTTTCAGTTTACGGCATTTTCTCAGCAAATCGAACAAACCGGTATTGGTTATGCCTTCGCAGCCGGCTACATCCACTTCTTGTAACGTTGACAAGTCTGACAATTGGCGAAGCCACATATTATTTAGAGCATTACTCTCGGAACAGCGGAGAATTTTCAATTTTTTCAATTTGCAGATAAGCGAAACATTCTCCGAATTGATGCAATCCTCGCCTTTTAATGTCAAAGATTCCAATTGATCACTTTTATGCTTAACCAGTTCAATAAACAATTCTGGTCCCATAGCTACCGTTTCAACTACCAGTTCAAGATTTTTGAGCTTAGGCAATCTGGCTATGCACTCAAAGCGGGACTTATAACAGGAAATTTTTAAGGTTTCTAAACTTCGACAATGATAAGCGATCGCCCTAAAAGCCATCGTATTTAATTTATCACATCGTCTAACGTCAAGAATACGCAATGCTTTCATGGCTATGCAAATTTCTTTCAAATAAATTGGTTGTAAAGCGGAGCCATACAAAGAGAGTTCTTCAATCATTGGCAACTCGTTCAGGACGCTACCATTCAAATGGTAATTCATCGACAGACGAAGAACTCTTAGATTTGGTAATTCCTTTAAAACATCCACGCAGTCATTATTTAAGCCGGCGTAGTGCAATTCTAATACTTTTAATGACGTCATTCCAATTAGAAATCTCCTCAAAAATCTTGCCTTAAATACTGTATCGTAAAGGATGAGGGACTTCACGTTCTTACAGTAATAATTAAAAAATTCGGCGAAACGCATCCATTGCTTATGCCGTATTTGTCCCTTTACGGTTTCGACAAATTGTCCGATCATTTCTAGGAATTGTCTGACTTGCCACAATGTCAACGATCGCATATCATCCAAGAGGAGCGTTTTGTACGCAATCTTCGATGTCATTATGAAGACATTGTAAAAACGTTTGCAGGCGCGAGCGAATTGAATTTTATCGCGCAATTCCAAATATTTGCAAATGTTCTCTAAACAGTCATCGTTTAATGTAAAAATCAAAGCCGTTGGACGTGTTAAATCGTCGTTCGTAATCATTTTTGTTTCGCTGCAAGACTGGCCCGTGTTTGGTTGGTGCCAGCTATCACACGCCTTAACACTTACTGGTTCGTTCTTTATGAAATGTGTTCGTTTTCTTAAAACGTTGGTTGCTGCATATGCATCAGTAAAATTGAGAAAACCTATTTTAGTGGGCTTATAACGGGGATCTTGCTCTAACGGTTTCCTAGTCCTCAAAACAGCAATTCGACCGTAACGTTGAAAATATTCATTTAAATCATCATCGCCAATCGATATTGGTATACTATAGAGGAATACATTATAAACCAATATCTTGTCCTCTGTATAGGCCCTATCATCAATAATAATAAAATTATCATTGACGTCGCCTGCGAAAGCCATATTCTCGCAGAGAATACCTACTATTTGTATTTCGTGTACTATTTGATTAACTTCCTTCTCCTTTTGTTTATTTATGCAGTTATTTTAATATAATTCTCGACAATATGTTATTAGACTGAACGCAATATAAAAACTATTAATATTCGAATAAGAAAAGAAACAATTCATTTTCCAATGGCTAACAAATTCATGCCATTTCTGTCATTCTGTCATTCGAACACGAACAGTAAGAACAAAAATTATTTTCAGAAATTACAAATGCTTTAATGTCTTTGATTTTCGTGTCATTCAAAACATGTCTATTCAACATATCATTTTATATTCTACGAAAACAAATCGGGACGAAACGGTGAGTGTAAATTGATTGAAGAAGATAGCTTCGCCGGCATTATTTTTGCAGCTCTTGCTGCTTGATGGAAGCAATGGAAAAACAAAACGGGAAAGCGCATCAAGGATGGAAAAGTTATTTACAAAAAAAAAAAAAAAAAATAAAATATTGTCTCTTAAGACAAGAGAACATTCTGCGGGTTTTGTATATTCTGTGATTTTCAACACTCTCCGGATTGAAAGGATAAGAAAACAATTTTCAAACGAACCGGCCTGACTCAGAGCTATTGTGATTATTTTGCAACCTCTTGATCTATGTTAGACTGCGGTGTACTAGGTGCGCGTACACTGTTCGGCCGACTGACATTCGCCAGAGACATTGTATTTCGCGTCTGCCAACAAATAGTCTCATCTTTTCAAATAATTTGTCAAAATGAATAGTAATATCGTTCAAGGAATACCTGATATCTTGGCATTGAAGAGATATCTAAGCTGAATAAAGATTCGAGTTATTTTAACTGACTACTGATCTTGCCTTAAAAGAGGATAAGACGGGCCTATAGATTAGTGACAAATAGGCTATAACCATTAGCTGTGCTCCGCTGAACACATGGGAAGATGAAATAAGTTGTAGGCTGATTTTTATTGGTAGTAAAAGCTAAAAGCGTTTTTTATACCTGATCACGTTAGCCCTAGGAACAGACAGATGAATGCATAAACTGAGACCTTCATTATTTTGAATAGAAAATCCGTTCTATTTATTAGATAGCTATTTATACGAATTCTCAGGGAGGGTAATCATTACAAGTGAAGTTACTGCAAATCGCCTGATTCGCATTGTATTGGACTGAAAAGAAACAAAAAAGGTCGATGAGTGCACTCACTCCAAAGTCAAGTCCAGGTGTGCATAGTCAATCAATCAGCCCTTTCGAAAGATTTTCAATGATGCAGTATAAAATTGAATCTCCGGCTAAGCTGACTTATTCAAATATGCTTATCCTAGAGCTGTTACAGCTTTCTACTTGTTAAAATGTTTCAAAATCACAAGATTGCCCGCGTACGCAATATTTGCGTTAAAAGCCTGGAAGACTTAATTGCCAAGGGTCGAGAACGTCGTTAAGCAATCTTAAGCATAAGAGCGATTCGATTTTCTCCAACAGTTGGATTATTGGAATTCCATTTCCCTGCTAATCGATTATTTTGATTTCAGTAATGCATCGTTCCGACGAAATAGATTGCATTATTTCCATAATTGAATAAGAACGGAGATATTTTAACAGAGAAACAATTATGGCAGTGTAGTCGAACACATAAATACATAAATAAATGTGCATGAAGAAGAAAGATGTAAGAAGTAAGGTAAGTAAATAAATATTTTATCGATAACTATTATGCAAAGTCCGTCATACAAATTTTAGTTATGTTCGTGCGGTGAGGTAACTAAGTAAGTATGCGTGCGAACGTGCGTATATATCGAAGATTTTCATCGACTGCTTTTATGGTAATGGTTTGTGAATCAAGCCATAAAGCCGAACACAAACACTAAGGGAGCTGATGAAGGAATGATTGTTAGCTTGTGCGTAAAATATATTAATACCTATCTAATGTTATACGTATTTAAGACTTTTATTATTTTCTATTATTCTTTTTTTTTTTTTTTTTTTTTTTTACATCAAATAAATCATTTTCATTTGCGTTTTCAAAATGGGAGGCTTTGATAGCGTGTTATATACATATGTAATTCTGTAGCAAATATCCAGCATATCCTGAGCTTCTGTAGAAAATCGACTGATTATATTTTAATTTGGCAACATTCTGTTTGAAGTACGTGAAAGCCTTGACTGCACCGAGATTTTGCAGCTTTAACATTTGAAAAAATTGAAGGCGTTGAAAAAATATTTTCCTTTCATGTTCGAAATATAATTAAGCTTCGCCTCTAACAGCATGTACAGCGAGTGACATTCTTATGCTCAACAAACAGCTGTCCTAAGGAGCTTTCTCACTAGGTTAAGATAAATCGAAATTAATTAAATGCCGCATATCCGAGCAGATAACGAGCGTGACTACTAAATCAGTTTTCGCGCGTTCAGATCTCAGTACGGTTTGCTCATACTTGGTCGTAACTATTGTCAGTGCTTTGTCGGCAAAGAGCTAACATTTACCGATCCAAACATTCACTGGGCTGTGGGGTGTTAACACTTTATCTTAGGAAACAGACCAAACGAATTTGTACTCCCAATGCCATTTCCTAAAATATCTTGGCATTGTGTTAGTAAAACGTCTCTGTCGAAATCACACTCACGTGGTCTAAAGGAAAACTCTTTTTTTTCATTGACAGCAAGCTAACTGAAGTCTATTGTGTCTATCAAATCTAACGCTAACATTTTAAACTGCTGTGATAAAAAAAAAAAAACATATAAGAAAATTATAGTCGGGCAAGATAAATTTTTCAAATGCTTATTTATTGGAAAGTCGGCCCAAAACGCAAACGTAGGGCAGCACCCAAAACTAGGCGTGGACGGCCCAAATTTTGTACAGCTCATTTCTGCATGAAATTACTACAATATTATGGATCAATTTTCATCACCACATATTAAAACTTAGACTTTTCTGCTCATCCACGAAATAGTCTGAGAAGGTCCTCATTTGGTACATTTAATTTTTTTATGTTAAATGTCTATTATGATGTACTTTTCTCCACGGAGCATTGAAGATTATACTTTTTTGTCGAGTGAATTTTAGTTTTCGTTATATGACGGGGGTTCAAAAATTGAATCAGCCGGTACAAAGATTCCGTACCATTGTAGAATGCCCAAATACTAATACTTAGCAACTTTTGCTGAACAATTTTGAAAATTGTAATTTTTTTCCTTGTGTGAAAAAGTGGACTGATCCGAACCATTTGCTGTGGCATTCGTCCGTGGATGAAAATTCGTCGCTGTGCCAAATTTCATCGAAATATCTCAAAAATTGCGAGTCGCAGCTTGAACATAGGTTTACATGGACAGACATCAGAGGGTCAGACGGACAGACAGGTTTATTTCAATTCAGATTATGATTCCGAATCAATCGGTTTAATAAAGGTTTGGTCTATCTTAAGCTCTTCTGTTTTCTGTTACAAACGACCGCACTATGTTAATATACCCTGTACCAAAGGTGTATGTAACTAAATAAAATGCATGCTCCTCTTTGTTTTTTTCTTTGATTTCTTCAACGAAGCCTAAGTTTTCGAATTTTAAGAACAGCTAAAATCAGGAGAATAAAGCAATTGAAATACGCCATAATGTTATTGTGAAAAAGCTCCGAAGAAGCGATCTAGGGGGAGGATGAGGGTCAAGCATTGGCGTGGCGCAGCAAGCAAACTTTTTCCGCTCACAACTCTTACGACTAACTTTCATCAAATGACATATAACTCTTTAATAATATTTCTTGCCCGCCCTTTACGCAGGCGAAGAGCATTCATAATCCATCATACAACGATAATTGAAAAATATTTAATTTTACCAAATGCTGATCACATTATCTCTTATAATAACAATGAATATGAATTTAATCAAATATCTTAATGCATAAGCATGTATGTATATATCATAGATAATGTATAGTAAATGAGGAAATTACTCCTGCACAAATGTCGTAATAGTAGTAGTAGTAGTAGTAGTAGTAGTAGTAGTAGTAGCTTTAATTTATTCATAATTATCTACGCTTATGTCCCCATACATTAGTCGTGATTATTATTACATTTTTTTAATACAAATCGAAATTAATTTCTCTCCTCGTGTTTGCTCCCTATTAAAGTCATGCAATTATCTTTGTGAAAAGAAAGTTTCTGTAACAACTATAATAATATACCTACCATTGGTGTGGCCTCCTCAAAATTTTTTCTTGCAATTGGAATGCAATTGTCGTTGTTTAAATATTTCCTAACAACAATTGCAGCTTGCAAGTGTTGCTACGTAAACATATTATTAATTACTTGATGTTGTTGTTTGTTATTATGATTTCGTTTATATTTTAATGTAATTGTTTGATGTTGTTGTTTGGTTTGATATTGATTTTGATTAATAGAACACGTTAACGATTCGTATAAACGTTTTAATTTACACACTTGTTGCATTTTTAACGCGTTCAACAGCTGCCAATTGGCAGATTCGCATAGTACAACGTCTTTGTCCTCGTGTTTTGCATATTCAAAGATCCTTAATTTGTCGCCCTTCGTAGAGTAGGGCTGATATCTGCTGGGAAACATGTGTTTTATATATCCGGGCGATTTGTTAAGATTCTGCAATGATAATCAAAGGAGAAAAAAATCCGAAAGAAAAAAAATATTTGTTAAAAAAAAACTCCGAGTTTTCGATTGTTTTTTAAGGAAGTTTTTTTTTTTTATTTATTGAGAAGAACATCCAGAATATAATTACAACATCGAAATCGGTTTGCAAACACCGTACGTTGTACGTTAAACATACGCACATATATAAATATACATAATCATTTGTGTTTACTTAAAATCGAATAAAATATTATTTAGAGATAGAATTTGATTTTAGAGAAAAACGAAATCATAGTAATCACACAGATTATTAATTATAATGTTTGAATTATGAAAAGAAATATACACACACAACAATAACAACATCAAGAACAACATCAATATTTAATAAAAGGAAAGTCTTATACTTAACGAGATCTTTCCTTAGAGCTCAGTTCTTCTGTTCCCCAAGAAAAATGTTTAGTATAATGTTTTCTTTTCTTTAACACACATACCATATATGTATATAAACAACATCAATATATTGAGAACAACAACATCAATAGTAATTATTTTCATATTAAAAAAAAAAAACATTGAGAGAAATTTTTATACGAAAAATTCACAGATTCTTCATTTTTACAAAAGTTTTTGAATAACAAATTTCTTAAAAGTTACTATAAATTGTACATACATATATACATATATACATACATACATACGTACATACATACATACATTTATACATACATACATAAAAAATTTTACTTACCTCTTTTCCTCATTAACCAAAAAAAAAAAAAAAAATTAAATAAAAACAAATTTTTGCACCCATTAATCATATCCCAGATATGTTATGTCACTTAATTTTTCTAAAAATTACGTTTAAGAAAGCCGTGATCAGATCTCCTTATATTGATAAAATCGATCACAACCACTCACGTCATATGTTCGAGTGGATGTGGCGATAAGAAGCTAAACGTAAACAAAATACAAGCATCACAAATCTCACGCCTGGCTATTCGGAGAGAGCAGATAAGAAAGAGATTTGATAACGGACATGAAGTATAAGTGGAGATAATCAGTAAAACTTAATACGTGTTTAAAGAATCCCATTAAGGATGTAACTCATGGGAGCGCACCTTTCATTAATTCGCCGGTTCGCAGTTCTTTCAAAAATAAATTATCGACTGGCTGCAGAGATTACATGTTCCTGACCATTGTACACAGTCGATAAATTTGCTTTATCGTCAATGTCCTGCGTAGAGTGACAAAATCTCGTGCGTTTGCCATACTTCGATATTGAAGCGCTATGCAGTGTATACGGAAACTCGGAAGTTTCCGAGAGTGTCTGCAGCGGAAAGAGCTGCAGCTTATTATACAGGAAGTGCAAAATGATAAGATGCAAAGCCCTAGAATGTAAAACGAGATTGAACGGCTCTGCGACTGCTCTTACAGAAACGAGTCCGATGATCGCAAATCTCACGCACCTTGTCTACTAAATCTGGCCTAGTTTCGTCAACAGCGTGTTAAAAATATTTTTTTAACGCATGAGAAGCAATTTGTTATTTTGCTATAAGTTAACCGTTTGAAATTACTCGACGAGCAATACTTTGACCTACTTAGATCACAGCTATTTGGAGGTTACTTGGCATTATAAGTTCTTGAACTGATTGCATCATCAAACGTTTCACGCAATAAATTGATCGATTATTTCGCGTGGCGTTGTCCTGTTGAATCCGCATGTTATTCAACACCCATATGTGTATTTTCCAAATCAGATTAGATAATATCCGTGAATATCAATCTAGATTGCTGCCCAATCGCAGTGACAGTGTTTTCTTTCTATTTCTCAATTATGATGCCCTCAGTCTCTACGCTTAAAGGGGATGCGAAGATCTCTTGGAATTCGTGTGTGCGTTTTGGTCTTACATCAAAAAGGACGACGGGAAAATTCAATAAAGTATCGATATGAATATGAGACTCAGCTGAAATGATTTTGTTAAAAAAAAATCAGCAAACAAAAAGATTATTTCGATACGAAAGTCCGTGAATTAGTTGAACGAGCAAATCCTCCAATAAAGGATTGAGTTGATAAAATTTACAAGGAGAAGAAGGCGTAGTAAAAGTAGCAGGAATAACAACTACAGCAACAGCAATAGCAGCGACAAAGGCGAAAGCAGTGAAAATATCATCCACAGCATCTGTCAAGAGGAACTCGAACCTGAGCAACACATACACACACATCCACAGCAACAGTACTACTTTTTTTAGCGGATTAAAGTTTCGCACTGCCCTAACGAGCGCCTGTTGAAGGTTTTCAACCTCACAAAAAAAAAAAAAAAAAAAAAGAAGAAAAACACTACAAATAGTGACAGCAAGAATAATAATACTGACCGCCAAAAATAACGCTAAGCACACGCTCAGCTAAACTATACAGTATTTAGGCCGAGCGAAATACCCGACTATGCTACCGATCAAGACACTACATACGGCAACATCGCTGAGCACTTAGAAGGTCACTGCAATAAAACAAGAGACCATACAGGATGATCGTTAAAGATGAGCCCGATACAGCGGCAAAGGTGCTTGAATCGGGTTTGGCAAAAAACCATTGAGTTCATCGAAATGATGGGAAGTGATTGGCGTACCACTCAGAATTTGTTATTACGCTGCACGAGAAAGACACGCAAGAGCTATCAAAAGCGGAATGGGGGAACGTGTTTATAGTTGGAACGACTCAACGAGGCAAATGCGGGTAACGGCTGACGACAACGATTTGTCGAAGCAAGAAACAAGAATTCGCAAAAGATAACCCATAGGAATTCGGTCAACCATCTGCCATAAGCACGCAGAGAGTCAAAGGGTAATCGATATGTGAAGGTTGAGCACATTGCCAAAAATTGTAAAAAGAAGAAAAAATAGAAAAAGTGAAGCGAAGAAAGCCACCAAGGTAGACCAGCCATCAACAATTGCTGAATGATCAAAGTTGGGGTATGAGATAAGTGGAAATGCTCCTCTACCACAATAAACGCTCTCTGTTCAAAATATTAATGGTCTTGCCATTTCATCAAACTTTAGCCCTTACCGGACAAGTTAAGTGCATGCACGACTAAATGGTAAAAAAAGCTTGCAACGTCCGTGAATATCTGGGTAGAGAGTCTATCGGTCGGCTTTCCCATTGTTTTTATTTTTTACAATTTACAATGACCGACGGCTTCAACATAAACTTTGTAAATAAAAAAATTAGAATAAAAAGCAAAAAAATGCCAAGAAAAGGGAATTGGTAAGAAGACTTTTCAACCAACCTATATGCCAGCGTGAGAAGTTAGCGTTAGTCGAAGGTTAGACTTGACCGCCGTATTCGTGCATCTCTTTTTCATAAAGAAATGCAAGTAAAAAATTATAGAGACTTTGATTTGAAGAATCACTGTTTATTACCTGTTCATCGCTTGAAAGAGAAGAGAAGTGTGCGTGTTGTCTCTTACCGCTACTTATGTATGATAGATGCCGCTCAGTGTTGGACACTTTGATCAAGGTGCGCCTGGAAAGCACGTAAAATTTATACAAGACGCATCGTCTAACGAGCATGGTTCAACAAGCCCTTACAGTTCGAAACTGGCAATGCTACTCGACTACAGAGTACTATGCTACAAAGGCATTGTACACAAAAAATGCGCTTAGCTTACCTGGTAACAAGCAACTTTTAGTTACGCACAGTTTGAAGTATCTTTCACATATCAGTTATTCCTTGGTTAGAACATTATTACACTACAAGATTCGACGTTTAGTCGCTTGCTAAGAATTGTTCTGGGCTTGCCAGCGCCACAAGATTCAAAAACTGTTGCATATGCTGTCGCTATTCCTCTACCGATTCTAGTGAAAAAGTAAAAAAAACTCCTCCAAAGTTTAACAGAACTTGTTAGCTCTCTAATAGAGTGGTTTTAGACGAAAGCAAGTTGCATCTCTGCACCCAAATAACCAAAGGCAGCCGTCGCCCCGATCA
This sequence comes from Glossina fuscipes, assembly GCF_014805625.2. NCBI lineage: Eukaryota > Metazoa > Arthropoda > Insecta > Diptera > Glossinidae > Glossina > Glossina fuscipes. The sequence goes on along the minus strand of NW_023998415.1, from coordinate 49,021,107 downwards.
CAAGTCGCAAATAGCGAAAGCGGATTGATATATGTTTAGATAGGCACGGGATGGTTCCCTCCGCATACGCGTTATAATCATAGCATATATTGGTGACGTAAAGGAAAAACGAATTTTGGATTGTATGGATTTAGTGGCTGCCGGATAGCTTAGGCCTTATGCTCGCCGATATTGAAAACTCTACTGTGTTTAAGATTTAATCCCACGACCATTGAGTGGGTAGTCGCGAACATTTGCCCACTCGGCTATTCCTGCGTCACATATATGTGATTAATAGCGTAATTCCTTTTATTGTCTTCTTTGACTGGACGCGCTTAAAAGACATGCGGTGCTAGAACGCAACGTGTAAAGAGAGTACTATGAACAGAAATAAACTGAAAGATTTGTAGGCATGGCGAAGGGCGTGGACCAACTATCTGCACAAAGTGTGGCACGGCAATAGATCAATCTGCTGGAAGCGCATCGAACAGAAATCAATCGATTTTGGCACAGATTATACCGAGCCAGAACTATTGCAAGAAATGTCATATTTTCTGTAAGAAAGCTCATCATAAGCTAGTGCCAACACTTTGAAAAGATTTGTCTCGTAAGGTAAGGGTCCCAGTGATCACAGAACCGATTGCGGTGAACGCGTAGAGATACATCTACGAAAAGAATCAGGAAGGACAGGTACAGAGGTACATCCTAAAAAGCAGCAAATGTTTGATCTCAGTGAACAAAAAGCAAACGTTTTACAGGAGAGCAGCCGGTCTCGCTGTGGAGAAGTAAACAATTATTCGATGCTTGTTTGAAGAAATTTGTAAAGGGACGTCATGGGGAGTACTACGAGTTACTGGTGCGCGTTCGTAGCATTTTCGACGATTTGCTTTTCCAGCTCGCATTGGAAAAAAAAGTCGCACACAAGTCCATACGCAAAGGTTTTTCATAAATCACAGACCTTTGTTTATTATTCATTAAGCTTAGATTTTTCGGTTTTATTTAGCAGTAATAAACAACAATGGTAACAATAAAATGAAAAATAAATAGAAATAACCTTCAATAATTTTTAATTGGCATATGCTACCAACACATATAAAAATAAATAATTCAATATAAAACCGCAAAATTTATACCCGTTAACACCACTTAAGCAACGCTTCCCGCATTATGCGAATATACATAAATCCTGCTCAAAGATTAACAGCGGGGCAAAAACTCTCTAATGCTTTCTTTTACAAATATATATATATATATATATATATATATATACATATATATATATTCATATATATATATTCTTTTTTTCATTTTGCCAGTTTTTACCACAACAGCAAACAGCAAACAACAAAAATAAGGATAAATTTTAGTTATATTGTTACTAAAATGCACACACAGACACAAACATATAAACGCGCAGACACATATACACACAAACACACAATGCATGCTAAAAAATGTTTATTGATAAATATTTCATATATATATATATATAGTTTATATATATATACAGTTTTGCACACTCGCACCCACACAAACAAATCACTACATATGAATGCGAATGCTTGTTAAAATGATTGAATGTGTACTTTAAACAAAATATTGGTAAATATATATATTTCATATTTTGTGCATAACAATCGCAGATGCAGACACAGACACACATACGCACACACGCACGTACATACACACACACACGTACACAAACTCGAACTCATCGTACAAATCACATGCACAGACGCACTGATTAAAAAAAAGGAACATGTATGTATAAATATATATATAAACATAAATTCATATATATATAGAAAAACTACAGCTGTTGTGCAGTCAAATGAGAATAAATAGCGGGCAACTAATATAAAAAAAAAAAAAAAATAATAATAATAATAAATATAACATAAATACAATAGCAGGAGAATACTTTATGGTATCGGTATAAATTTCTACATATACTTGTGCATGAGTATAAATTTTTTACGTGTGTGTAAATTTGTAGTATGTATAAGTTTTTATCAATAAAAAAGAATTTGAATTCAATTTTTTTTTTTTTTGGTAAAAACGCTATTAAAATGAATATAAATATTTGGTGAAACTGACCGCATATGTTGATTTTTAAGTAAAAGAGAACCGCAGTGTGTACTGTGCAAAAAACTATATAAACAATATTTAGTTTTATTTTTTATTCTCATACGGGCAAATTTAAAAAATTGGTATCTTCTAGAAAAAAACAGGATTCCAGAAATTATGTACACCTTAAGACGAATGTTATATTCCCCCCATCCCACTCCTCCTCCCAACCATCCAAATAATCCCAATGAACTTTGTTAACCAGGGCAGAGAAAGGGAGAGAAAGAGAGACATATAGCGCCGTTCGATCGATCAAGTTTATATTCATACCAAACGACTAAATGACTTCCTTAAGTACTACTATACTTTGTGGAGCTTAAAGCGAGCAGTGGCTCCTCTTCTCAAGATATTGACAACAATTGTTTTTAAGTTTTCAGGCTTCAGTGCAACACAGCATGCATGGAAAAATCAATTAAATTATGCTTGTCGACCGTTGCATCTACTTGCATACAAGTGCTTTCGTCGCTATAGCCATCAAAAGAAAATTCAATTTTAACCAGAAATTTACTCTTTTTTTTTTTCATATACATGTCGTTACATGTAAACGACTGTGGTAATTGTGAGCCGTAATAGCAGGACTATTAGTTAGACGATTGAAACTGTAACGAAGGCTGTGTATATCCTTTTAGAGGTTATTCTACCTTAGGACTACCAGAAAATATAGATAATCTCATTAAAGAGTAGATGTGTAGTAAATTATCTTATGATGATTTCCCGAAATAAGTCATAGGGATGCTACTGGCCTTTCAAATATGCTTCCGGTGACTTTGCTTCAATTAAGTTTCTGACAAATATTTTCAGTACAAGGCAAGTTAGACCTTGTGTCTTCATAGAAGATATCATAAAAAAACTTATGCAGCATTTAAAAAACTGGACTGTACTTCGATGTTGTTGTCTCAAACAACCCAAAATAAAAGCATTAGAAGAGTTAAATTAGGAAGAGTACTTCCTAACATTGGATGGATGAGTGTGCGCGATTTTTTCCATTTTTTGCGATAAATATGAGGGGAACACCAATAGAATATATGTTGATTTTTTTTATCGTTGTATCCCTTACATTTTATGAGTAATGACCAGATTGGTGCTCTGTCTATATTCTGCTGTAGACGTGTACCATTTTGACTACCAACATTACCGTAATACTTTTAAATACAGATAGAACACAATCGACAGCGGGACATACGCTAATCGGAGCACACTTAATAGCTTCCCTATGGGCACTGCAATCTTTTTGACAAAGTGAACACACTGTTATCCTTTTGAGATTGATACAACCTAATATTGCCCTTTGATGTTTTATATTCGCGTGACTAGGCGAGCAGGTAAGAATCGTGGCTACCAAATCAGCATTCGCTAATGTGAAAGAGATTTTCAAAGTTCCATGCTTACGATATGAGGAAATAGATTGTAGCTCTCATTAATATCGTGCTAATTAAAATCAGCAATATAGCGAAAAAAAAAAAAACATTCGAAATTTCGCGTTTTCAAAAATAGAAGAAATTTGAGAAAACCTCAAATTCTCTCTTGGAATTTAAAGAAAAATTAAATTAAAAAAGAACTTTAGATATTTTCGTAAGTTAGACTTAAAGTCTAATTTAGACGGAGATAGGCAGAAGTGAAGGATTTTTTAAAACTCTTGCGCTGATAGTTTTTAAAATGGTGGCCCCACTTATTCCTAACTCTTTCCATTGCTTCAGTGAAGCATGCCGGCAACGTTGTGGTAAACAAAATCTGAGGTGAGTTGTTTGATATTTTCAGTCAACATATTGTCAACCGTCACTCAGCCATTCTCTCTCTCTTCATGAGGGAAATCCAACATAGTTTTTAATTTTGCGGTCTGTCCCGACATTACAAGCTGAGAGAAACTTTAATGTCCAGACTCGTTTAGTGAATGTACATATAATTATGAGTTTTTTAATTCGTTAACAGTCGAGCAAAAATCTAAATGATACGTATTACCTAAACTCAATATTCGATTCTTTAAATTCTATCCAATCAACTCGCCTTAATACGCTCGATTTGCCCATGTCGTGTTTAAATTAACTTATAACCTTAACATCTTAGTACGAATCATTATTTAACTGAATTTGTTTACTATTATCGGTTGTCAAGCTTTCCCATATTTGCAATGACTTAGGGATTCACTCATAACTTAGACCTTACGGTTACGGGTTTAACTTTACTAATTAGCCAAAAATTTAGTAATGAGAGTTAATTGAATTCACCTCTAAAAGAGAGAGAGAAAGAGAGAAAAAAACGGGGTCTTGAATAAATATTATCTATGAAAAGAACTTTACTGGGGACGTGGACATGAAACATGTACGATATTCTTTGTTAATCTTATGCCGCAGTTTTCCTCTACCATATAAACATTTCTGCATTCCTCTCTCTATTATAAAACATCCGATGTCGAATCAATTTCTTTGCTAATGTGTTCCTACACCAGACCTGGCTTTTTTGCCATCATACTCGGCACCATTTTAATAAAATAAATTATTTCGGATGTTGCCGCATTAATTCACTTCAAACTGTCGTTACGTTACGGGCTGCTGTTCTGAGACACTTGAAGAGCCAGTAAGAGCACGCTATTATCAGTGCTTACTCTTTTCAAGACAATACTTTGTTAAATTAATTACATTTTTGCATCCTGATTACGTCACAATTTTGGAATTGTATTTAACGGGAGCAGATTGGATCAAATATATGGAAAGAAAAACTAATAAACCAATAATTAAAAACCTCTTACGTGGATCAAAATGAGATATGTTTACGTTAATCTACGTAGATGAGATAATGCAGTTTTTTATTGTTTACAAAATAAAAGTAGATTTTCATTCAAATCGAAAGGGTGGGAGGGATACATGATTGAACTGACGTGTCATAAATATTATTGCAAATATTATTTCCTCAGATTTGTGTACGTGTGTTTGATAATCTCGCTTTCTCTGTCTCTCTCTGTGTGTGTGTGTGTGTTTCTCACTTACCAGTAACCAATAAATATTTCAGCTTTTACTGGCGTACACACCGTTAGGCACATAAAAGTGAAAAAAAAAAAAAAACTTGAGGTAATAAATTAAAATTGACGCTTACACAAAAAATCGCTTTTAATATTTGTACTCATTCCCTTAATAATAAAATACAATATGTAAAAAGAAATTTATAACAAATGAGACAATAATTCCCGGAACTGACTAAGAAAAATTCTTATCGTTTGGCAAAGTTCAAGTTTATTTATCAATACTGCCTCGTCGAAGAGTAATACAATCAGCGGAACGTTTCTTCATCGTATTGATGCTTGTTTTATAGAAATTTTTATCAATAGCCTCATAATATGCTTTCATTCAAATCTCTTTTCTTGCAACGCTGTGGCATAGATCTGAAGAGTGCGTTACACAGGGGCAGCAATTGGATCTTCAATTCATGCAATTTTACTATTGTAGCCATAGACTTGGAGAGAAAGACTTTTTTATTTGCATTGCAACTAAGCGCGGTATCCTTTTTGAAAAACAATTTTCTCATGCCGGTAGTATTTGTAGGATTTCGGCTATCGCTTAAGAGTTCACTTTCCAATTGTCGGGAATACCAAACCACCGACAAATAGTTCGTTTCAACGTAAAAGCGTTGCCATAAGCTAGTGCTGAACGGCCTTTTTTTCGCCAACGAAAAGCGTCCACTCACGAAGAGCATGAAATTTTCATTTTTATTAATATAATGAGGATTTTTTGTTAGTGAAGAGGTATGCTTTTTCGTCCCGAAAATTATTGATCACTATATATTATGAAGCATTTTATAAATATATGTATATATCATATTCTGTAGTTATTATACTCATACTTCATATACGTAAGATATTTCTCATACGTTTGTTACATACGAAAATGCATAAATGAATGTACGGAATAGCATGTGTCAACGGAAATGGAAGCTTTGTGCTTACATTACGTGAAGTAAGCAATTATTGATTGATTTCCTCGACTTCCACCTCCACCGGCAGTTAAGCTATCTACAATGCTAACGGTCTCAGTCGTCGACGTTGTTATCGACACTTTGGTTGGGTTGTCAAATATGTTATAAATTAATATTGTAACATGACAATAATTTTTTTTATTTCATTTCCTACGTTGATGAATGAAATGAAAATATTACACTTATGAAAAACCCAAAAGTATTGAAGCATAATGTAATGATATGTATATATATTATGTATATATATATATATATATATATATATATATGTATATATATGTTTTCCCCCGTTTAACTGAAATCACATCCGTTAGCTCCTGGGAGAAGGAAGAGCAGCAACCATCACTTTGCTTAATAGAGCAAAAGATTATTTCTTAGCTTACAAAGGTTTCACTTTATATGCAGGTATCGTTAGAATGAGAAATTATTTCAATTAAGATTGTAGCGGGAAAATGCGCAAAACTAATAAGTAAATCAAATAAGAAAAAATGTCAACTTAAGGTAAATTTTAGTTGTATTCCATATATACACATTTATTATTAATTGTGAATCTGCACTTGATTATTACACGTACAGCTATATAGGAAAACGCAGCAGCAATCAGCGACGCAGTCATAATCGCAAAACTTCTATTATAATGACCGAATAAGCTAAATACATGGACTGCCTGGATCAAACGCCTATCAATATTTCGATAATATTTTGAAGAATGCATTGCTTTGTTGAGTTTTTGAAGCAGAAATCAACAACAAATGCTATAACTTGCCAGATGAAAACCGGGTCCCTATACTTTCTTTTCCTACAAATCTTTGCGAATATTGGTCTTGAAGCATACTTTATAGGATATAACATATTATGGAGTAAGATTCCTGACGCTATTCCGTTTCCGAGTAGGCTTCGCGTTCTTCTTAGGTTGCGACTTTTGATTGTGGGTCCTGTGAACGGACACAAAAAGCTGTCCAAGATGATTATATCTGATTATTTTTGCATAGACTATGGAAATGTGTTTCTGTTGTTTTTATCATATCTGTTGACAGTTTCGGCTGGTTCAAAGCCTACATAAAACTTATTGCCTTTCCAGCTCTCTCGCTACTTGTTCTTCATAAGTTCTTCGGACTACAGAGTAAAGCTGCATGAAGCAAATTAAGCATTGGCATGAGGGAATTCGGTTAGTAGTTGTTAGTTTTCATGAAAACTCAAGTCATCAAATGCGGCATTTTCATAACATTACTTATATGACCGAGGCATAATGTAGACATTTGGATACAAAACAGTATTTCCCAAAAAATTGGATTAACATATACCAAAAAGCAAAAGAGGGGATTAATAATTTTTTTCAATCAATTAAATCACTCCTTTATAATAAACACGAAACTAGAAAATATCTCTCCAAGTAACACACTGAACTTTATCAGCCACCGCATTCAAATGTCAAACAAAGATATAACTTAACCGACAAGAGTAATGTCAAGTTTTCTCGTTGACATATGATTTGTTGCTTCTGCTTATCAACATGTGTTCAGAAACGCACACGTTAACGGTGTGCATAAAATTAAATTGCAGCTACAATGTGGACAAATGGCAACAAAATGCATTTAATGGATAATGAATGGAAGCACAAGGTAAGTTGATCTACGTTTTGCTAATTGTTCACATTTGTTAAGATCCTGTTTAGCGTTTAGTGCACAAAATTAGTGTACTTGCTATAGTAAATATTCAGAAATACGTTGAGCCGTTTATTTTGCAAGTTGCATGCTTGAACGAAAATCAGGATTATGATAATTATAGATAAAATTTAATATAATCTTTTTCTTTGCAAGCAATTCGTAGGTTGCCGAATAGGTGGGAGATGGCAGTTCAAGCTATTAATGTTATTATGAATACGTTTATTCCGAAGGTGGTGCATGCAAGTCCAGCTTAGCTGGAGTATCGATTGCATACCATAAGCGGAATATATAGGGATTGAACAAAGGCTTCCACAATTTCCGTAATGATCAAGTTAATCTATATGTTTGAGATAGCGTAGAATGCTGAGAATCACAAAAATTGAAATCTCTCCTTGTTTTTGATGCACTAACAGCTTATATATGGCACAGTGGCCAAAATGGATACACTTAAGTTGACGTTAATATGGATGGAACTTGTGCACTCCAATGGCACCGAGATAAATATCATTGACCGCCAAGTTTTTCCTCACAGGACACTCATTCGTTCTTACCAGCAATTCTGTATATTATCCAAAATTACTATAAAACAATACGATGTTATCGAGAGCACCGTAAACTCTTAGTACGTGAAATGAAGCGGGAATAATCTCCCATCAGCTCAACTTTCGGAAAAGTCTTTCAGAGGAAAGAATAATACCGACGCAGAAAGTCGGATTTGTTCAAGTGCATGCGCAGTCAGAAGTAATGAATGGTTTATGTTTTTTTTTGCTTACGGAACGGCTGACACAAGCGATATATTGTCGCTTTAAAGTTTCATTCATTTAGATATAAGAAAACCTATTTTTCATTTCTGGCAACATTATAAACACTATCGCACTATGAACCATACATTATCCAATACTACAGGATACAAACAATATGTCCACCTGAATGTTTATCAATATCTTTAAATTCATTGAAATATGCAGAGCTTTAAATATCGCGCAATGAAATGGAAAGGAAAATGGACTTGCCCCACTTTCCTAAATAAACGGCTCAATTGCTGTTCTTTTATTTATGCACATTTTTACTCACATTCACATTTACATTTATGCATTCGTACATTGCCATAACTCATAAATACACGAATTTATTCTTACGCTTAAATGTGAAATTATTATTTGCCTTTCCTTTTGCACTGAAGCAAAATACGGATGGATTCTAGAATTGCTTATAAATTGCCCTTCATTTCCGATCAATAAAATTTACTGTCCTGTGGCAATACACGCACCATCGCAACCATAAATTTACAAAACATTTTAATTACACACGTATTCTTCTACGATTTTTTTCTAATGTTTTTCATTGCATGAACGGATCTCTTCGCCTACGCTATGCACTATGTCGATTGCGCAGTTAAATCGCCTATGTTTATATGTGTTTAGTGAACGATTAAATTATGGGATGGATATGTTCTCCACCTTAAAGAAAATTCTAGTTCACTGTAAATAATTAAATAAACTTTTTTCGTTTTCAACGCGAATTTATCCGACATCACTGCATATGCAATTCAAAGCATATTTTTTGATAAACTTTCTTTCGCTGCGCTGACGAACTCTTTTAAATCCCAGTCCCACAAGTACTGTAAGAAACGTTAAGGAAACTAAAATTGACAAACGCATATTAAGCTCCTCGCGGTTGTCTATCTAATCTTTTGCGACCGTTTTGCGTGCATGCAGCAGAAAAGGGAAGCATTCAGTCTGCCAATTTCCTGAATTTACACTGCTCACACATACGACGGAACGTCCAGACCATCTTCGACCTAACGCTTTCGGAAATTACTTTCCAAAAAAAAAAAAAAAAAAATGAGTATATATCGCTTTTCATCAACGACTCGCTATCCCCTTCTATCTCTAGGAACTTGTTAAGAATGTTTTTAAATATTTGTATGAAAATTGCGGACAAAGTGGAGACAAGGTGAACGTTTGTTTATTTTAAATTTATTATAAGAAAAAAACAAATAGTTTTGTTCTAATGCCTCTGTTACCGGAATTTATCGGTATACATTGCTTCGGTATTCGAGTTATAGTCATCGTAAATTGCCACAAGTTTTCTTAATTTTGTAAAAGTTTCTCTAAATACTTTCAAGAGACTTCGCCATTGGTGGGTCCGTTTTATGCAAAATCTGCTGATGGAAACTCGTATAATATACAAAAAGGTAAATCAAACTGAGTGCAGCGTAGGCATTGAAAGTTTCAGTGTATTTTGAAAAAGCTTAGAAATATGATCCGCCCGTAAACACACATTTTCAAAATTTGTTTAATTAATAGTGTTTGCAGGTATATTAGCCAGCCAGACATTTATTGATGAAAATGTACGCGAAAGTAACGCAAAGTATCAATTCGATGACTTTGACCTTTCTCTGCATAAAACAACTGTTTTCCTTATAGTATTATCGCGTTGTCCAGTGTATATCGACGCTTATCAAGGAACGATCAAAATTGCATTTTCGGCTTTCATTACCTTCGTTTGCCTTTATTGCAAGAATAGTTTTTGTAGTGTATTGGGTGACTGGCGATGAAAAGTGGATCTACTACGACAATCGCAAGTGGCTAAACTTATGGCTTAATCCAGGCGAGCAATTCATTGCAATAAACTAATGCCCTCTTATTATCAACCTGGCTTGGCTGGCACGCGGTTTTGAAATGATAAAGAAGTGCGAAAATCGGTCGATTATTGAATCGCTGTTAACCCAATATCGTTCTTTCGACATGGTGTCACAATTTTCTCAAAAAGATGAGAAATATTTGTATGAAATGATGGAAAGCATTTTTGTTCATATATATATTTTACCAATTTTCCAACGAGTATCGGAACGTGCGGTAGGTCTAAAAATAGTCTTGATTTTCTGCTAGGCTTAGCTAGGGATCTGGTATCTAATTATCTAAGATTCATTTTAACTTGTATATATATAAAAAAAATTTTTTTTTTTTTGTTGCTTCGTTATGAAGCTTGAAATATAACATAATAAAAAGAAAACGACAAAAAGGCTGGACAGATAGCCGGCCAAATGCCATTAGCGTAGATCTGAATTATATACAGTATATCATAAAAGGTGAGTTGATTGCATATTTCTATGATTTGCAAGCATTCGGAATATCATAGATATCTTCTGCTATAACTACTAAAAACTAAAAAAACTAAATGGGAATTAGATGTGTTTTATAATCGTACAATCCAGCTCGTGCTGTTATCGTCAGCACATAATAAAGCACACAATGTCTTTCGAGTGTCTAAAATACAAATTGAGCGATTTTTGTAACATTCATTACGATTTATACTTTGTGGCTAGTCACACTCGCGCCATGGACGGGCTTTAGTCTAAGCTTAAATATTTTGCACATATATGTTTGTTTGCGTGTTTTTGGTTAGAAGTTAGCTTGATTAATTGCCAGTTGCGGTCGAATTTTGAGCTGATCTTTTTTTCTCTCACCCAGACTAAGTTGTTATTTGATTTAAGTCCTTTTTTTCTTCTTCTTCTTCTTGGTTTTCTTTTTTTCTTTTTTTGCTTTTTCTTTCTTTTTGTATTGCTTTCGTTTATTTAAGTTTGCGGTTTTGGCTAACGTAAGCAAAAATCCATTCTCAAACAGAGACCAGAGAAACAGAAAAACGAAAAAGAGACAAAAAAAAAAAAAAAAGAAAAAAGGCTGAATAGCTAGTTTCAGAAAATTTTTTAAACGTATAAATTCGGTCGAAAGTTTTTTTTAACGTGAGTACAATTCTTCTTTCAACCATTTCCCGCTGCCACAAGTGCTTGGTCAAGCCGTCATGTGTTGCTTTTCGTTCTATTTGGTTACTGTTGTTTTAATTTCATGCGAGCCTTAAGTTTATGTTGAACGCTTTGTATAAGCAGCGATAACACATGTATGGAGATGAAGAGATAAATTTAAAAATGTCTTTACGAGTTGCTATCAAAAAAAAAAAAAAAAAAAAAAGAATGAACGTAACTATCTGTATATATGCTTAACCATCCTTCCGTTCCCTTTTAGATTCGGACGTTTACTCACTACGTTACTTGCGTGTATTCATACCGATATATATATATATATATATATATGTATGTGTGTGTGTGTGTGTAATATAGTATAAGTTTAAATGCGCTAAAGCTACATTAATCAGTGTTGCATTTTTATTACCTTGCTACGGTTGCGGTTTCTTTTGTGAAACTCTTTTCGGTTGTCGGAGAGTTTGGCTTGTCGGCCGTTTCGTTCGCTCGCTGGCTGGTTGGTTGGTTGGTTGTTTAGTTTGCAGCCTACGCCGTTTCGGTTTGGTCTATGATTTTTGGGGTTTTCCCCCTAATTTTCCGTTTTTTTTCTTTTTTTTCTCAACGTTAAATAAGGCAAAACAACACTACAAAGTTTTCAGCAAAATAGTATATATTTAAAATCTCAGCTCGTTACCAACAGACATTGGCTAAGGTAGATAAGATAGGCTGATAAATGGTTTTTCTTTTTTCTTGTTTATGCGCCTGAAGCCGTTGTGCTTAAAAGGTGGTTGTTGGACGACTAATATGATTTAAGAAGTAATATGAAAGCAAAAAAAATAAAAAAAATTCGTTTTTTTAAAGAGGTTGTTGATAATTTAGTATCGATTTATGTCTACTTTGATATTAGAATATGAGTGACAACGTATGTAATATGTTTGATTGAGGCGAGGAGAAAGAGCGTTACTCCCATAAAGTGCACATAAAATTGTTTCTACTTTCTCTATGGCAAAACACACTCTACTCAATTGGAGGCAAATTCTATATATTAATATCTGCTTTAAGATGTACTGGGAATAGACAAAAGAATTTGAGCCATATGTACAGCCAGAGTGTGGATGAACCGCACAGTTACCGTCATTCGATAAACTGGGTTTTTTTTCTTGCAAAAATTAGATGATTCTCAACATGAACGAAATGTGTTACAACACGACATACATTTCGTAACAAATACAATTTATTGGGAAAAATGTTCAACGTTCTCCAAAAATGCTTAGGTGAGCTTCCCACAAAGCTCATGCGGTATAATTCTATTAGATTTCTTTCTTTGCGATTATGTGAAGTCATTACCTTTATTTTCATACACCACAAACTGTCAATGGCTTTCATTTCCAATATCATTCGTTTGTTTGATGAAATAAGGGCCGAGCTGCCTGCTCAACAATTCAATTTTTGCAGACGTCCAAAACCGTTCGTTCTTTTTAAATGAAAGTCACACGAATCAAAAAGACTCTGCTGATATCGCTTATTTCAAATAAATGGTGTGTACAAGAGGAGGAGGGGTAATTTTGTTTTCAATCTATGTTAAATTTTAAGAATTTTTTGTAATGATTAGAAGTAGGCTGCGAACGCATACTGATAAGCACAGTTGAAGGATGTTGTCTGAAATGGATTACGAGGCTATCATCGGATATTTAGAAATCGAAACTGTCATTAAGACGAATTTCGTATCGAATGAATGTCCCGTTTCCTCTGGAATGACTCCTCAAATCCTCATCCTTGATTAGTACTAATCGACAAAAATATGTGCAGTAAGTTGAAGCTTCAAGCACGAAGCGGTAGATGGATGAAAAGGATGAATGTAATTTCACATGTTTGTTTGTAAGTGCTCCAAACAAAATATCAAAATTAATAAGCTGCTAGGAGTCGCGTGCGAAGGATGATATGGAATGGATGGTAACCGAAAAATTAATATCGAATATTGTGCAAACAAAGGAATGACAGCAAAATACCAAATTTCGCATGCCATAGTTGTTGATCTACGATTTCCGTTTAGTTTTCTAAGAGAAATCTTTTAGTGTCGTTCTCGCAAATTTAAAATTTCCGTTACGATATCAAAGTCTTCGTTCTTTCCTACTACGTTCTCGGGCACATTTTCTTTTCACACACAGCCCTCTCCCTCCTCCCCCGCCATGTTATGCTGGAAAAATTCATTTGATTTTTATCATTTATGTTAAATAAAATTTGAATGTGCTCCCTTTGTAAAATCAGAGAAACAGACGAACAGACAGACATGCAGACACACAGACAGACAGACAGATAGATAGATAGAATCAACCAACATGTCCGCATTCGCCTATAGGCGGTTAAGTATTTGAAGCAGGAAAATTTGAAATTTTTATTTACCATTTTTTTTCGTTTCTTTTTAAGAAATCTTGGAAAAATTCATAACTCAACCATAAGTAGATCTAGATAAAACGCGTTTTTGGCAAAACTTTTCGGTTAGGTCTTGCATTGTGCATATGCATAAATGTGTACGTGGTACAGTGGTTTATAAAGTGATGAAAGATATGAATTGAACAGAAGTTTTTTTTCTCATTGTAAAAATTCTAAGAAAAAAAGAGAAAAAAAAAAAATTATAATAAAAAGGGGAAGAAAAGTGAAAAAAAAAAAAGGAAGGAAAGGGAAAGAAAAGCAAAAGAAAAAGAAAAGCAGGCAACTTCGAACGCTTTACCAAAGCCAACATTTACCCTTTCACTAGGACGCACTTAAAGTGGTATGTTGTGTATGCTTTAGTGCATAAGTAAATGTTAGGGAAACGGAAACGACAACAATAACTTTAAAATGATGATAGATTAGAAAAATGCTATAAACTTTTATTTTGCGAATTTCTAAAAGAATTTACTTAAAACCTTTACAAATATTTATGAATATCTAAACACCTAAAATTAGAAACTAAAAACTGCACTGCAACAACAATATTCGATAAAGTTCGGAGAAATTTAAATGCACATGGGGTAAAAATTTCATAAAATATTTTAAATTACATAACTTCGTAAATGGCAGCTATATAAAATAAAACTGCACTCTATGTCAGATGACGTACACGCACGACATTATATATTAGTTTCCATTAATTAGCAACGTATAGGCGAAAGAAAGGTGAAAAAGTATTGAAAGGTGAAAAGTATTTAACTGCATTAGTACTAATAGTTAGTTAGAAACTACGAAACATTTGAAACTGAATTACACGCTTGCAAGGTCAATATTTCAATTAGAGTTGAAAAATTCTTTTGTGTATGTCGACATGTCGACATGTAAGCTAAACTCAATTATCAATGCGTTTAAAGAATCTTAAGAACTGTAATAGAATCTGTAGAGGTGTTTAGCATAAAGACGTTCTCCTTTCGCATTGACAGATATCCTGAATCGTCTCAGTGTTGTTGATGGAAAATCATACGAGGACGCATCGAAAATTTGCATTGGACGCAAGCAGCAAAAATCTGTGGTAATGCTACAAAAATAAATTATATTCCTATAAACAGATGCGTGCGTCAATCGTGCATTTTGTCTCCTGTTCTTTTTAACGTCAACTGTGAAGTTGAATGTTTCAACAAAACAAACCAAGTAAGCAAAGTATCGAAGCATTCATTAAAGTCAATAATTGTCAATTCCTCAATACGCGGACAATGCAACTATCCTAGCAGTTAATATGCAGGGGTATGCAGACAAAGGTTCAAGCTGTAAATGATCAAATCTAAATATCAGCAAAAGCAAATTTCTCGCACGAAAATTGCCCATATAAACGCTACTCTACCAGTTAAAAAACAAAATCTTGGATCCATATTATACGTGGACTGGTACACCAATGTCGAAATAAAAAGGAGACTAGAAATGACGAAATGAATGAATGCATAAGAAGCGTTCTAGAATATTCTAGCAAGCCGAGAGATTAGCTTATCCCTTCGCTCTATGTTCAGTGTTCTTGTATGGTCCAAGATCATGGCCATTAACGATCGTTACAATGAATAGACTGGCAGTCTTTGAGATGTGATGCTACCGTGGAATCCTGCAAATATCGTGAGTAAATCGCATATCCCTTGCTGAGTAGGTGAGAGAGAAGAATAAACTCTGACCGTGATCTAATAAAGCCTATTAAAAACCAAAAATGTGCGTACTGGAGAAATGTATGAACTGCTACGCCTAATAGTGTAAGGCCGTATCGACGAGCGTAGAGATAAGGGCAGAAAACAAATATCGTGGTTATATTGGCCAGGACTCTGAGAATCACAGCATAACAATGTAATTTGGTGCCTAGCTGTATTATGAAATGTAAAGAAAAAAATAAGAAGTAGATGAAGAAGGAGGACAAGGTTGTGATCACTTATATCCGGTAACGGATGGGTAATAAAGGAGAGAAAAGAGTAATAAAACCGAATCTACGCAAATAGCTGATAACCACGGTTTACTAAAATATTGTTTATGTATTGCACATAATTTTTTAAGGTTAATAAAAAACTATCACAACTACATATTAAGTAATTCATTTTAATTTGCGATCCAGTGAAATGTTTTATTTTATAGTTCACAGTTTTATTTACTTATTTTTTTTTTATTTTTTTTTTTTTTTCTTTATATACGTTCTTCAGAAAGGAGAGAAAGAGAGAGAAAAAATCCCATATTGAATATATTTTTTTATAGATAAATAAATAAATCAAAAGACTTTTCAGTAAACAAAAACAAAGGAAACTTTATCTTATATACAAAATTTGAAATTTCTCATAATAAAGATAAAGCAAAAAAAAGTTTAAGAACAAGGGAGAAAGAACATTTTGCGGCAGCCCAATAACAAAATAGCTTAAAATCAAACGAAAGCAAGACGTAAACAACTGAACAGCCTTCCATCCGTTGCATGATGGTTCGAAAACAGCCAATACAACTAAAAATTCCAAAGTTATTGAGAATTCTTTTATATATGAATTTTTCCGCTTATACGGAATAAAAATTTAATTTGTTTTCTTCTATGCATATAGAGTTATGCGTGTATGCGTGTGTTATACGTATACATAGTATGCAAAATCTCTACCGTGTATAGCACATTGGCTTACCACTAAAAGCATGTGTTTTTCTTAATACATCATCATCATCTAATGCATATGTTTATATGAAAAAAAGTAAATAAATAAATGAATAATAATAAGAAAATATGCGCAGCTCTATCAGTAAAAAATTGATGTTTTTTTCATTTATTTATTTATATTTTTTCTTTTATGACATTTTGCATGGAAATAGATAAAGCATATGTTGCTTGAATGAACATCTGTTTGGTAAGTGAAACAATACCAATAATAAGAAATAAAGAAGAAAACCGAACCAATTTTATTATAATTAACATAACAATTGGAAATAATTCATGAATTCATGAAAGGAACGAGTGAGGTTTTCGTCCATCGATCGAAAGTATTTTCTGAAATTTTTTAATATGTAAGAAGATTTTTTTTTCTCTTAATTTTATTAAAAACCCTACTTCTAAATATTTATACGCGAATGACTGACTAACAGATGCCTAAGAAGAGGGAGATTTTTTGTATGCGAGCCTTAGAAGAAATTTGTTTATAACGAGTTTCGTAGGTAAAGAATTCGCCCTCTTTTTTTTTTTTTTTTTTTTTTTTTTTTTTTTTTGTGGGCAGAGTCAATAGAGTAAATAGTAAGCGAATACGAACGTCCTCTCTTCGCTGCAGTTGGCTGCTTAGCAAAGAATTTTTACATTATCACTACATTTCTAGTTAATAGCGCATATAACACTCTCCGAGAGATAATTGCGAATAAAAATTGTATTATAATGTGTTTGTTTCAAGCTTCCATATACAAATATATTTACAATCGCTACAAATTAATAAAAAAAAAAAATAAAAAGAAAAAAGGAAAAAAAAACACATTTTCATAATATATCAGAAACGATCAGTAAAAAGCCGTAACCGTGCTAAACTACTTTAGAGAAGAAGAAGTAGAAGACGAAGAAAAATTCTTAATAAAAATGTAGCAAAAACTTACCCCAGTTAAAGCTGGTTTATCAGCCACCATAGCTGCAGTTGGGGCTAACGATGATGGCAAATTAGTCGAAGTACTACTACTATCAGGGCTGAAGTAGGTTAAGAAAGCGCAACCTGTAACCAAATGGTAGCAAATTTTCTTTTTTATTTTCATTTTTATTTTTATTTTGATTAAGTGTTTCACTTACAAATATATAAATAAAATGAAAATATGTTTATGCAAAAGTGTACAATGTTTAATTTTAATTAAGCTACATGTCACGGTATTTTATATGTATGAAGGGTACAGAAGGGCATAGTTTTCTTCAGCCAAAGTTACTGTTAAATGTTTTAATAGCGTGCTAAACTGTTACGTGTGACAAATGTTTTGTGGCAGTGTAGCTAATAATTTAACTTTGATAACAACAATATATATTTATTTATATATATATATATATATATATATATGATGATGCGTAATAATGAGACGTAAGTTTCCCATCCCATGGTTGAATAAGCCGATAGTTCACAGATTATTTCAGCGGCAATTGCTGCAGGCTCACGACCAAGTCTTAAATTGCAATGCAATACAGATGGACAAACAAATAACGTTAGAACTGCTTGGAATCCTGCTTATGTGAATTAGCAGTTCCTCTGAAAATTTTCCTTATAGACTTTATAAACGGAAAGTAGCAGTAGTGGAATTAGAAGCACTTTTAAACGACTTCCATTGTTGGATATGCACTTACGTCCATACATGCAGGGGATAAACAAAATAATTTAAACACCTGACATGTCCATAATATTTATTTATCGATAGGATAGGGACACCACCTCTAGTAGAAAAATTGTAATTGATCGTGGACCAGATACGTGGAACGTCTGAGTAGTGTGCAACCAAGTGTTGTGCAATTCTTGCGGATCCTTCTATTAATAATTTTTCCATATATTAACAAGGCATTTAAATTTTTGGTGAGCGTTTTGAAATACGCCCATTTCGTATAAATTATCAAAATCAACAAACGATCGGTTCGCGGACGGGTCGTTCCCATTTACCTCTCTATTCGAAACTTTTATTTTCGTAGAAATACGATAATGACAAAAGTTTTCATTGACAACTAAGCACTTTTGCCAATTTTGCATGTATTTTGTAGCATCGTCGATAGAACATATATACACGCAATATTATACCGCTATACCTTATGCAAGGTAGAAGTACTACGTAAAAAGCTTAGTGCCTAGGCTTCTAAAAACATGAAAGCATTTGAATTGCGGGCTTTTTAACTTTAGGGTTAGCAACGTCCAAAATATATGTTTTACACTTGCATACGATATCATCATTTTTGCTACCAGGAGAGGAATAAACGCACATGCTGCAGTCTCTCCCCTTGGTTGGTGTAAAATCACTATTGAGTTCTTGTTCATTGTTTGCAGTGAAGGATTATATGTCTGCTCCGCAGCGAGTCCCTTGCGGAGAGGTAATCTTGTCGTGTTATCATATATTTCATAGTTAATTAAGTTAATTACCGCTTAGCTTCACATATGAATTTATTATAGATACGAGAGAGACGCAAACTGTATATAATATTAACGGCTCCCTCTCTCTCATTTTGATTACGTTTTACTTTTATTCAAAATGAATTTTATTTAAGTACATAACGACCTACTTTACTATCAATTATCTTTTGCCATTTCCTTATACTTAAACCGTATCGCCATTATTGTATTAATCTCTGGTGTGTTCTTCACCAAAATCTGAATGGGAGAATTAAGCGGACGCACCAAACACAAAATAATCGCAGGGTACAAAGTACGGGTTATTCAATGAACACAAATTGGATAGAAGCTCCCCAGCCAAACATCCTCAATTTTTGGCCAAATCATTAAAAATATTTGTAGGGTAACGTTATCATGACGGAAGGCGATACATTATCTATTAAGCAAATTCCTGAATATTTTTTTTCTCGTACCCAATACACGGTTATAAGATGTTATAAATTGAAGAGTTTTTCATTCCATAACTATTGAAAAGTCGTAAATTGATTGTTAGAACCATAATGGCTTTCTACAAAAACAAATTTTATGTAAACAAAACAGAAAAGAGAAATTGAAAGGCATTTAACGACAGCCTTCAAAGGCACTGCTCACAAAATGCTATAATGTGGGAAAGACTGAAAGACCGCAACAGAAAAAAGAACACGGGGAAGCCAACAATGCCCGTTTTCTGTTCTCCCCACTTTTTCGTTTTCCCTTTATTTATTTATTTTTTTTGTTTTTTTATCTTGTCTCCAAGAAGAGGCCAACATATTGCACTTATGTACGCTGCTCGTACGGACGGGTTTATAAATGTTTGCTCTGCATCTATATACCATCAATGTTTATATAATATATATATATATATAGCAGGTTGTAATGTGTTAATGTGTGCTTTTAATAGTCAAGGAGTACTGGTTTTATTTTTTATTTTTTATTTATTTATTTTTTTTTTTGTCTTCTTGCGAACAGATAGAGGCACACAGAGTAAGTGTTATAAGGGTTGTTTATGAGCGTGACTAATTAAAAATAATATTATAATGACTTAACTAATGATTGAAAAAGAGGTCTGCGGCTTGTGTTACTGTCTTTTATACCTACCACAAAGCGCACATTGGATTTGTCAAATGTTGTTAAAACATAAAAATATGCATTAGAGATTTAAAAGCGACCGGTATAAAATCTGTTTAATTCAAAACCACAATTGCGACTTTGCTAGAAGAAGAAGAAGACGAAGAAGAAGCTTTTATCTAGAAGGATAATGCTTGTCTCACATTTTAGTTTCTCGTTCGGTTTGGATGCGCCAAGGTGGAAAATAAAAAAAAATATAACTAATCTGCTTACGTCTTCGCCTAGAGTTGTGCAAAAATTTGCAATTTTTTACTTACTTTCAAGCTATAGATCGAAAGTGACAATGGATGTGTTTCAAGTTTAATTCTAAATTTTTGTTAATAACTTTCCCGCGCAAATCCTTAATGAACGAGTTACCTACGAAGGCTAATAAAAGAGAAGAAATATGAATACATTTCTGCCAAGTGACGTAAAAATATTCAATGCGATATATATGCCTTTATGTATATGATCGGTATATCGAATGAAGGAATTTTTTTGCTTTATTTGATCATTAAAAAATTCTGCCTAATCCGAACTTAACTCATTTCTTATTTATTTTCAGCATCAAGTGAGAGACTTATGCTTAATTTAGTTTATTTAATAGGAGTGATTAAAAATTGTGCAAATCACTGAGTATATCATTCAATAAAGAATTTTCATTAGCGTTAGTGGTATTTATTGCATATATTTGATGTGGTGATAGTAATGTCGGGCAGAAGGCTATGCACAATTCATCCCTTTTTCCCTTTTATGTAAATATGATAAAATGTTTATTATTAACTAGAATATCCTAAGGAAAATAATAGGTGCTTGCATGTATTATGATCATTTTTTCACTTGAAAGGGACCTTTGGCAGCGATCGTCATATTATTAAAAATTAAGTAGAATTCATTAGTAACAACCGTCGACCGAATCCATGAAAAGTACATTTTTCCCCTTTAATTGAAAGGATATCAAGACACCATTGGGTTATTGGCATTATTGCTGATAACATTTTCTCATTAACAGCATCGTTATATGGGAAGCAGTGTGTATTGAAAGCACACGTTGAATAGAAACACGAGATACGTTTAAAATTTCTTTGAGGTTCAAAGTTGATTAGGCGGACGAAGAAATTGGTGAACTCATTGATGAGTAATTGTTTGTTTTCTGACAAACTTACATTGTCAACTGTGAAAGCTATACGTTTTTTCGAGACTCTCCAGATACGCTCAAATTCTCGCAATGCCGTCATTATTTGATGTACGTATATCTTTTGCTCAGAAGAACTCGTACGATTTACGAGTTGTAAGCCAGATCGGTGGAAAACAATTAATTACTCAGCAATACGAAATCTTTCATTTATGCAATTAGACCATTGATTTGTGACACGGTGTTTCCGTTTGAGGATTTTCATTTAAAACATGTGGTGTCTTTTAATATTTCAAGATGTCAATCTTTTTATGCCAGTTTAGTTTTCAAAACCACCGACAATTTATTTGTCATTGCATTGCAAGCCAACGCTACATTTCAATGACGAATTTTCCCATAAAAAATGAATGGGTTAAACAACACACGATTTTCACGATTGTTTCACAAACAACAAATGTAACTAAAAGCTTATAACTCACTAAATAAACGAAAGCACAAATGCTATGAAGTTATGACAGACGTCGTTCGAGAATTGTCACTTTCCTTAAAGTAATGTGCATTTTTTATTCGAGATGACATCTACGCGATATTTCCGGGAATTATTGAAGGATGCGTTAATTGATGCGTTGATGAGAAAGGTGAGCTCGTTACAAAACGAAAACGGAAATGCGTGTCGCTACTGTGTGGGGCTGCTGCAGGTGTAATAAGTCAATATTTTGCCAGGCGCAGATGCTTATGTTTGTTAATAATTAATTTCGTTTACGCGTTAATGTAGTTGACTTTCCCATGCGTATACAAATTTACGCACACACAAAAATTCTTTTGCAGTGTAACTATAATCAGCAAACATATCGGAATGGGTTAAACATATCCATCCCCTTGTGAATAATTTGCACATAATACTCTTTTGTGGTTGCGAATTTCTTCGCGTCTACTTCTCACATTTTCACATCATTCTCGATTTTCAACTAATCGTACATTTACAAAGGATTAATGCGATATCCACCATCTTGTTATCCGCAGATATACAAGAATTCACATATATGACTGATGCCGTGATAACGGCTTGCAATTGTACATTTACGAGTGCAAGTGGTAAGAGCTAGTGTAAATTAAGGTGATTAATACGAACGTTTCAACTTTAAAATGTTTTTCAATCACAGTTAGGATGATGACGGCCTTGAGTTGCTAGCCGAGCGCTATTCTATTAGGTTGTCCTTGGTCTGGACAATAAGAAAAAAGTGATACGCAAAGAAATCTGTTAAACTTTAATAGGCAGGGACGATACGAATTAAGCCTTTGTATTTCAGTGCCTTATAAAGTTTATTGAAATGAGACATAAAGACAAATTCGAAAATCAAACACAACACTCACAGTATACTGAGAGAATATTGGATTTGCTTTGCCGCTCACACAAACATTTTGAAGTAAATTGAATCATCAGTTTGCTTGCTTCGGTCTATGTTCGCTCTTTCTATCGCAAGGCGATATTGTGTCTGGTAGTGGAAGCGTTTTACAAACACGATTTTTCTCTTTAGAACTTATGC
Organism: Glossina fuscipes; assembly: GCF_014805625.2. NCBI lineage: Eukaryota > Metazoa > Arthropoda > Insecta > Diptera > Glossinidae > Glossina > Glossina fuscipes. Next base: position 48,998,269 of record NW_023998415.1, on the reverse strand, counting down.
TCGGATCAGGCATTTAAAGATAAACTTCTGAATATAAGCAAGAAATTCGTTTTCACACCTTTACATGAGTTTTCAATAACCATAATGACAAGCAAGTATATAAGAATCACAACACAGACGAGTGAAGGGGCTGATTGGAGGGAGCCCTTTTCCAGGCACTCACCTTTCAAACTTTTTCTTTCAACAAATTTGAAGATGAAAGATAAGTTACAATGCCTCTTGACAATCCTTGCCAAATGGATTTACCCATTAAATGTATATCCCTTGAGGAAGTAGAGCGTGAAATATCCATTTTAAATAAGAAAAATCTGCGAGTTAAAGCTCTGCTTAAAAAGAGTGTTATTATAATGACCTTTGAGATGGAATCGTTACCTCGATCAATGGAAATGCGTTGAAATAGTGATGGCTTCTAAATATGCTGAGTCAGAGGATGATGTCAACTATTACAGCCCAATAAGTCTTCTATCCACGTTTTTGAAAACTTTTGCTACTACGAAGATTGCAGCCAATCTTGAATGGTGAATAATATAGTGCGTGAAAATCAACTCGGGTTTCGACGTATGCACGGTACGCCTCAACAAAGTCATCGAACCGTGAACGAAATAAGCAATGCGTTAGAAACTAACCAGTACGGTTCGGCACGGATCTTGAACGTGAAGCCTACTTTTCGATAGAGTGTGGGATGCAGGACTTCTTCTTAAATTGAAAACGAATGTTCCTCTTCCTTTCTATCTACTGCTTCGTATTTGGAAAATTGCCCCTTTCATGTTAATGTAAATAACGAAATGTCAGACGTGTATGAAATCAATGCAGATATTGCCCTGTGTAGCGTATTAGACGCTATGCTCTACACTATTTTCTCGTGGGATATACCGTTGTCTGAAAATGTCACTGTCGCTACATATAACGTAAAACCGAAGCTTCAACTCTAGTTCAAACACACCGCAACAATATCTCTGTACGGCTGAGTCCCTTAATGGTATCTCAATTCTGGAATTGAACTGTTTTATGTATGTACCTTAGCATGCATACAGACGTGAAAACACCATACAAAACACAAACATATTTTTCGTATATTTCGTTTCGATATCAAGAAAAAACGTCTTTGGCTGATTGGTCAGAAATCAGTTAAGTCAGAAAAGTAATTTGCTCTTACGTAGCAATCCTGAGTCCCATTTGACCATCGGGGCATACAACTTTGGCGAACAGCGAACAACTCGAGCATTAAATATCTTCAGTGCTATCAATCTAAAACGCTTCAGGCTAATCATGGGAGTTCTACGATCTACATTGAGCAGTCGTATTCATAAGAATTTGGACAATCTCACAGTAAAAGAAGATATTGTTTTGACTTGAGGTTTCGATATTTTGATCGGTTTAGTCATTATTCGAACTTGGTTTTGGTTTGATTCAATTTATGTGTCTTATCCTATTACTTTATCCTCCGCCGATAGTTATACAGAGTTGTGTATTGTAATAAATTTCGTCGAGTAAATAGAAAGACGAACATAGAGGCAAATAAGTAGCTTATGTCAACTTAAATTTTTCTCTTCTATATGCACGTTTACACACATACATGAATGAAGGTACAAAAATCATTGTTGTCAATCAATTACTTTAGGTGTTTCAGGTCGTCTGTGCGCGTGTAGTTTACTATGCGCGCCATGATCATAAATGGTCGGCTAGAACGGACGACGTCTTGTATATTATCGCTATAGTGTCTGCTGCGATGGAAAGTTGTTAACAACTCCATACATCTACGTGCGTTTACCGCTGGCTTTTAGTAGACAAAGGGACAACGTGCACTGAAAATTACCTTTCTTTGCTTTCATGATTTCAATTCATTTAATCTTCGTGTTCCTCATGAATTTGTCACGCTTTGCTGTTTTCAGTCATTTCATTTCTTAATTCTGATTGGAAGCAATAGAAGTGAAGGAAAGCCTGATGTTATTCTTTCTTTTTAGTTGCTACATGAGATGCTTTATTTTAAATAGTGCGTGAAGGTACCTTTTCGATGATCACATCTTTGCAGCATCCCGCATACATTATAACAGTTGATGCAGAAAAACTTCGCTGTCTTTCCATTGCCTATCTGCTTACCTATGAACAAGGTGTTGCATGACATGGTTATGACGGAATATGACGATATCCATATAGAAAGAAAAGTATAAGTCAGTTATTACATTAATTAAATTTGTGTTAAAACCGGGCTATAATTTTAATTCCGTATATGTAGCATTTGCCTTAAGTACAGGTTAATTTTAAAAGTGCTTGTAATTACCCTAACTGCAATTTAACAAATTCGCAAAAGATTTTAGTGATAAAATACTAAAATTAAAAAAAAAAACAAGTGAGAAAGTTATATTCGTCTTGTACAGCTACCTGCGTTAAGACCTTTGGCGCCCCATGCTCTAATTTATTGTCATAAAAGAGTGGGCGATCACGAGAATGCCAACAAAACATACCTCACAGACACACAGACAGACAAACGGACAGGCAAGACTTAATTAATTCAGAATTTCATGCTGATCAAAAATATATATACTTTATAAGGTCTCTGAAGTTTGCCTTTGTGTCTACCCCGCCTTCCTCTGTGTTGGGTATAAAAACGAAACTGAACGTATTATATCAAAGTGAGTTATACTTTACTTTGAAGCTTCGACATTGAAGTTAGGCTGTAAATAAAAAATCGTTCAAATGTTCAGCACGGCTTTGAACCCATACCGTTAATCTATCAGTGCAACATTAGTTGCATTGTGTTTGCAGTTGCCTGCGGAATTTTTCGGTGGCGAAGGCTCGATATCATATATATAGAAAACATGTGGTTCTAGTAGGATAGGGCTAGATGCTACACCCAATGGAGAAGCAGATAAGAGGTGGATTTGTGATCTATCACCTACGGATTGGTTTCTTTGGAGCGACATCAAAGCTCAAGTCTATGGATACCTGGAATACTTGGAAGCGATAGTTTTTATATATAGTGTTACGCGACATTGATAATGAAAATCGCTTTGAAATCCTTAAAATATCTCTGGTATTTTTATCTGTTTACATCGGGTATAAATGTTTAAAGTTCTTTTACATCTGCATTATTGACAACAACATAGTTAACCATAAAGCTAAGAATTCTGTTTCTTAATGTTTTTTCTTACAATATAAAAAAATTTAAAGAAAAATATGAAAAAAAAAGCAAATAAAAAGCAAAGACATGTGAACCCTTAAGCGATCTACTGCTAAAGGTTTATGTAGTGTAGGTAAATATATAAAACTTGTGCTGAACATATGTTATAGCAGCTGTAATGTACCGATGCCGCTGTTAGTGCCGGTGGATGGCGGATGGTGTAGTTTAGTTTAAAGCTTTTAACTGTAACTTCTGTACCCAAGTGTATGTGACGAGCATTATTTCTCTCGTCTTTTTTTTTTTTTCCTCCTCTTCTTATTTTTTTCTTTTCTTTTTTTTTTTTTTTTTTTGTTGTTTCATTGCAATCTAGACGCTTTTAACTATATTACTCCTACATTTATAGTTAAATAACTACAAGAATGACTGCAATTATTGTGGAAATAAAGTATGACTAACATGAAAAATTATGGGATTTCAAACCGTTAACTTAACACTGCATAGTACTTACTGGCTATATGTTCGTTATGAAAGGCCAACATGTTGTTGTTATGGTAATGATGATAACGATGGCTTTATATATATGTATAAATATACATATGTATAAATATACACACACACTCTCTCTCTCTCTCTCTCTCTGCGCAAATGTTAATGGAAATTAATTGTTTTCCCAAAACGTGAGAAGGAAAAATTTTACAAATAAAAACGAAACAAAGAAAGAAGCAACAATAACTGGACACAGACAGATTTTTTAAAGATTTATTTCGAAAAAGTTTTTCGTGAACACCTGCAAAGAAAATAAAAGAAGAAAGAGAGACAAAGAAAAAACAATCAGAAAATTTTTAAATGTTGTTATTGTTTATACTTAAATTTAAAGATATTATCATGTTTAAGAGTAAGAAAAAAGAATATTGCATTTTGTTTAAATTTTTCACGCTTATCGCAAATTCTTCGATTTTAACAATTGTCAGTTGAATAATGCGCAAAAAAAAAAAATAAAAATAAAAATAAAAATAAACAACTTCATATTAAATGTCATTCATATACATCACGAGATTATTAAGTTTGCTCGTTGTATACATATATGTATGTGTTTTGATATTTTTTCTTGTTGACATTTTCGTGTAATTGATCAAGCCATGTTTACCTAGTAAACGTTTCGTTGATCTGATTCATAATTTTACTAAAGCGTTTACGCACAGGCTTAGGCAAATAATAACAATGAAAACATAATTTTTCTAATGCTGCTGCGAATATAACGCGGCGGCAATAGAGAAAATGCTATAACATAAGACTTAGTAGAAACTATTACGGAACATGCGTAAAGGAAATCTCCTTTTTGTGGTAAGGATCTTCACAATTAATATATAAAGCTCTTATAAAGCTATTCCGGATATTAGATCAAATGTTTGGCAATGCAACCTTATTTTCGCAAGGCACAGATGTTTTGCACAAAAGCTCTACCATTTCATTTAATGGAGCATAGACAATGGCAAGCCATGCTTGTCATGTCTCTACTCCTTCTCGCCAAGTTGAAAAGCGATATTAAAAGTGTAATGATCAGAACACGCAGACAACATTTTTCGATAGATTCTAAAATAGCTACGAATGTGTAAATGGTTCAAGTATAAATGCAGGACAGGACAAAAATAGAAAAAAGATTTGCAAACAAATATTTATTTAATTTTTTTGTTTTGTCTTATTCTAATAAGGTTGTTTTAAAAGGCAAGGAAACCACAGAATTAAGGCTAGTCCAGAAAATTGAACAAGAGAGATTATATTAATGGACAAGAAGATCTAAACAAATGGTCAGCAGTGAAAGTGTGAAGCATGTGCCACTTGAAGAATGCACAATTTCAACAGCTCGGCTGTGTAAAGAAGAAATGAGGCAAACTTTTGTGCTCCCATTCTCATCCAAAACGAACTGTGCTTCGTTACTGCCTTTAATAGGTGAGTGCGTGTCGTGGAGTGCAACTCTGTCTTTTCGAGTTTGTCACTTTTCTTGTTATCTACGTTATCTTTAACCTAGAACAAACATAGTTTTTTTAATGGCCTAGGTTGGGTTGGCGAAAGCACAAACAACTTCAGCATATAATTCAACTGGAAAGGAAGAAATAAATTTCATCAAGATAATATCAAATAGTTCAAAATAACGAAGAAATTCTTAAGATTTTGAATTTATTGGAAAAGAAATTGTAGCACTGTTACTCGAAATGTAGGCTCACATGGGAAGAGCCTCCCTCCAAACGTGCTCAATAAACATGAATATTCGTTTGAGTTAAACCAACATATGGACAAGAATGATGGAAATGGAGACTGATAAAATTGTGGCTGAGACGAATTGTAAGGCATATATTATTCGCATCCATATTTCCTTTATGACCCAATTCGTAAGCAGGAATTCTAATCCACATCTCAAGTTGAACGTGAAACCTGCTTAAAATACTTTTGACAGTGGAATGAAAAAGATCAATTGGCTTTTGTTGAGCGACCTTTGGGCGACCTACGCTGCAAAAGGATTTCAAGTCGCCATTTCCCAAGAGAGGATTGGATCGCATTGCTGAAAGCATTCTGGCGTATTTTGATGCCGATTATTTGAAACCCACCTTACCGGTGTGCATAAGATGCTTATGGTATACTCTAGAAGAAATTAATTGAGCGTAAACTGTGCACTGACTGACATTGTCGTGTGATTTGAGCAAACGTCACGGTTAGACAACGCCTCGGTTACAATCGTTTTCTCGCGACCCAAAATTTCACAAAATTATGAACAGCATCGAAAGTGCCGCGAATATTTGTCGAATCAGTCGTCATATAGTGCGTCGCGTTGAAGCGTATGTCTTTCAGACTATTCCAGAGGCGTGTACTGATGATAAAATTATGTTGGATCTACGTGATAACATAAAAGTGTGCGAACACATACTGGTATTGTGTCGTCAGTAGGCTTTCTTTTTCTGTGTATGAGTATGACTCCTCTTATCTACTTGGCCCTTTATATATATATATATAAGAGATAGACTTTGCCGCATTGATGGGTTTTTTTTTTTTTTTTTTTCGTGTGTTTTATATTATAAGTGCTCCACTGTATATATCGTAGCGTTAAAAACAAAATGCATCGAAATTTATATTCCTTCCGTTGCCGTGTTTCCAATTTCAACTAAGACAAATTGTATAAATTGCTTTTATTTACTTTGCTATGTAGGAATAAAATGTGATTTAGGATTGAAGGTAAGAAGAAAATTTGATTTGATTTTAATTTCAATTTATAAACGAAACCACGAAATTTGATTAACGTAGTAATGTCAGGAAGATGGCAGGAAAATCTTATGATTGCACATGTGTACGTACGTTTACGATCTTACAAACATTTAACGTAAGTTATTCAAGTGAAGCAATTATGGGCCTTCATGTCTTTAAGGGTTTTTAATGCACAAAACGTAATTATATTAGTAACAAAATTTAAATTATAAGCTACGAGTGTTTGCAACTTATGAGGCAAATGAGAATTTAATAAATTGCTGTGATATATATGTATGTACGTATGAAATAAAATGAATTACAAAAATTGAAATTTAAACGAAAAGCCAAAGTTATTATTATTTCATATATATCGCATTATCAAAAGCTCCCAGAGGCAAATATTCAATTTAACTTCTATTTATATAATTGTTTCTTCTAATTAGGATAACTTTTGCAATTGCATTGAAATTAGCAAAATGTTTGCTTACCTTATTCAGCCAATACTTTGCATACTCTATATCAATCAGTTCCTACCAATTGGGCATTTGAAGCTTTCGAATTCAATTTTTAACCCATTGTCTTTAAGTAAAGTTCAACTTCTTAACTAAACAATAAAATGTTAAATATATATATATATATATATATATACTTGAATTTTTCAAATCCAATATTATTCACGATTGCTTTAAGCAACACCTTTTTGCTGATAATTATACCTTTTATATAACATTATAAGTTATCTTTTAATGATTTGAGCCGAGCCTCGGCGACGTCCATCTATCTAATCAAATTTCAATTACTTTTCACTGACAAACTCTCCCGGTAGCAACAAATTCGAATGATAATAACAACAAAAACAAAAGTCCAAAAATATAACTTTTCATTTTTTGCTCTGCTATAATGTTTGCTCTTTTTCTGTTTCGACTTCCATACTCTCACAATATATGCTTGACATTTGAGCAACAGTTTCAGTGTTATAGGAAGGAAAGCACGATAGCATATAGCCTCTAAGAAGTGCTTGAATTATTTTACTGTTACACTGTTGATTTAATGGGATGTCTCAATTACAGAGACAACGAAAGCGTCTGGTTAGGGTTATTTTTCTGAATTCTCTCGTTGACCGAATAGACGCTTTGAATCTTTTAGTATGCCTTGATGTCGACTCTTTCTCTAAGTGTTTCGAAGAGACGACTCTTTACGAGAGTCGTCTCTTCCTGGATCCTAGCCAGGAAACTAAAGCTTAACACCCTAACCGTTGACTGCTTACTTCCGGTTCTCTATTACGGCATAAATATAAAAAGCATGAATACAAAAATTCTCATTTTCTTCATTTTGTTGCATCTCTAGAATAACAGAAGAAGAAGAAGAAAAATATGTAACATATCTTGAATGAGTTAAATTAAATAAACGATTGTCTTCTCTTGGTCGAATTTTGAAATTTTCCATTAAAATCAACATCTTTAAAAATTGCATGCACCTCTCTATCTCTATTCTATATATATTTGACGCTTGGTAATACAAAATCATGTTTAATGTCTGCCGATCCTTTTAAAGCTGTAAAGGGATCGCTCCTCTCTTTAGCAATATTCTAAAGATCACTAACGCATTTGCTATAGCTAGCCGAAGTGCCTGAAATTGTTGAAACTGACAGTAGAAACAGAGCGTATGTGTATCAAGTTATCAATTGAAACAAATGTCACAGTTCGCCCGTTCATATATATTGGAATTTGCTTACATGCATATGTAGGGAATAAAAATATTGCTCAAGTGTACACGATTCTAACGTATATTGAAAATAGTTTTTACTTAATTTTCTGCTTAGTAAATTGCTTTTGCACATATGACGTGTAAAGCGAAAGGTTTTAAAATGTGTTTGCTTGACTCGCCATAACAGGCATAGCGAGAGGCATGCACTTTGGGGGGTCAAAAAAAAAAAAAAAAAATAAGTGAATTAAAATTTATTAATTTTCTTCTTCTTTTTTTTATTGTATAGGCTTATGAACATAATTGAAAGCTGTTTCCGCGTCATACAAGAAACGTTTCCTATTTCCTACTCAATTTTTTATGTTCGGTATTTTGTTTATGCATTGATGGACGTCAACGGAAAGTTCCAAACAATCAAAATACATATATGTTCAGTTCATACGAAGTTAATTGTGTTTCTTTTATATTTATGTCGATCATAAGAAAAAGGGTATGTATCATAAGTCCTTTTAACCGAGGGAAAAATTTACATGAACTACACAGAATGTGTGTTAGGTGATTGCATGTATTTTGATCAGCGACATCCATTGATGCAAACTCGATATATCAACGTACGAAACGGTTGAATTCGATGATTTTGCATTTCTCTACATAAAATAACCCGTTTTTTCATTTGGTATTATTGAATTATTTAGTATATACAGGTGAATGAAAAGTGGATATATTACGACATTCCCACGTACAAGGTTTCAGACGAGCCGATCCACATTGCCACCGAAGCGAAATATTCATGGCCATAAGGTGTCGTTGCACATTAGGTAGGATCAGCAAGGTGCTACTGCTGTTTACTGATGCCAGGTGAAAAAATTGAACGATGTATTGTCGCACATAAGCCCGGTAATAGCGGCTAACAGAAGCAACGTCGTCGTCTTGTCTGACAACGCTCGACTACACATTGCAAATGTAGTCAAGTGTACACTGTTGCACTTCTGCTGCACCCAGCTTACTCACCAGACATAGCCCCTTCTCATTACCACTTGATCAGATCGATGCAGTATGGCGTGGATCGCACGCGGGCTTAAAATGCTGAAGATGTGCAAATATGGATCGGCGATTGGATCTAATCTGCTGCTAAGACTAATATCGTTCTTGCGTCGTCATGTTGCCAGAAAAAATTGTAGAAAATTATGGAGAATATTTTGATCAATATATATTAGACCAATATTCCTCAATAAATGCCTTTCTCAAACATAAAAATCATCAGAATACATGCAATCACCTATTACTTTCGATCAGCACAACAATCTGAATAGCTTTAGCTAGACTCGTTAGCCCGTTTCCCTGCGCGTTTCTTTGTTTCCTCATCCGTACACAATAATTAATACATTATATGCACATATGTAAGATATAAAGTAATGTTGAATAAAGTAAAATACCCTTTAAAGTCATATGAATGCTTCAGTAGAAATCTTATTAAAATAATTTACATGATATTTACCTCTCTTGAATCTCTTTTAATTACAATCTAAGTTATAATCATTTAAAAAGGAAGAAAGAAAAAAAAAAAAACAGAATTAAAACTTATTACAATGTAAGTGTTTAATATTACATAGACAAGCAATCCCATTATTGCTAAGAGTTTCATAATCGACTGCAAACAGTAGCATCAAAGAGAAGCCTTTAGCTGTACTAATCTAGCAACACATTCATGGTCAAATCTGATAGTCACGTTTACTTTCGGGGTTTAACAATGCAAATGTCCTAACAAATCAAGTACAAAAGGTAACAAAGGGCAGGAGATGCTTCTATGTCTGCCATAGGCCTTCAAAACTTGCTAACTAAACCTGGATAAACAGTATAGCAAATATAGGATACGATACTTATACAGTGTTTAAATTGTATGCAAGTATGAGTTGATGTGTGGGGAGAGGGTACACTGAAGCCATTATTGTGCTCCATGTGTATGTATTAACAACATTATCATGTGTCTAAGTTGGCATGAGTTATGTTGTTGCCTTTCATGACGATAAAGACATTTTATGGAGAAGACCAGAAAGCTAAACAAGCAAGTAAGAGTTGAAGTTAGGCAGAGAACGACGACGTATTACATTGTGTAGCCAACAGCCGCTAAATAATGTGGAAAACGTAACTGAGCTTTGCATATACGTATATGTGTATATGTAATATTTTTTTTCGCTTTTAAAACGACATTAGGCTTTTTTTTGCAATCACCTTTAATGGAGGAAAAAAGAAGAAGAAGAAAAAAAGCGGACAATAACATCATCAGACAATAGCAATAATAGAGACTAATCAAGGTGTTATTAAAATGTGCTTTCATCATCCATTTCATCATGTATCCAAAATTAGAAAAAATAATAATACTCAAGCCATGCTAACATGGTAGTCATGCACCAATCAATATTATATCGAACATATATGTGAGAAATATTAACACGGAGCGGCAACCCCAACGAACCAACAATAAATTAAAAAAAAGCAAAAAAAAAAAAAAACGATTGATCGAATTTCCATTCGCACAAAACTCAATAATTTTCTGCATGGAAGGAAGACTTATTTAAAAGTAGTTTTAGTTGTTAGCACAGTTGATGCAGAGCATAATTTAGATGATCTGAACAAGTTTTAAGGCAGTTATTTGGATAAGAATCTGTTGTTATTTCGAGTACAAGTGTAGATCTCCTTTCATACTTTCCTTACGTAGGGGACCAAGCCCAGAGAAAGAAATTAAGCTATTTAGCTATTTATGAAAGATGCCGGCATTAACTTAGAGCGTATAGTAAGTAAATTGGTTAACACATTGTTTTATTCTTTATACTTGAACAATTTTTTTAATTTAATTTTTTTTTAAAAACTTTCATTTTATATCAAAAATTTCGAATTATCAAAAAAAAAAACATTTCGCAAATTTTTATTCATAATAGTTGTAATATCCACAGAATCTATAAGGAAGTCGGACGGAGGCATGTAAAAGTTCACATAAATACCTATTGACCTCTCCTTACTTCCTTTACCAACCACTTGGCACTTGGCACTTCTCGAAACAGCAGCTTATTAAATGTGTAGGACGAATATAAAACCAAAAGGCACACGGTCGGCACGTTTGCTAGGCAAAGTTCCTGCAATTCTTCTGATTTCCTAAAAAAAATAAATTTCTTAACATTTATTGAGGCATGCGTTCCTAGACATCACACGTTATTCAAAGTTGCATAGGACAGTAAAAAGTTATTGGTCCTTATTAAGCCAGGATTAAAAGTGACTTTCCCAAGAGCTTGCAAAAGAAAAATCTACCCTTTGTTGGATCCAAGCACGTCAGTGTACCAAATTTCATTAAAATGTCTCGAAGAGGAGTGATCTGTAGCTTGCAGACATCAGAAGAACAGAGAACCTTAGATCGATTCAGAAAATGATGTCAAATCGATCGGTACAATAAAGAGTAGGCCTATCTTACGCCCCGATCAGTACAATAAAAGGTGCCCTTCTGCATTTCACATATGCCCGCACAAACTAAACAACGCACTCTGTACGATAAGTGGTGTAGGATAGAGAAAAGCCATTTGCTTTATAAAATAGCAGAGGTAATATATTTTTTTTACTTTAAGCGTAAAAATGAGCAGAAAATTAGTTTCATTAAGCATACGATACGTTTTAAAGCCTTTATTGTTTGACTTTTGAACGCAAATTATTATTAAATAACATAGTTATTTAATTTAACTCAGCATGGAGTAGTATAAGCTGAGCGCGTGCAAACTATTGCCATATATTGGCATAATTTGCTCGTTCACATTTTTAAATCTATAATTTCTTTGCACGTTAAACAAACTGTTTCCCAACAAGTTTAAGTTTTTTTTTTTTTTTTTTTTTTGATTTGTTTCTGCGAATTAAAGCATATTATGTCACGGAATTATTAAACTTGTAATAGCATAATTAATAGTGCCTCCAACACAAGTGCGATCAACGCAAAAAAAAAAAAAAAAAAAAAAAAAAACGCCATATAGTTCTATTAATTTAGTAAATTCAATTAAATTCATCTGAGAGCCAACTGGCTAAATAAATGTTTTTTTCTTCCTTTTTGTTTTTACGAGTGATACTAAAAATGAAAACAAAAACAGAAAAAAAAAAAAAAAATTCTGTACTTAAAATGTAAAAATGTAAGTACATAAATAAAGCCTTTCGATTACATAGTGAATATACTTATATAACTTTTCTATGAAAGCTTGGGTGCGTACAAGAGCATATTTTATACACAATGGATGGATGATACAATCAATGCAGACTTTCGTTGAGGTAAATTTCTTTTATTTATTTATTTTTTTTTTTTTGTTGAAGCGAACTTCCCAAATATCTTTTCAAGAGTACTTTATTGTTAACCTCTATAAATTCTGTTACTTTTCGAGTGCGAAATTTCGCAAGTCGCAAATAAGTAAGCGATTTTTCATAAGCCAATTGAAATACGGTTTACGTTGCCAGCTTGTAAGCAATATTTCGAAAACAAGGTAAGAAAGGCAGAAAAATCTATTTGATCTATCTAAAACATTGAACAAGGCTGGGCGTGTTATACGTGTCGCTTGTTTTTTTTTGCGATTCGACAACATATGATTTTTGTATCCTATCGGTGGTGTCGTTGGCTTTACTTAATTTTCAAACTTCACATTAAAATTTTATTAACAAACAAGTAAATACACTACAATGCTGCACGGCCAACCATTGAATAGTCTACGCCGTGATTCGTTCAATAAAGTTATTCACATAACGATTTTTCAAGGTATCCCAAAAATTATCCGATACGAACGATTTTGAATATCGTTCGTCCTTGGGCTAAAAGACGTCGGAAATTGCTCAGAAATTGCGATCTCTAAGTTGAACAGGAAATTGCATGTCCAAACACCAATATGACAATCGGGCAGACAAGTTTGGATCAGTTCAACATGTGATGCTGAATCGATCGGTGCAATAAAATATAAATTTTTCTCAAGTTCTTCTAGATATAACGCTATCATCCGCACGTATTTAATATACCCTTGTACCACAAATGGTGTGGATTATAACAATAGACGGCTCAGCGTAGCGTTTTAAATTAAAATCTTTGCGAAAGGAAATTTTGATGTAAGAGGTCTTTAATCAAACCTAACATAGTTTCTTCGTTAATCACAGGAAGAGACTTGTGTTGTTTCTTCATTAATCGTACACATAGACATTCTCTATTTTGCTGAAGTAACCTCTGCTTGCTTATTTTACTTAAGCTTTAAAATTGTTAAATATTAAAATCATTTTTTTTTTTTTTTTTTTTTTTTTTTTTTATTATACGTAGTTGTATGGCCTTTCTGGTTTCTTAGTGTGCTTTAAATTGAACAATGCGCCAGCAAGTCATAAAAAAGAGTAGATGAGTTAAGTTTTTAAGTTTATTCAGTGATTAAGGGAAGTAAAGTGATGTGAGGTGAAATGAGTTGAGGTCAAAGATTGAAAGAAATCTTTAACAAAGTCAAAGGTAAGTGCAAAAAGACTTTTACTAACTCTTATATATATATATATGTATATGTGCATGAAGTGGTAATTTTTTAAATGGCTAAATGAAAATTTTATTCCCTGTGCATGTGGTCGTACCATAAAAGGTTTCGGTAATTAAAATATATATATGTGCATGTAAATTTCGGGTTTAAAAAGAAAAATTTAATATTATAGGAGATTATTCAGCTGTGAGGTTCGAGTTTCTACTACATCTCAGATCTTCTGGCATTTATGGTATTGCCGCAGTTAGATTGGATGTGAAGTCATCAATATATCTTTGCTTTTCCCATGGCGTTCATAATCGCTCGCTCGTTTGCTTGCATACCTGTCAAACTTACGCATTATCAGACTTACATACGGGATCGAAATCCGTATACAGTAATGTATATTTGAATCGCTACAATGTAGTTGCTGTTCGTTTAAGTTTTTCGGTTATCACAGGCAGCGATCAAAACAACTGCAATCGACGATTGGACTGAACGTGGATTTGACATTGATCGATTTTATATAATTTGTGCCGTTAAGGGTGTTCGGAAAATATATAGAAGAGTACTTTTGATTGTCAACAGAACAATAGGCTATGGAGCCATACATGTGCCATGCTAGCACTTTGCTTATTTGACTGAAACTAGTCATCATACGAACAGAGGTAGAGGTAAATTGAAACAGCATCACAATAATTGTCTATATCTTACTTAACTTGCCCTGCAATATTGCGGAATTTAATGCCTTTAAATTAATTTAAGATTTTCTTATACATCGCTACACCGCTACATCACAATGTGTCGCTTTTGGGTTTTCTATTTAGTGCGATACTAATTGATTTAAACTTACAGCAAGAAGATAACACTTTTAAAATGTATTTATTCCTCTTTTTCTCTCATGCACACATCCGCAGATTTTCGATCTCTATGCTCAGTGAACTTATTTTATTTTAAATTTAATGCAGTTTTGAAAATTGTGCTTGGTTATATACAAGAACCTAGACTACTAAACTTATTTCAATAGAATATCATAATCACCGTCAGCATCATTATTATCTTCATCGCCATCGCCATCGCCATCGCTATCATCATCATTATCATCATCACTAGGAACGCGTGAAGAGTTCTCGCAACAAACCAGACGGTTTAAAACGACGATTCTGTCAATTTTTTGTCTTTCCCAAAGTTCCTCTGAAGTATTCACCACTTCTAACACAATTTCAATGCTTGCTTTCCTGGCGATGCATAGAAAAATGTGTACGTACTATACGTTCAAATTTTAGACTTTGCTTTTTTAATGTTTTTTTCCGTTTTATTTATTTATTTTTATTTTTATTTCTCTTTTTCTATTTGCTTCATTTTCCATTTGGGGTATTTGTGCTATTGTTGCTTTCATCTACCTTTAAATGACTGGAAAATTTTGTCTAAGCATTTGGTAGCAACACAACATGTACGTGTCCGGTATAGTTAGCTTGACAGCTGGTAATATAAGAAAAAGGTTGACCGAAAATTGTGGTTTTTGCACACGGAGCGAACTTGTAAAGTCTTGTTGAAACATACACATACACGCGCACACACGAATATACATATCAATTTATATGCATTCGTAAACATATATGCAAACAGAATTTTTTTCCCCAAGTTTCAAGTTATTCGTAATTGTTGTCATTTGAGGTGGGAGCGATTGTAATCTGCCTGCAGACATTCTATGGTCTTTTGCAAAATAAAATACAAAATATAAACGAAAAACAACAACAGTAAGAGCAATTAAAGGTTGTATACGAAAAAAATCGATCAATAGTAAAAGCAAGAATTAATGATTTTTTCGTGTTGTTTGTAAAAAAACAAAACAAACACAAAAAAAAAAAAAGAAGCAAAACACCGAGAGCGGACAAAAATAACAAAAGAACAAATGAAACGAACAGTTTTGATTACTTTTTTTGTTATGTTTATCAAGAGGAAAGAAAGCCGAAGAGGAGGGAAAAAAATTAGTAAATAGTTTACAAAGGTTTTCGACCGGTCTTTGCCCAATTAAAGGAACGAGATACTTGATATATATGAAAGTATGTACTTCTGTGAATTAAAGCTGAATTCACATACCCTCCGAGCAACTTGGTGTTGCTCGGTTATCCACTATCTAAAATAAAATACGTGCATGAAGATCAGTGAATTTTAATCCGTTATTAGCATATTTATGGGTATGTTAAGAAACAAATCGTTCTTATATATATTTACATCATCTTGTTTTATCCTATTTGTATTCCGTCGGCAATACATTTGTTAGTAAGTTCATAGCAGAAGCTAGAGATGTCGCCAATGTTGTTCAGACATTACAAAATCTTTAAATCGTAGGTGTGACGAGATTTTCTGATCTTTACTTTACAAGTTACCGTTGCTTAGGGGGCGCTACTTTTTTGGTCGCTATGCACGATCTTGGCCAGTCGCTGTCTACTGCCATTTGAGTGTAATGATGAATCCATGTGTCACCCTTTGCCTCATATGCCATGTAAAAATCCTTTTTATTTCGTTTAAAGAGTGCCAAACGGCGCTCTGACCCATCAACAAGTTGCTGTTTTTGGTCAAACTTGAGCTTTCTCACGGACAAGTGTTCTCTGCGAACTAATAAACAGACGGCCCTCTGACATCTGCAAAGTGTCAGCCATTTCGCGAAACTTCACACGTCTTGATTTTACAAAACAATTTTGTGGTTCGTCAGTGTCCCTACGACTGTGTGTAAAATTAACAAGACAGACCACCCAGACAGATAAAAGACGCCATAAGATGTGTCTACGTATGCCTATCTGAGTTTTAAAGCCAAGTTATAGCATTGTAAGATGGCCGCTTTTGACTGACGGCTTCCATGTCGTCCTAACGCTTTTCTTTCATCGCCAAATATGTTTGACGGATAAAAACAAATCAAACAATTAATGATTAAAATAAGATTTCTACTGACAAGGATGCAACTCGGCTTCGATACGTCTTATTCAAATGCACTTTTAAAAGGACGTCAATGAGTGTTGTATCTTCCCAAATGAGCTGTCGCAAGTCTTAGGATCAAAAGAATAAGTTAATACAATCAGACAGTAGACAATAGAATATTGGCAGATGGCAGAACGATCTTCATTCATCTACAATTTAAAAAAAGCCTTTATTTTCTAAAGTCTTCATACTTTTTCATTTCTATGGGTTGCTTGTTTTTTTTTTTTTTTTTTTTAACTCAGCAGATTGAGGTACAGCGCATCTGTTTGCGGCTTCTTTGAAAGCCGAATCATCTTACTTTGTAAGTCGATTTATTTATATATAGCCCGGTACACACTCATGCGCCCATCCATTCATATGATGAAATGTTTAGAACCGCAAAAGTTAAGATAGAGAGATGATGATGATTAGTTCACACGTGAACCTTTAATGGCTAAGATAAAATTTCAAAATCAATTTGGGAAGCGATAAACTGTTGTTTACAACAATCCACAGTGACGCAAAATGATGAAGACGAGAACATTTACTAGATAGATCAGCGTAAAAATCGTACTGACCGACTGACTTGTTGCGTGCAATTAACAAAATATTCCGGACCCTCGATGTACTTGTCGATATAATTATTTGATAAATATATTTACTTACTCTGTTCATTTAGATCTTTATTGGATGTAAAAAGTACGAAAAGAAACCGTACTTCATATGAGTCAAAGTTTATTTCACTTCTTTCTGTACAAGATCTGATGAATAGATTGGAATGAATGGAAGTAAATATACTTAGTGAATATGTGGAAACATTATCATTAGTGATGATGTGGTTGAATAAGCACAACTTTATCGTTGGCTATACATTTTGCTCATCATAACTGTATCAAGTTAAAAAGCAATCTACGCATTAAAAATTCTTAAGAAGTTTACGTACGCTTTCCCTTTCGTAAATGACTTCTTCAACCGCTGAAAAATGCTGACAGCACACAAGTGATGATGATACTTTTCAAATATTTTTTCATCTGTTTCGTAGTAATTAAGAGAAACCTGCCTTCAACCTACAAAAAAAAAAAATAAAAATAAAAAAATAAATAAATAAATAAAAATTCTTTCTCTAACTAATATTCATAGCGTATTATTTGGTGCGGGATACGAAATAACAAACCCAACGACACACAAATTTTGTCTTTCACTCATTTGCAAATCTAATTTTCGTAAAGTTAAACGAATAAGTGCTTTTGCTTATACCGTGACATATGCACACATTGACCTTAAAGTACTTACGTTTAACAAATTTTATTTAGTTGTAATCTTTTTGCGCTGCTTTCATCTAAAGCAGTATCGTTTCAGTTAATACGGAGCCCTATACGTGTTTCAGTCATATCATATATAACGATATGTTTTGCAAGTAAGGTCTTCAAAATACTTATTATCTTATTATAATCTACGGAGCGACAACATTGATAAAGCGACAACATCGATATTAAGCACTCAATAGCGAGCGAATACTACCTTTAGATATATAATTTCGTTAAGGATCTATAACATTTACACTCCGCATTGTTTATTTGAAAAGGTAAAAATGTATGTTCGTTTTTTTTGCTTATATTATTATGAAAAGTTACGGTTAATATCATTGCTTAGCAAACTTATCCATCAATAGAATTTTTGAGAAAATAACGCGAAAGATTATGTGCGACTTGCTAGCAGCTTGTTTGTGCGTTTTTCTAACATGAATATGCAAATGAGAAGAAGAGAAGCCTCCGATAATTCGTTGCAAATCTTTACCTTGAATTTAAAATTAATGCCCGATAAGGACATTCTTGCTCCTCCATTCACCAGTTATTTTACTCAATTCCTTCTCTGTGCAAGCGAATTGAATCAAACTCAAAATTTGATTGTTTCCTAAAATCCGACTTATCTTATTCTATACCGCCTCTTGCAATACTAGATCCCTCGTGTCTTGAAATCGGTATATCTATTCTTGTTGAAGATTTCTCGTGGACACCTCATGTATATATTTCAAGGGAATCATATTTAATTGGCAATTAGCACAACCTATGTAGCAAGTCGCAGCCTTTTGTTGTTGCCATTATTCCGTTCCGTCATGAAAGGATTAACAAACAAATTATAAAATAAAACGATGAGAAAACGTCGGTTTCGCCAAAGCGGTTGCAAACGAGGTGACAAACGCGTTAATACATCAAACATACCGTTCGTATTCAGCGTTTGGTGATGGATTAAAAAAAGCATTAAAAGCATTCATAGTAATAGTTGGAAATAAAACAGGTCGCAGAATTTAAATCATACAAATATAGAATGAATGGCTTTTGTAATAATTTTTTAAGAGAAGTATCAAAGTCTGAATGGGTCCCTGTTTGACAGGATGAATGACAGAATGCCACTACTACTACTAATACTCTTACTACTACTACTACTACTACTACTACTACTACTGCTACTACTACTACATATGTAGATTCTCTGTTTTAATTTTATTACATTTTTTCATATTGTGTACAGAGCATACAGCAATAGCACATATATATATGGGACAAGGACACTTTCTGATAAGTAATCATAGATATGCAGAAAGCAGCTATTGTGCAAAAAGGTCGAATACAAAAAAGAAGAAATGAAAAGAAAGCAAAGGAAAGATACAAAAAAAGAACACTACTTCTTGGCGATATTCCAGTTAAACGATTAATACTTGACGAACGTAAAGAATATCATATAGTAAATTATCTGCGAATTTGAAGAGCGTATATAAAACAATATCACAAAACTATTTACTAAAGCACAAAAGCAATAGTAGATAGATAGTAGGTAATAGGTACAGCGTGCCCTACTTATCTTTCCCCATTATCTACTAACTACTTGACCGCTCATACAGAAATTAGTTAAAAAATTCGCTAAAGATATCGTCTATCTCTTCGTTTTCCTTTCACTTGTTTGTAGTTATTCGAACGGTTATATGTTATACTTCATGTTTCACTTTTCTAAGCCGAACTTAATCGTGAACGTTCGTTGGCCATCTCTTATCGATGTCTTCGCGGTTGCGAATAACTCTCGTTAGAGCTCCTTGCATTAATGCTTATGCAAAGGTGGCAAATTAAATTTTATAATAATATGTTAGGTCTTTTATAAATATATTTATTAGAAATAATTGCTTAACAATTCTCTCAATGAATGCTCAACCATTTTGGCTAAGTGCCTCAAGCACAGCGCAAGACCTTTTCCGGCACAAAAATAGCGCAATTTTTCGCGGGTCCCTATAATGGCATTTCCCCGCCCGCGGACTATAATTGAAATCAATAAACCCCGGAACACTTCACTTGCAATTCTCGAAGTACGCTTAGGTGTACTTAAGCTTAGCTTTCCTCTGATAAGATATTTTCTACCTCAACCAGCTTCCTTGTGATAAGATATTAGCAGTAAAAAACGCCAATCATCACAATGAAAATGTCAATTCGCATCTTTCAATAGCACAATTCCTATACGGCAATATGTGCTTACGAAAATCAGTATATAGCAAATTTTTTTTTTTAATCTGATTCCTATGTGCTTCCTACCTCCTTTTTTATGTATTGTTAATATATCAATATATACATAATTTTACATAGATAGGCACGTAAGTGACATATTGTTTCGTTTCGTGAGGACTCGTCGATTAAAATACGGAATTTAATGGATTCACGATTTTGTTATTCTCTTCGCACGTGTGTCAGTTTTATAAGTTACGACCTCGAAACGGCAAGAAATCATTCAAAACTAAATGCATTTCTGTAAGCCTTAGCCCACCTTAGTTACAAGCTTTTGACGCTTGAAACGCTGTGATTTGTACACGCATTCGTTACATTCAACTGAGCTGCATACAATAGCATATACGATTAGGTTACCTTAAGCTGTAATACATATGAGTAACTATACGAATTTCTTAATTCTCTAAATTATTTTTTTTTATCCTCTATTCGTGCGACATGGCGACTGTCAGAAAAATGTGGGGAAAATGTGCGGCAGACTGGTTACGGTGTGCCCAATCAATAAGTGTTATGCCTTTGCCGACTGGGCACGCACTATAGCTACGACGAAAGAAAACTCTAGTGCACTTGAGATTTGAACCGAACTTCGTAGCCGGAGTTTTTATTTACTCGGCCACTTCAAACTAGGATACTTTTATGTGCATATTATCTAAAACATATGGAACAGCGTCGCGAGCGCAGCTGCCGAGAGCTACAAAAACAATCACCAAGAACGTATGATTCTTTTTTGGCAGCGAGCCAAGTGCTAGTAGAAGAAAGCAATCTACTGCCAATTTGCACTATGTACTTGCGTGACCGCACATGAATTTGAAAAGAAACCTTGTAACCCTTACGTATTATTATCTCTATTATTATAAGGTATTGTCGAGTTGCATCATACACTGGCCTAAGATGATTTCGGTCTGAAAGGTCGGTTTTCACAAGCAGAAAACAGTTGCTAGAATATTGTTGACTTGCTTTACCTTACCGTCCTATAGAATGAAAAATATCTCTTTCCTTTCCTCTTCCGACTCAGAATGGGATTTTTGATTTGTTGCCCCTGTGCAATATTAGATAGGGCCTGATTTAGGCCTGAAAACGGACTTTTTTGAAAGAGAAAGACAATAGAATACAACTTACGTGCATAGTCCGGGAAAACACTTTCCCGAACGGAAGAAGAAGGTTAACGGCTTGGCTGGCACCTGAATATAATGAATTCTAGTTACAGATCGAAAATTTGAATGGGAGACTTAAGACACAGCATACATGAAAAGCAGTTGTAACCTGTCGAATTGTCGGTCAACTAGGTTGCCTGCTAATCCATAATAGTTTGTTCTTACAAACGAAAAGACTTTTTTTTTCTTCTAAGAGGGTTATCGAAAATATGGTCATCAGAAGCGTACACTGAGCTGCCTTTCAGCAACAAAGAGTAAACGATTATGATATATATGTCGCTGGGTTCTAATAAATTTCTTGGATAGTCCTGACTCTTACCCCAGAGATAGATCTCAGTGACTCAATTATAATTGTTATTATAATCAAAAAACTATTTTTTTTTGTGCATCTTTAGAAAAAATTATGCGCTACTTACTTATTTGTTGATTCTCATCGCTTTGAAATAATTTATCGAATGTGTTTAAATAAAATTAGTTACATAAACAATAATTGACTTCAATTGATTTCTGTTTGCCCCAAAAAAAAAGTGGAAGAATAAAAAATTCAATTTTCAAATTCCGTTTCAAATTCCACTAACGACATCTATACAATCACTTGTTCTAATGTTGGCAGCAGTACAGAAAATGTGAATGTTCATATACAGTTCATATACACGTGGACAGACAATGTGCCAATATTTCGTAATTGTTTAAGAAAAACGACTACCAAAAAAAAAAAAATAAAAATAAAAAATAAAAAAAAAAATAAATGAAATAAAATAAAAAAAGAAAAGAAAAAAAAAAAAAAACACAGGAAAATGAAGAAAAACAAGAGATAGCGAGCAAACGGAAATGGTTTTTTGTCGACTGTACCACAAATATACAGACATATACATACATATATGTATATAAATATATACACCCACATGTATATATAAATGCATATATATACATATACATATATATATTTATATTATATACATATATATATATATATATATATGTATGTATATATATGTAAATTGTCCCACCATTGAAATCCATAAAGTGTGAACAAAAAATAAAGAAAAAAAAGAAAAAGCCAAGTAAAAGAGCACATTAATGCATTCTGACAGCTGTGGAGGTGCAGAAACAGAGACAGAAAACGAGTGTCAGTGTTTGTTTTAGCCCGATGTTAGCAAATGGCAGAATGGTAGCTAAAAGGACATTGCCTACGGCTAGGAAATGTTAGCACATCACTAACGGCTTACTTTTTTTCTATCCATTACTTTTAGATGAGAATCCATTAAGCATGTTCTTCTATTGGTAACATCTAATAGTACGGTTCTAAAAAGATTTCATCAACAGGTTCAGATTTTCTTAAATTGTGCCCACTTCCCCAAAAATACCTAAATTTCAAAACTAACTAACTAATGGTTTGTTCAATACAAACAGTAAACTGGGAAGAGGTTTCTAGTCGTTTGCATACGAACCTCAAATAAATTGTATAATGATACAACTTTCGAAAAGAATTTTATTTACCTACGAAAGTTTACATTAAAAAATTACAAATATTAAAGTCAGCAGAGTGAGAAGCTTCTGCCGAAAAGTTCTCTTTATTGATTAACTTTAACTTTCTCATGTCACTCTTAAAACATTTACATCTCTGCGAAAAAATTGAATTATTTTCCCGATAACTTTCAGTGTAATGTATATTGGAATTATTAGAGGCGGTTGTCGACGTCACGACATAACATGTATCTGCAGTAAAATCACAAAAAGTAACGAATCCAGTGCAATGTAAAACCCGTAATTGCTTTAAAGAAGCACTAGCTTAATAACTTTTGTGAATTGTAGTACGCATGGAGCCACCGAAATTAAACATCAAGAGTAGTTTTACAGTTTAAAATAGCTTTCTTTACTCTCATATAGAAAATGTTTGCTATCACACACACACACACACACACACACACACACATACACAAAGATGAAAAAGTCACAAAAATATATATCTTGCGCACGAAGTCTCAGGTGATCCGTAATGCTTCCCTACATTTGATCATGTCCGTCACTACTCGCAATCGATCAATTTAAGATTTCCATTGAAAGCGTGTAACTGCAACACTAACAAATCGATTTTGTTAAGACCGTTATTAAGACCATAGACGTTGTCGATGCATACAATTTTTATCTTTCTCACTTTTAATAATTCAACTGATGTTAGGTACTCAAGTTTCCGCTATAGCTCGTTTTCAGTTTCTTTTGCTTTTGTATTTTTTTTTGTTTTTTTATTGCTTTGCTTTTCAGTTGCAGATCTAAGCTCTATCAATATTTAAATTGCTCAAAATGTTATTCTTCTTTCTATTCTTTCATTGATTTTTTTATTTAGAATCTTTAGTTTAACAACGCTTGTATGTATTGTTGATTTGTTTTTGTACGATGATGTTAACTATTGGTTTTCCAATTGTATGATATTTTTCTGTCTCTTCTGGTAACTCTCGATACTTATTTTTCCTTTTTTTTTTGGGTGAATATGGAATGGAAAAGTACAAAACGTTATGAATAAGAAAAGATATAAAAATTTTGAAAACAATTACGAAAGTTTGAGAGAAATCTCTAAATCTCTGATTACTAGATATTCGCGTATATTATTTATTGACTGGTCAGTAGTAGGATGGGATAATGTTCAGGCCGATAGCAATTTGTATGATGTTGTAGTTTAAAGCCAAACATACAAACTTGGATCGATTCAAAAGGTAATTTTAAATCAGTAGGTGAGTCTACTTCAAATCTGCTTCGGTGTTGAAAAGCATCCGCACAAGCTTAGTTTAACCTTGTACCACCACAAGTAGTGTAGAGTATTAAAACAATATATATATGTATATATATATATATATATATATATATATGATTCATTATCTATTTATAGAATTTAAGTAATCTTCAATTTTAAATAAAATTCCGTTTTCTTTCATTTATTTATACTAAGGAAAGTAAGTTTACCTTAAACTTTAGACGTATTCGTACTCACTCATGCGCATATTAACTTGCTAAGGAGTAATGCCGCTCGATATATGAACTCGGGTGCGATAAGAGAAAAAGACAAAATAAAAAAGCAAATAAATACTCAATTCGATTATCCTTTGACAGTTAAACTTAGATAAGTAAAGCTAACAGAGCACACATGGGATTTGATGCAAAAATTCAAAGCTGCATATAAACTAATATTAAAGATTTGCAGATGGAGGGAATTTTATGATTATAATATTTTACGGTAGATAAACGTTAGATTTAATTTATCAAAACAAAGAGGAAGAAAAGACAGACAGATAGACAGACAGACAGACAGACAGAGAGAGAAGTTCTATAAAACTTTTCGTAAAAAGATTAAAGTCATATAAAAGTGCATGCTGAGCTACAGCTATAAGAAGACATGTTTTACAGCATCATTAGTCGAGTAGAGAAGAAAACCCTCCTCTTAAAGTGAACGACGACGAACGATTACATTAAATTTTACGGAGACACTAAGCAAAGTTCAATGACTAGTCTCTTACCCTCCTTCTCAACGATTTAAGTGCCCTTTTATATGGTTACTTAAATTCTTTGAAAATCGATAACAATGACTTTTTTCAAGCAATTTATAAGACACTTGTTAGCAAATTTTTGTGTGTGCGGTCTCTTATCTATAAATTACTTATACTTTATACATTCATTGCCATAACCAACGAACACTCGGAGCGAATTTTCGATATGCTTTATTTAAGGCAAATAAATAAACATCGGTTGGTGAGTTTTTTTTTTCTTTTTCTTTTTCTTTCCCTGACAGATGAGTTATTAAGCCGGTGTTGTTGTATTGTATTGAAAGGTACATATCATATAGATATAGGATAAAATTTTTATACGATTTCGAAACACTTTGCTGGTAACCGGTCCACCCCAGGGTGAACCCCGTTCCGCATTTTCTAACGAGCCGTTTAATTCAATATGGTTAACTTGCCATGCAACAACCTTCTCTTTGTTTGAGGCAAAACTTTTAAACTTAACTTTTCCATCATATTGGGTCATGATTTATGAGACAATCATACGCGGACTCATGCCCCGATTTTGTTAAAAATTTAGGTTAAAATAGCAGAAATGACAAAGGAAAGCATAACATGCCAATATTAGCCTTAGATAGAGCCTCAAGAATGTGGTCACAATTCCAGCATAGGCACAAAGCGATGAACATGCCTAAACCGATTGCGTTGCATATTTCTCTGAGTTACAAGCGTACGGCAAATCTAACATACCCGTCACATCGCGTACGAAGAATGGATTTCTAATAAAAAGAAAACGAAACGCATTGATATGCAACATAGATGAGTTTTACATTCGGCCAAGTATGAAAGAACTATTTATAAAATGATATATGATGAGTAGACAGTGAAAAGAAAGTGTACACTTCCGGCTTGCGTCAATATTTCAATACCCACCATTTACTTGATTTGAAGCATGAAAATGATTCAATAAATTGTAACATTCAAACGTTTATGTGCAATCAACGACACGATACGCTCGATAATACTTTGCATACGATATTTGCGTCTATGTAATATTTTAAATCAGTCACATCGTTACGGCTTTGGGAGTAACAGCTTGAAGCTGTGTGGTCATACAGTTCTGCTCTGAACTTTATTTCGGCCAAATATCTCCTATATCAGATGAATTACTATCGAAAACACTTAGGGCAGGGCTTCAGATTACTTTTTTTGCAATGCAATGTGCTTTTACGTTGCGATAAAGGCATTCGGCAAAACGTTGAAATCGCTTCAAGGGTATTAAGCGTAGAAATATGTATTACCAATTGACGCGTATAATTTTCCCATAAGTTCGAGTACGGTTAACTTAGATATTTGCATTTTTATGCGATCAATTTCAGTTGTTTACTAGTTATCATTCAGTGTTTATCAAAATGCAAACGAACGGATGACACTGCGTTTTTTATGTTTTAGACTGATTGAAACTGGTGGAAAATAGACCTGAAGATCCACAAATCATTAAGTTTGGCTTGGAGTGAGCTATTAGTGAAGTAAGCTATGAAACAGTGAAAGCCCGCCCGTCTCCCGTAAAACCTGTATAGGAAGTGATCTTCAACTTGGGCTGAGAGCGTCTATTGATCACGTTGTATTCTCCACATCTATCTCTTTCTAATTAAATCTCGTTCCGATCCATGCAGTTATATTTACCAAATCAGCTGCTCTGAAGATGTGCGAAAATTGGCTGCAACATATGATATTCGTGTTGTAACACTTTTTTATAAACGCAATCAGCAATGTAGCATTGCTGTAAGCAGGGTTGCTAAATTCAATGACGACGAAGGTCAATCTGAAAGACAAGTTGGTATGTCTGCTGGATTGGAAAAGAACGGAAAAAATGGCAGGCTGAAGGGACATTTGGACGCGATTAGAAGTAAAATCAGATATGTCTTAAAATTGTAAAAAAAATCATAGGCCGATAGAAATCATAGACCGGGCAGGGTATAGAGTTTATAGAGTGGCGTAAGATCAGCCCGTCCAGTAAGTAAGTTTCGTTTCTCCGTTTGTCCTCATAAGGATTTCAGCACGTGTATTTCTTTGTTGTAATCATATGTGGAAGGCTTGTGGGATGAAATTTGACCCCCCCCCCCCCCCCCCCTCCCCACGCTTTTATCAAACAACCTAAAACTAAAGGAAGATTCAAATTCTACGCTGTATAAAAGTTTCACCCAAATGAAGATCTAAAGACAATCAAAATAGAGAATCAAATAATGGATAATGCGTAGTCGTTGATATTTCGCCGCGAGTGCATCCGTTAGCTTTCTGATAAGAATCTGTTAGCTGTCCAAAAATTGACAGAATCTAATTTCAAGTGTACGTACCGTGGCTGATCGCAGGCTCAATAATTTTCAACTCGCGTAACAAACGTGGTTCCTATTTTCATCAAAAAAATCTGCCGTGTCTGTCCGGTACCCGGAGATTATCCGGAAAATCTAAATACAAAAAAAAATGTTGCCTTTTACAGTGGCATTCATTCATTCGTTTCATAAATAAAAGAAATTTTTACGGAAAATTTATTTTTACAAAATATTTAAAGCCCGCGTCAATCTTTTTCTATCCACATCATATGTTTGGACACGGCCGCAAATATCCTCAAAAATAAAAAAAAAAAATGTAGTCGAATAAAAACCATGACCAGTATGCAAATGTGTGATTAGTGGTTGTGCACGTATCATAATAACCACAGGAGGCTTATTTTAGCCGCACTTCAAATAAATTCCAATAATTTACAATTTTTATTGACTGCATTAGTTTTTGACATTTTGTTGACCAATAAACCATCCACATATGCCTACATACACATGATAGATTCATATATATATATATATATATATATTGTGGATATATATATATATATGGATTTCCTTTTTTAATTTTAAACATTGTAGTGTTATTTCAATACGGCTTAATGCAAACACACACGCAGAAAAACTACTACGCTTTAAAAATTACGAAAATGAAACCAAGGAATAATTAAATAAAATAAAAACCAAATATTTTCATCTTGAATAAACGCAATACAGGCAAGGCTTAGATACACATAGTCTATTCATTCGGTGGCGTTTGAAATAAGGGAACGCGTAAAAACCGATAGAATTCTTAGACAAAAGCAACTGCCTCGCAAACAAAACAGCCCGCATTTAAAACATTTTTTTTTTTATACCGATAAAACAATAAATGTTACCATTGGCTTATAATAAAGAAAATTGTGTTGCTTATGGGTAAAATAATTTATTTAAAGCAGTAATCGAGAAATGCCGTTTGCTTTGAAAATGATGGGCGAATCACATAAATAGCGCATCATATTATTGAAGCGAATTGCAGCGAGACCGGCGAAAACATAAATAGTAAGGAAAAGAGATCAAGTTCGAATATTCACAAAGACTTGCCTACAAAAGAGCTTACTTAATACCTGATTGAAAGAAAAATTTCTCACTGTTTTCCAAGTTCAGGTGAAATTATGAGCTTAGTCTGAATCTGTTAATGATTAATTATGAAAAAAGGTTGCACGACTTACGTATAATCGCGTCTTGTTAAAGATGGCAATCGAAAGGATAAGATGCTACCGGCAGCAATCTTGCCGTGTAACATTAAATTATGTAATGTTGTTTCGAGCGCATGCCAAGTTGCGCTGATTCCGTAGAGATATAAGAGAAAGTGCATCGTTTGAAATTGCACTTACATCTGTAGCAATATTGCACTTGTCTTCGCTTGGATCTTAACACAATTCGAAATTGGTGTTAATTCAATTTTAAAAGACGTCTGCAAAAATCAATTTTTTTTGACAAGCAACAGCGACAAAGAAATTAGAAAAAGCTTATCGAACAAATAGGTGATTTATCTTACGCTAACACTGAATGCTGAATGTTTAACTTGCCTTCAATGATTACTACAGTCATAAGACTCAAGGGATTTATTGGATTAGAATAAACTATTGATTAGATTTTTTGCTGAAAGTTAGTAGTACTGCAGACAACACATGTTAACAATACATATACATATATATGTATATATATGATGCTAGTTGCAATGCCCATTATGGCAAAGCCATACCCCAAATACCAACACCTTTATTTATACCTAGTACCCACATTCTCGCTTATATGCAAGCGGAGTGAAAGACAAACAGCTAGAGCATGCATAATGATAAACTAACCATTGATCATAATAAACAAGGACAATTGTGTACGTAAACTCATGTTTAAATCATGTGCCAGTAAATAGAACAGATAAATAGACATAAACATATACACACATATATACACGTAGATATACAAAGCTACACATTTACTGTGATGTAAAGAGTAAGAGTATCTGTGGTGTAACGATTCACAAAAAAGAAAAAACAAAAAAAAAAATTTATAATATAATCCCCATCGCATAATGAACATTCTTGGTGACTGTTTGAGAAAGGCGCAGCGTCATTGTTCACATATACATGCATACATAAGTATAAGTATATATATATATATATATATATATATATATATATATATATATATATGTATATATGTATAAAATAATGAAACGAAACGGATAAACAAAATAAAGCCTACTGGAGCCAAAATGGTGGTGAGATAAATTGCCCAAGATAAAGCGCAAAAAGCAGCCTACATACCTACCGCTAGAATAACTGAAAGCAATAAAGGATAAATTGTTAAGCCCAGGAAATTTTCCTACTTTTCTATACAGATATATATATATATATATATATTATGTGTCTACGTATATGTACTTATGTAAAATCTATCGATTTGCTGGTGAATTTATACAAACTTTCACACAAGCAACAACACTCATATTTATACATGTATGAAGTTACTCTTCGGGGAACTATTGTGTGAAATCAATTTAGTGTTGAATTGGTGCCAAGAATCTGATTTTCTAATAATGTTTTAGTATTTCATTCGAAAACAGAAAAAGAAAAGAATGGTATATAAAAAAAAAAAAAAAAAGCTTAATTCAGCGTATGTATGTGTTTAGAAAACGGAAATGAAAATTGTGCGGTAACGGGAAAAGACCAGACCAATGGCAGACTAAGCCACATTTCAATAACGCATGCATTCAGAGGCAGGCCTATGCTTTCTTTGGCGTTGAAAGAGACAGGTTTTTTTTTTTTTTTTTTTTTTTGCTCATTTTAATACACAAAAATGTCCGCCGTTCAAATCTGATACACGTCTGTGGAAGATTCTATGCTATGCCAATGTCGCAGTATACTGTAGATATATATATATATATACTTATGTATTCACATATTCAATACATATAAGGGAATTTGCGTATATGAGGGAGATGGCAAATGATACTCTATTAGAGTAGGATTTTAACCGAATTGCATTTCGGCGAAAATTGCCAAAATGTGCTAATACATAAAGATGCGATAACACACGCGTACACTATACGTACACACTTATTCACACATTTTGACTCTCTAATTCACTAGGGTAGCCATGGCACATACACACTTATCCAAATGTAGCATATATATGAATGGTTTTGCAAAATATGGTTCCAGATGACGCTTAAAATAAGACATTTTAAGCTACTCTAAGCTTTACGTACAAAGAAAATGAATGTGTGAACATAAATTCAAGTTGAGGATTAGCTTGAAGCATGAAAGGGTAACAAATGCAATAAAAGAGAGCTTTTCTTCGAAAATCGTTTTAAAGCAAAAAAATTATAATAAAAATTTGTGGAAATATTTTTCGAGGTTATATTGTTTTTTTTTTTTTGTTTTTTTGTCCTTAAAAAAGGGGAAAAGCACTTATACTTTTCGCGATCTATTCGTTTCATTTTCCATCTAAACTTTCTTTAGGATTTTTTGTAATAAATTTTGCTTATATAAAATGAAATTTTTGTTTTTACAAGGGAAAAAACCAAAAAAACAAAAAAAGAGATAAGACCTCTGGCCAAAGTTATTGCTTTTTTAATGACTTCCACATTATCATAAAGTCATTTGTTCATCGCTCAGTGTCGTCTCGTTATACCCATTACCCAAGGGCATACGTATACCAGATTTGTGCTTCCGTTTATATTACCCCAAAGACGCGCCCCAAGGTGAACATAATTTCTTTGTCTTTTTTTTTTTTTTCTTTTTAATAAAAAAATATATTCGCCACTGGCCGTGGTATGCATACCAATTACCTATTACATCAGTCACTAAGTTCCGGGACTAAGTAATAAATCGAGAGCACTTTTTTCGCTTCTATTTGTCTGCCGTTGTCCAACGCTTTTCTGACGTTTCGATGTTTGTGTATTTTTCACGACATTCAAATTACTTTCTAGCTTCAGCGATGAGCTAACCATTTCATACAAACACTTTTCCCTGGACTCCTGCTTTGAAATTTACAGATGAGCCATCGCCTTGCGTTGACACTTCTTCCCTCTCTATTTCTGGTCGTTTTTCGCAACTTTCCTACCCACATTCGAACGAAAGGTGCCATATAATGTTCACTATTCATTGCTTTTCCTTTTTCAAGTAGTCGGTGAAGAAAATGATAAAACGAGACGAAAGGTCGCTTGAACTAATATCTTAATGCTTTTCGCTAACGTCGAAATTTTTCACTACGTTCAGTATAATCAGAGTCCATAAGAACTCGTTTAAAACACCAGCTATGTACTAATAGATTGATGTTTGCAAGTTCCAAAAACACTTTCTATGCCAGTGGAGACTTTGAAGGGTTATATCCATGCAATACATGATATTCAGATTTTTCAATTATTTCGAAAACAACAAAAGTCATTGAAACACTGTAAATAGTGACAAAAGAAACAACTAATGAAAATATCATGAAGTCTTCGTAGATGTCGTTCATTTAACTACTACTTACTGAAAATTATATGAATGTTGTTGTTAGAGTGGGCATCTAAATGTCCCGAAATTTATTGATCAATGTCTTTTCATAGCTTCCTTTTAACCATTTCACAGAATATTTGCATGATTTCAATAAATATTTGCGCCATGTACTCGCTGTAAGTTATTGATGCAAGTACTTTCAAATATTTTAATGCTCTTCGTTCAGATTACTTAGTTCACGTTCCGGATGGTCGTGGATTTTTGAAGCTATAATAAAGCTATATATTCATAGTCTTAATTTTCCATTTTAGCTTTTCGTGTAGCAAGGTGACCAAAAAGGTCAATAGAAAGTGATCAATTAAAAGTAGATATTAAAAGTCTTTTAATATCCATTTCTGAATGAATAAAAAAAGAACATAAGTATTTTGCTCTTTTCGCCTTCTCACCAGAGCAAAACTATTAAAAATATAGTTTTTTTAACCGCATTCGCGTAACGCTAAAGCGCATGGAAAATACTCTCATGACTGTGTACCTTTAAGAAGAACAAAACTAGCAAAACAAACTATATTTACCTTCAAGCGAACGTTGTAACAAGATAGAGCGACGAGCCCGTTATTTGTGTGAAGGATGCTTAGATTACCGTTTGGCTTTCGGTTACCGTTTGAATTGCCCTACAAATCGCTTACGCGATTTAAAATTTTTAAAAATTTTCAAAATAAAATAGAATAACTTTGGCCGAAACTAGAGAGAGAGTAGATATCATTCTGATTGTATATCAAAAACGTTAGAAATCCAATATATAAATTTAAAAACGTCCTAGTGTCAATTTTTTTCTTTTTTTAGATTCCCATTAAAATGCTTTCTTTTTCGGTATCGCTTGACAAGTCGCTACGCCGTTGCAAAGGCTTACATAAATCGTTAAGGTTTACTATTAATCCGCTCTTTTTGTTAATACGCTCGGGCTACGTTGTGCGCATCTATTGTATCTTCAACGGTGAGCCTTAATTTTGCTTAGTTTGGCTTCGCAAGTAAGCAAAATCGTCGCGTTTGATGTGAAGGAAACGGAGCCTACACTGTTCACAAAGCACGTTTACATCCACAAATATTAATAGTTTGGTATGCTTTATGATCTGGAGCAGTGGAGATGTACTCGGAATGCGTTCCCTTCATCTTTAAAAATGCCAATGCGGGCTACCCATCGAGATTGTGCGATATAACTCCGTTTGACTAATTGCTTTGAGGTTATATTCAGTCATTGGTTTCCTCTCTACGATAAGACACAATGGGGCAAATTTTTACAGGAAGATGACAGAAATTCAGAAGCGATCACTTACATGAAATCATTTTGAATTGAAAATCTCGATAACCAAGATAAAAGAAAGACAAATCATATTGACATCTTGTATGGTTTTGGTTTCCGATCATCACTCTCTGCTCCCATATAATGATCAAATAATATATTTTCGCTACAATCACATAGTTTAGGTCCAGGATTAACCAACGCTATCTGAGCTAAGTATTTTTCTATCGGGTCAATAATTAAGTTTGCTCTTATTTTTGACCAAAATTCGACATTGTATAGTTTTTTTTTTTTCAATATGTAACTCATCGGTGTTAGGTTGTTGCCAAGTTCAATTGCAGCAAATATTGGTGGTAGACTTTGGATGTAGCGGATTCGCGCAGGTCAACAGCATCCACACCAAGTACAAAAGACAAGAGACGACCTTAAGGCAACGTGTAGTCGATGACGAATTGAATCATGTTGTTTTGATGCTTCGCATTATCATAGCTTGCTCACTTTTCATTTGTAGCCACAATTCGGATGAACTTTTCTACTACCCTTCTTAACTCTTCGAAACGCAAACTATTTTCTCCAAAAAATAGGATCAATTTAATTATTTTTTTTTTTTTTTGTTGCTGTTTGCGGGTCGTATGCATAAACTCAACCAAACAAATTATTAATGCAATCTCTTTGCTCAACAATATCGCATATATATAAAAATCGGAAAAATAAACCCTATATGTATTGCAAAACAAAAGCGCACCTGAAGCACAAATGACGTTTATCCTCTTTTTGTGCTTCCTCTTTTGGAATATTCAACGAGTCAACAACAGATGATTTAAGAAAGACAAATTAAAGTTACTCGATCTATTCGCGCAATTTAACAAGGACACTAGCCTTACTTTTCAGTCACAATATTATTGCCTTCACTTCGATGAGTGGCTGAGGTATTATATTCGAGCGAATCTCAAATACTTTGATTTAGCAAATTTAATGCAAATATTTGCAGTTGATGCAACAAGGAATAGTGCGCAATAAATATCACTAATGAAATTTTCGACTATAGGTGACTTTATTCTAAACAAATTTTCTTTTTTCATTCATATTCATTTGTGGCTTCTCCTCAATTGCTCTGAGACTTTCAGGGATGACATTCAGCTATTAAACTCTTTAAATGTATATAATTGTGCTTGGTTAGCACGAACCGGCGATATATATATATAAAAAAAAAAAAAAAAAAAAAAGACCATAAAAAATTTCAAGCATCATTAAAACAACCGTCAATCTAATACAACTGTCAATGATTATGATGAAAGAGATAATCATCATGTTGTTGTTGTTGTTGTTGTCGTTGCTGTCAATGGTGACGACTTTTACTTTAACATGCATACCATATGTGTCAGTTCCTTTAACATGGTCAGAACTCATGCGAATGAATGAATAAACACAGGATGTATTTACCACAATGCATCACAACAATATTGGAATTTACAAAATGGAAACGAAAATCAGAAAACAAAACAATATTGAACAACATAAATAACTAAAACCTCAAATTTTAAATATTTAGTAAAAAGTTCTTATTTAAAATCAATTATAATAATACTAACAAGAAATATTTCATATTCTAATGAAAAATTAGAATTGAAATAAACATTAAATTTGATTTACCCCCCTCCCCCACCCACTTAATTCTCCTTTCGTAAGGAAAAAGGTCTGATTTACTGTACTTCGGATGCATATATAGGAATGTTTACCTTATCTCATCGATGCACTAAAAATTCCTTTCCCAATGCGTATTCATCCCAATACAAAGTTATAGCCGTCATTATCAACTAATGATGGTCCTTAGGAATTCTGTTCTATTCGTATTCAGTAAGATTAATTCCGAACTTTTAACGCAGTAAATGCAAGTCCAGTAGTAATTTGAACAAAACTACAAGTACGTGGACATGGGTGCTTATTATTATGATTACTATTATTAGTGTCATTATTATACTTCTAGACAAGCAACCTTCACGTGATCGTCTTATCGAACGATGTTCAATGAATTACTTATCCCTGAAAATCTTTGCCACATTCTCATTCTCTTATCGGGACACCTTAAGTCCCCTCTCAATTACTGACTTAAACTCTTATCCTTCTTCTTTGCCTCCCTTACAAAAGTTCTTCTCTGTTATTTCAATTAAGATGCAAGTTTACACCCTAAAGGGCTTGGCCGTAATTTGAGAGTAAAGTGAGTGTGTTGTGTTCAAAGTTAAGTTGGACCCTCAAAATTCTTCTTCTTTTTTTATATCCACCACCGATAACTGAAGGGTATATTTAAGGGTATGTGCATTGGCAAAGCGATTGCAACGTCCCGAAGGACGATTCAGAGACCCCACAACGTATATAGTTTCTTGATCCGCATCAAATTTTGAATCGATTTAAGCATGCCGTCCGTCCGCCTGTGTTATGTCTGTTGTAAATATTCTCCTCGGCGCAGAACTGAAGCAATCGAACTTCAATTCGGCAGAAACGTTGGAGGTTCTGGTACGGGGATTGGTACTAAACTAGAAACCTGCAAAAGAATTTGGCACTAACGCAATCCTTTTAAAGGATATGCTCACAACATGCACACGCCTATACGTCAAAAATTCTTATTTTGAAAATAGGAAAAATCTGCCGTGTCCACTCAATATTATAGAGGTTGAAAAATTTAGTTTTCTTACTTTTTTCTTCTTCACGATAATGAAAATAGCATGCAAAATATTCGATCACAACTGTATATAATTTTCTTTGTTTTTTTCTCTTTTTGTTAACGACATTGCTGTGTTATGCTTACATAATTGCTTATATGATTTATATGATTCTGCGATATATTTAGTTGTAGGTTTTTATTTTCCTTTTGCTGATACTTATCTGTGCGTGATCTGTTTCCCCTTCTTATATAATCGCTTTAAGTCGCTTTCTGTAAACCTTGTGCACGTCTCATCGCGTCTAATTTTCGATCATCCTCTAACCAAAATAGTTAACCTTAGCCTTCAATATTGATAAAGCATTACGCTAATGGCAATCAAGTGAGTAGGTCCTCTGATGGCAGCTGTGCTACACCTGTAACTAAGTCTAACGTGCCATGGTGCACATACAAGTTGAGTCATCTCATCTTTAATTTTTCCAATCCGTCACCGACCCTACTCTTCCGCAAGCTAAATTCCTAAGTATTTTATCGCGAATAATGATATTCGTACTGATGTAATCCGTCCGGAAGCAATTTTTATGCTAAGACCTGCTGCGAGAAGTTCAAGCATGAAACCTTACAAGTTTATCTGGGTGGGTGTAGGCTTAACTGCGTCCTAACGTAGGGCTATATATATGTCATTCTTCGAAAGGTTGCATTTTACAAAAAGTGTCGAAATCTTTTTTTTAAAAAAGACCCTCATGACCACGAGAGTCTTTAGTCAAGGAATTTATTCCAAACGGGAGTCCTTTTAAGAATAATTTTGTAACTTTTCTACCAAAAATTCTTCCTCAGATCCAATTGCTACGATCGATACGAAAATGTTACAAATGTAAGTTTAGTAAGCAAAGCATTAGATCGTAGTACGAAGGTAAAATTGACAAAGAAATTTTTTTAAAAATTGTCTTTAATTTCATTGAAATGGAATTATGCGTCAGGTGTGCAAGAATGAGTGCCATACTCCGTAGTTACTTCGGCAGAAATTGCAGAACATATATTTTTACAAACAAAATGCTTTATCAGGCATTGTTTGTTACTTATTTGAACTTTTACTTTTTGTGAAGAAGTACACGCTTCCTACACCGTTCCGCCGAGTCTTACTATGCATTATTATTATTACTTGTACAATCTGCTGTCTCTCGCCCCTTTCCTCTATCTCTCATTATCGCCACCTTTTTCTCACTACCGCAAACAGCAATACCATGCGACACACACACACACACACAATGCGCTGATGCTCGTCAATTTCTCTTTTCCGCATAAAAGTTTATATAGAATTTAAGTAACACGTTCTTCATCATCGTTCTTTTATTATGAATTCCATTCGTTAGAAGTCAAGTAATAGCACACCTACATGCTTATGCATACGTATACATTAATCTTTGCATGTACTTGTAATAAATATATCAGAAAACGAAACAAAAGCTGCATTGTTTATACTAATGTTTAAGTATTTATGAGAACATAAGTATTTTGTGTGGTTACCGGATATTGGTTAAATTAAATGCTATTTCATTCACTTTGTGGTGTACCACGTCTTCTTAATACATATTGCTTTTTAGGATAAATACTATAAGAAAATGACAGATAAGAAAGCTATGCCGAATCTTATAAATTCATCATCACAAGCAAATAATGATAATTCCAAGTCTTTCACTAATGGACGGTTCGACGGTTGAATAACATTTCTTACTTATTTTTTAGGATAAATCTGTCTCTGAATTCTTAAGGACTAGAGAATAGGTCCTGTCAAGAGTAGAGCCTGGCTGAGAGTATAATTTGTGTCAATTCTTCCCCCTGCCGACATTGAAAATGAGCAGAGAGTCAATTGGACGGCAATCCAACAAGTCTAGGTAATCTAAATACGAATTTGCCTTTATCTACATAATCCTGAGGCCTGTGATTATCATCGTTCCGATTACTCGTGAAAGCATAACTTTCATGAGCGAACAAGAATCTTTTATGCTTTTTACATGGCCGTGGATAAGACGTAGACTTCTTTTTGCTTCAGCGTATCGAACACAATTTAACAAACTTCGTCTAACAACTAACATATTTCAGAATAGAGTAAAAATAAAAACTGTTAATTATTGAAATAAAGTTCTGCTATCCCACGGAAACACAGATCATTCATTATGTGATGGAAAAAAGTTCTAGCAAACAGGTCTCCAGTAAAAATATATATATATATGTACTCTTCTGAGAAATACCGCTAACATTATAAATTTTTGTTAGTGCGGTTGTTTTTGCGTACCACCGCTATTTTATCCTCGCTTTTTATACGAAAATGTTTATTCAGCTCAACAATATTAAGAAGTTTATAGGCCGTCTAGAGTGCTTTTACACAACTGTTGCATTACCGAGACGTTCAAGAGACCCTTAACCGAACCGAACGCCGATGTAAAACTGAAAAGAACATAAGTAATTTGTGAACATGTTTAAAGCATATACTGTGTCGTAATAAAATGCCGAGACGAAAAAAAAAAAGAAAAAGTGAAAGAATCTTCATGAGCTGTCTTAACAAAACCTTGTGTTAAAAAACATGTAAGGAAATAAAGCAACCCGAAATGCAATATCAAAACAAAGTATGTACTTACATATACATCTATATCAAATAATATCATATCATATAATGATGTGATATACGCATATATATATGCATATGAATTTTTTTTCCTTACAAGCCACAAATATATAGATGCACTTCAAAACTATATCAATGCAAAGTTCGCGTATTTTTACAAAGTTTGGAAGACGGAAAGGTAAAAATTCATGCAAATTGATGGGGTTGCAAAGCTTAATTAAACATTTTTTTTTTTTATCTGATGATCGCCATTATGATGCCATTTATCGATGAAATTTCCTTAGAAATAATCCTTAGAAATATTTGTAAGACTAACTAACGTATATAGTTCTTTATAGTTATATGCGTAAGGATAATGTTAGTTAAGGTTTCCTATCCATCTCAAAATGAAACTTATTTTATGCTATCAATTTCTTTCGCAAGAACATTTGTCATCGTTCTCTTCGAGCAATCAAAATAGATTATGACTGAATTGACGGAAAAAGTGTTAAAGTAGCTTTAGAAATATTTTATATACCGGGAACCGAAAACTATTACGATCACGATGTGTAAATCTTTTAATAAAAGATTATACGGAATATTTGCTTCTTAAAAAAGAGTTCATTTTATAAAAAAATTTTCTAAAATTTGCATTTGATTTGCAACACGATCTTCGTAAACTAAACAAAACTCTTTTTCAATCTTATTCAGCAGACTTTACAGCACTTCTAGCAACCAATAAAGAGTTATCTGTAGTTCTCATTGTAAGGACATAATTATGTTAGGTTGTTTCACAAATTAATTAATAGAATCTCAAATGTATGTATATATATACAAGTAAACACAAACGAATGCAGATAGACACACATATACATATTTATATATATATATATATATATATATTCAGACATAAATGTACTTAAATACGTACAGAATATGATACTTGAAAAGTTAATTGTGTTTACTTAAGCCGGACCCGAACAAAAACCTAACCTACTAATACATACATTTAAAATGGCCTTAAGTATTGCTCTACCAACAAGCTATTACAATATATATATATATATATATATATATATATATACATATATCTAGATATATATACATTTATAAATGATTTTATTATATAATGAGAGAGAACAAAACATTAGGTAAGTGCATGTCTTTCTGTCTGAAATGTAATTTTCTAATTCCATTATATAGCAGATAATATTAAAATGAATTGTTTGCTTTGTAATGACAAAGTAATTTTCTCGTTTTCCAGTCCGAAGTGCAAAAATTTTACATATGGGAAGGAACTTATTTATACATTAAGTTATTTAGTAATCTACCAATAAAATAAAGATTAATTACAAATGCATTCTAAATGAAAAATTAAATCAGAAATGTTTTCAAAATGAGTTTATTAAAGCTTTTCTTGATTTTCTATGATTTATATTTCTTTAGTTAAATGCAACAAAGAAAATAGAAAAGTAACATTTAACCGTTACAATTTAAATAAATTATAATTATGATGTTAAAAGGGAAATATGCAAAACAACACTAAAGTATTACGTTGTAGTTTGTTGACGTGTCGCGTAAAATCGAGAAAAAAATATTTTATTTTTTGTTTACAATAAGCGCAAAATGCTTACTTACTCTCTCCATCGCTGCGCTATCACATAGGTAAAGTAAAATTTATGAAACTGTTGTTGTAGGCAGCTTAAAACTTAAATTATTTCGTGTTTCTTCGATTTACAGCATGATTGACACGATCTTATCCTCCTTAATACTAAATCGCATCGCTAAACCTATCGGATAAGAGAATCACATACGTCTTTGGAGGAATGCTACACTAAGTGCAAATCTAATGTATAGAATTTAAAAAAAAAAAAACCGGAAGAAGAGGAGCATCAATTTTCTATACAGCGCTAACTTCAGTTACGAGTCCTAGGCTAAATCAACAATATGTCCTCTATCGCGATGATAGTCGCCAAATATATTTTCCGAATTAATTTGTATAAAACGGAGGATGACTTTGGGATAAGTATTAAATGTGATTAAATAAATAATCACTTTTCAACAAGCAAAGGAGGAACCAACCAATGCATATAGAGACATGATCGTATATTCAGTGTAGTTATATTTTAGAATATTCAATTAACGAAATGCTGTCGTCAAATTGAATTCAATTAGACAAAAGCTCACTGGCGAAATATATAAGCACAGTACGTGGAAAACTAATTTGAAATTCAATAAGAGTTGGAGAGAAGGGTGTAATTTTTTTTGTTTTTAGTTCATACATAAGACTTTACTTCTTTTTTTTTTTTTTTTTTTTTTTGTTTATTAACATAACTTGAAATTTTTATTTAAGAAATGTTCTTTAAAATTAATTACATCATTGTTACATACCGTCCTATTCAAAAAGAAAAAAAAATGGAAATCCATAGCAGAAGATCTTAACTTCATTTAAGTAATAAGAAAGAAAGCTAATATTGTTCACTATAAAAAAGGAAAAAAAAAAAAAAAAAAAAAGAAAAGAAAACGCCTTGTAAAACAATTAACTTTGTAAGAGAACCTCGTCGACAAACAAAAACGTCTATTGTTCTTTTCGTAAACAAATGCAAATTTGAAAAAAAATTCTTTCATTTATTTTTTTTCTTTTTTTTCTTTTTTCCTTTTTTTCTTAAGAGACTAAAATTATAAATATATTTATATGTATGCATATAAATATATAATTCGCTACAGTTTCATGTTTACGAATACATATATTTTGCATATATAACAAAAGATCTAAATACGCTCCGAAATAAAAGGTTCCAGAAACTTTCGTTCCTCAAGCATTTTCATCTATCCATCGAGTGCTTTTATTAGAAAGATAATTCGGAAAATGATGATGTTCTCCATAAGAATGGTTTTTGTATATGTACTTTGTATGTGTATGTGATGATCAGCCATGTTATCTGAGTTTTGTAAAAAGTTTTTTAAAAAAAAAAAATTAATTAATCAGTTTATTTACTCCCATCGCCCTCCCCCCTTTCTTGTTTGCTACGGTTTCACATCATTGTTAGCGCCTCTGGTAACGGAAATTCTAAAGCCAATTTAAGTTGGAAATAACTTATTTTTGTATCTTTTTTGCATCGTTTTTATACCCTGCACCACTCGTGGTATAAGGGTATATTAAGTTCGTATAGATATATATGCAAGACCCCCCTCCCAGAAAGGGGGTTAAGGTGGACTCGTCATTTCATAAATGAGAAAATGATTATTTGGCTGTCTGTCGATCATTCCTCCTTGTTTTCGTTTGTGTTCAACCTACAGGCCGCAATTTTTGAAATATTTAAAAAAAATTTTGATACACTTACGTATTATCGCCCAAGGACAACTACTATTGACCGCTTTGACCACTTCACAACGTACAACGTCTTCGCTTGAAAAGTTACTATATGAATAGCAAGCCGTACGATGGTATAGGGTGTTTTATGGTCAGCTTTCGCCCGTTATAGTCGTTTTACTTGTTTTTAAATTAAGCAATTTCTTAGAGCATCTTCTACTGGAAAAGTAGCTTAGCATTATAACAATTATGAATGAAATTCAATTGATGTCTATAGAAAGAAGCATGCACTTCTCATTTTTCTTAAGGATGGCAAGTAATCTATACCACTTAGATTGTGTCCATCTACATGTAATGTTAAGAAAAAAAAAAAAGAAAAAAACTCTCTAATAGGAAAATAACAATCTATAGAATAGATAGACGGTGAGTAGAGGTTGCAGTGAATAGTTTCTCTAGCTGTAAGAGTGTTATTGAAATTAATTTTCTCCTAACAATTAAGAGGATTTTCTAAGGAACAAAACATTTTCTATGGTTGGAAAAAAAGAAAAAAAAAAAAAAAACGGAAATGTGGGAGGAGTAGAGAAAGGACTTTGCGAGATTTTTATATGGAAAAAAATTTTTTCAAATAGATTAAGTGAAAGCATTAAGAAAAGACAATTCAAAAAAAAAATTATAAAAATAAAAATAATAATAAAAGAGAGAAGAAAACTTCAGATTGAATTGAATACAAACAAATAACTCAATAGCGCCAATGTATAATTATCAGTTTTTCCCTTTCGTCCTTAATCTTCGTTATCAAATACCTTTCACGATTGTTTAGAACAATAGCGCACATATACTTATACATAGCATAAAACTCTCTCGTCTAAACTACTTAAAACTTCTCAATGGTATGGAAAACTGACAACACAATCCGAACATTAACATAACACTCACTAAAACTCAATTATGTTAGACTCGATTGTATATTATGTGCGTGGACCCAACAACAACAACAACAACACCAATAACAGATCACACAAAGATATTTAAGTGTTTTCCATGGATTTGTACACTATTGCAAAGGCAAGTAAAGCATGCATGCATTTTCCGAGCCATTCTGCGTACATTAGCTTTAAAAGTCTTGTTTTTCTTTTTTTTTTTCCTTTTTTTTTTTTTTTTTTTTTTTCATTGTTACGTTCACTAAGTCTACTCTCTCCCTCCCTCCCTCTTTCCCTATAGGTAAGCAAAGCTTTACATGTAATTTGGTCTTATGCACAAACATAAGCATATGAACATGAACATATACACCTATGCACACAATCTTCTGTTGTCGTCAATGTTGCTACCGTAGTCATCATAAACGAAGTCATCATCATCGTCGTCATTAATGTTGCTACAACATGACACAACATCAACGTAATTATCATTTTAACGTTGACGTTTACATTTTGTACATCTTTACACATATTGCATATGCGCATATGATATTAACCAATCGTTTATATGAGTATGTTTGATGTTTCATTTAGATTTCATCTATGCATTTATATACGTGCACTCGTTTATTATACAAACTTACACTTGCATGCATACACGTATGTAAGCGTAAATAAAATTGCAAAGGCTTATGTCATATATTGCGTATATGATGCGATGTAAGTCGTTGTTCTTCATTTCTGATAATACAGCATTGCATGGAGAGCTGTTGCAAATAATGTTGAATGTAATAATGCATGTCTTTCCCGGCATTTGAATCTTCCTGTATATGTTATATGCTAATTTGAGACAATGCAAAAAAAATTATAAATGCTTTGCATAATTTTATCATTTAAAATGATTAAAGCTTCTGCTGTCAATAAATATATATTTTTAAAAGTCAATAATAAGAATCTACTTAGCAGACAAGGCACAAAACAAAACCTGCCTAAAAATTAAACACTTTTAAATTTGGAATATAAAGTTATATTGAAGTAAAAACAGCAAGTATTTATTTATGCCAATTAAAAAATATGGACTATAAGGTTACATAATATTTTTTTTACAGAATGCAATCTCTAGTCAGGGAGTCTTAAAACTTTGCTACAACATTTCGAATTTCTTTATTTGTTATTATACTTTTCAAATTAAGGTTAAAAGCCAAATGATGTAACAAAGATTTGCGAAACTTTGAAAGCCGGGAATGTGTTCTCTACTGTGCTTACGGAAAACTTACTAGATTCCGCTCAATACGTACACAAGTCCAATTTAATGTTGCATTAAACTTTCAATACCTGCTTGGAAACAGCGACATGACTGTTTTCGAGCGTTATCATAGCAGTCTGCCTTCTCGTTTAGATAAAATATTTTCTTCGTTGCTGCAATGCCTGCAGTCACGAAAAAGATCTTCACACTATGAGATCCTTTGCACCAATTCGCTTAATACGCTTAGTACGTCATTTAACGACTTTTCAAAATAAGGCGTTGTATGGGAAGCGATCGAAAAAGTGTTCCAGTCTG
The DNA here is from genome assembly GCF_014805625.2 of Glossina fuscipes. Classification (NCBI taxonomy): domain Eukaryota; kingdom Metazoa; phylum Arthropoda; class Insecta; order Diptera; family Glossinidae; genus Glossina; species Glossina fuscipes. The sequence continues at coordinate 48,954,350 of NW_023998415.1, read as the reverse complement.
AAACATTTTCAACAGCGTTTGTCCTTGGGCTACAACACCCCGATGAACCGAATCTTCATCAATACATATCGCAAAAATTGTGATCTATAGGTTAAACAAAACCCTGCACGGAGAGACATCCAACGGACAGGTTGACAGGTGGACAGGTGGACAGATGGATAGAGAAGCATAGATCGATTGAGAAAGTAATTCTGAACCATTCGACGCAATAAAGGGTGGATCCATCTCAATATCTCTTGGGTGTTAAACACTTCCGCACACAGTTATTTATTTATTTAATTCATCACCACGATCAACCGCAATAGAGAGTTCTAATAGGACTGGGAATAATTGTATGTTTTGAACATCGATGCTCGACTTAATACCATCAAGATCACTACCTTAAAAATGTGCCTTGAAGGTTTGACTTCAGCTCGTTTAAATCAGTCAGCTTGATCGCATAGATCTGCTAATTCCTTGCTCTTTGGCTAGAGCTTCAAGACTAGGGTTAAAGCGTACAACTTGATCTTCATCTCCTTATTACATATAAAATTCTCACATATCGAACGAATATGAATTAGATCGACACAAATGTCTTACCTCTTATATACTGCACTATATAAATATGACTGACTTTAAGTTTGTATGAAAGCTTACGGAGAGCAAGCGACAAATCTAAGTAAAATCTCTCAAGTTCGTACATTCTATAGCATAAAAAGATATACTCCCTCTTTTTTTGAAAATCAAATAAAAGTAAAGTATTGGAATAATTACCATTAGTTGTCAAGTAATTTTCCGATGGAATGATAGATAATAAGTAACATTTTGTATATAGCTAATGAAATCACCGATGGCTATCCACCGTTCGACAATTCTGAAATAATTCATATTAGTAGTGAATGCTGGATTTAAATGAGTAACTGTTGTATCTTTTGTTTTTTTGAATCTCAAAGAATGCGTCAAGAGTCAAGTGTAGGCATCCGACTCGACATCTCTGAAATCCGTAATGAGTATATATGAAGAACTGAAACTCTACAGATGACCGGATGTAAATTTATTGAATGCTAATGAAATATATTGAAAATGTTAGTTACTATTGGAGTTGTCTCACATTTTTACCATTTAGATCATCAGATTTGTTATATGTTTTTCGGTTTTTCGATTTTCAAGAACGTCTAACACGTTCCACAGAATGGATAGAACGGATACTGGAATTAAACGAAATCAAGAGTTCAATATATTTTGTGAAATCTCATATGAGTAAATAAAAAAAAAAATAAACAAAAACATAATTAATTCCCAAAGCCAAATCAAAGAAATCCTGTGCCTTTAGTCAACATTTTTATTATTTCTTATCCTGAAAGAGTTGAAGTTCATTCAAATTTACTTTTTGTCTTCAAGGCATTCTCTGCAAAGTTGAACGTAATTTGTAATGGTTACTCTGCTTAATGGCTTAATTAAAAGATTTCAATATTGAAAAAAAAAAAAAAAATCGCCCTAAGCAACATTTGAATTAACGCTTTTCACGTCTTTCAAGTCAAACTTTTTGTGATTTTACCATTAAATCTGAATGAAAAAAAAAAAAACTTTCTTTGATGCTCTCTCTATAAAAAATCTAACCTAAATACCTACATAACTAAAAGTCATAGAGTCACTTCAAACTGATGGCTTAGTGTTGTAACAGTTCCCGTTAACTATCTGTCGACAATGTCGAAAAAGCTTGTCTCCAGCTAACATTATAAACAAACCACATCTGTCACTTGAAATAGAAATCAGCGCGCAAATGTAATCAGCAACGAAAAACAAGAATAAAAAAATTATATAAAAAAAAAAAACGGCAACAACAACAACGGTAAACAAAGCAGAGAATATTTGTTTAAATTCTGAGTTACTGGAGCGTATATGGATGTAATGAAGAAAATGAGAGACTGGTGGGACTGGTGGTGATAAGGAGCGGAGAAAAGTCTTGTAACGTTAGTAGGCAGAATAATTTATGATAAAGACATAAAATAAACAAAAAAAAGCAGGTGAAAATGTTATAGTGAGGTAAGCCCGACCGTTCAATACACTACACTACATGCCCTAACGCAACATTTACATTCATTTTTTTAATAATAATATAGCAATAATCGTTGTCTGGTTGCCTTGCCGCCTAGGCGTAAAACGACATGTTTCGACTGCATCTATTTTGTGCTACGAAAATTTACTTTTCATGAGCATTCTTAGATACGGTCTACGTTATTCAAACTGGTTACTGTTAACGTTTTATATCAAATTGCTATAATGGAATGAATTTCGTCGTAAACTGTTAAAAGTTACAGCTTTTTAACATATAAGGCTTTGCTTTACATACGAACGATTATTTGGGATAAGATGGTTAAGAAGAATTGTTCCATGAAATCTAAATCTTCCAAATCTATTTTATATGGCACAATACTGGTTTCCATCCAACATTTGGCGCGGAATTTCCTCTTTTCATTATTACATTATAAAAGATGATTTTATCCTAATTTCTTCTGGACATTATGTACACCTATCCGTACATTACAACTGGTGTAGGTTATACACGAAATATAGTGTATGCTAATAAATCAAAAAAAAAAAAAAAAAAAAAAATTTCTCACGATTGCGACAATTGAAATGATATAAACTAAATTAGAAAAAAAAAAAAACATAAAATATTAAAAATAAATATATCGTTTAAAATTTAAAACTGCCCTACCGGTATGACTATCGTAACGTTTTTGTCGGAATATGATTTTAAAGACATTGTAAAAGCTTCGAGCCCTATGCTACGGAAACGTTTGTCCGTTTTACAATAAATCTCATTATTGATTTGTATTGTTAATTTGCAATTGCCTGCAACGTAAGACTGCCCTTTCAAGTTCGGTTATTCGGCCACACTTTTTCTCATCGCATATTTTTTGCCAGAAAGTTTCGCGTTGCCACATCTATTAAAAGCAGATACGCAAATCAAGGTCAAGGGAATACTGAAAGAAAATTTATTTATTATTTATGAGAAACTTTGTTTCACACTTTCAATTGCCGAGCAGAAGGGATGACTGCTTTCCGATATCTATCTCTTCAACGTTGGTTCCGATGAAGATCTACAAACATATTTTTTTTTTAGTTTTTATTTTTTTCAAAATGCTTTTAAAGCTTTCTTTTAGGAAGTTTGTAAGACTCCAACTTCCGAGTAAGGATTCTTTTCGAAGCGGTCGAAGAAGAGAAATGAGAAAAATTCACGGAGAAAAATTCTTATACAGGCTTCGTAAAGCTTAAACACCTCGTTCAATGGAATAACTTTCAATAAAGGCGTAGAAGTTTTATGATCTCGTGCAGTTGAGGGCACGTTGAAAGAAGCACAGAACGCTTGCACTCCTGACTTCTTTGCATTGAAAAGGAATATGGTAAAAAAACGCAGTCTTCACTAAGCTCGGTATTTCAATGCGCCTGAGTTACTACTCCATGCGTCAGTCCGTACAAGTATGAATGAATAAAAGGAATACGGAATATACGATTTTTGATGCTCAAGGCCCAATAGCTTTTGATATTTTTTACATTAAGGCAAATATGGAAGCTATGTAGGCATGCGCACGACAACTAAGCAATACACGATATGAATAGTCAAATGCCAGAGGGTTGACTGTTGTTGTAATCGAGCGAGACCATTTTTGCATCATTTTTACATTTATATAAAAATAAAGTGGTCCTGTAAAGTTTCAGATATATATATATATATATATATGTATTGTATGGGCGCGATGTTTAAAGAACAATGCAAAATTTATAAACATAATATGCGTTCATCAGACAATACGATTTTTATGGCCTCTGGGAAGACCTGACAAAACTAATAGATTGAAAGACTTTATAGCAGATGTAAATTCTTACGATCATCAAGAATATGAATATTGTATGGGATCGGAGAGGAGTGATTTTCTGTACCTAAATCTCTCAGATATAATATAAACATAAACGAATGACTACTGCCTTTATTACTAATTTAATAAATCAGTAATAAACAAAACTAAAAAAGAATAAAAATCTTGATTATTACCTCGTGAAAAATAAAACTGGTTTTGTTCGTCTAGTGAAATGTAACCGAATTAACTAACGTCATCGTCAGAGAATTCAAGGAGGCCTTAATATCCAAACTTTAATATAGGGATGTGTGGGTGGAAAGTTTTCCAATGTACGCATGTTAAAATATAATAAAATCACTGTGGAAATTCTTGCAAGTTTTGCGATCATCGCAGGCCTAATTAAACCTTGAATGCACAATCGAGAAACAAAAGACGAACAGAACAACAACAGCAGCAACAATAGATACGAAAGATACAAAAGGAATTGTACACACATCACACACAAAATACTGTCACAAATAATTGAAATATTTTTACAGATTTCATTATAAGCATCGGGATGTGTAGTCGAGCGAAAAATCTTGGTATGTAACTGCAAAATAAAACTTTCGCGGAATATCGTCTCTACAGAAGTGACGAAAGACAATAGCGACATTTAATTAAATTAAATTTAAATTAAATTCAAATGTTTTGACTTGTAGCGTGAAACAGTTAAACATATCGATAGGCACATATACATACATAAAGCTTCGAGTTTCATGCTTTTATAAATAATTGTGTGAGATAATAACAATTCAATGGAATAGAGCGTGGCCGAGCGTAAGGTAATCAACCTAAGGAGGGTAACGATTAGAGGTGGGGCGGGTGGTAGGCGGGTTTGTGGGCACTGGCTAAGAGAACGACGCTCATATTATTCCTGTCATTTTAAATCTGTTCATATATGTCTTTAATTGAAAGATATATGCTTTGCAAACGAGCACTTGTATGGAACACAGATCCATTTATCGTCATTTGAAATACGGACACATCGAGTTTATTGTTCCGTATGCAAAACCAATATATTTATCTGAACGACTCCAAGAATAAATTGAATACTCTTTCCTTAGTCTCTCCGTTAATCACTCTGTTATCTCTTGGATATATCCAGTTTATCTTCTCCTTCAAGACTTTTTGTCTTTTTTTTATCACAGCGATAAAGTTATGAAACAGCTGATCTAGTAATGTAAGATCGTTTCCAAATGTTTCTTGTTTTAAGCGAAAGATAACTAAAGTTTCCAGTTCTAAACATGATTGATGTTTTTCTTTCCTCGTCTTTTTCTTCCAGTAATTGCTCTTCGCTAAGATATATCCATACTCCCCAAAAAAAACTTTGCCCACAGGGATGTCTCGTTTTCAACTCACAGTAGTCTTTACCAGTCAACGTATATCTATTTTTATCCTTTTTAGCTCGTTTCGCGGTTCTAATTACTGAAAGCCAAGTAATTTCTCATGTCGTAGAACATTAATCATATCATAGGTATACGAATTATTCACAATTTAATTAGGATCACACCTTAGTTGCAGTTTTTATGATTGTCCCGAAAATTCAATAAACGAAATGCGAGTATTTTTAATTATAATATCCATACGAATATAAGGGAAGTTAGAAAGGCAAGCAGTGCACGAATAAGCGGAATTTCGTCATCATATGCCGCTTACTAATTAAACAATCCAGGTGCTAAAAGCAATCTTTAGTGAGGTATGCCCTTATTCCATACTCGTACACACATTTCCATTAATCTCTCAAAACTTTCAAGAAAATGTCAGTCAGTTGAAATTTGAGATCTTAACATGTATTAAAACTATCAAAATCCTTAATGTGCGAAAATCCTCACCTGTTCACTGTACACTAGACAAGTTTGCTCAAGCAATGCTGGAACTTGTCTTTTTCTTTTTCTTTTTTCCTCTATTTGCTCTCTATATTTAAAATCACTTGGAAATGTTATAAATGTTTTATATATATGTATATAATGGAAATTGTACGTAAAGAAAACTCAAATAGACACATAATCACACAAATACGTTCTCGCTCAATCTCAATGCATTATGGTGGGGAAGGGAAAGCATACCATTATCTCACACAGTCTTCGACCGGTTAAGGCTGTTTTCAGGACTATATAAACAGGTTCCGAGATAATAGATACCCGAACAATATGCGTACAAAAGCGGATGCCGATCATGCGATGCACAACCGTTCAGCACTTACGACGTACGATCGATTTGGACGGCGACCTTCGCGGGATAGCGAGGGATAGAAACAGACTTTGTTTGCAATGTTTTGAGCAGTTTTACAATCAAGATGCTCCAAGACCAATCGTGTCTGGAGGAGTAGCGAGTGAAGAGACGAGGCGTTGAAAATCAAAAAAAAATGTTTATTAGAGTCCTACCCACGAAAACAATTGTAAACGATTTCCGTGTAATAATAATTGAAGGCTCGACGGTCGAGAGTGGTAGATAAAGTGTATACGAAAGGTATGTATAGTGCGTATGGACGTGACAACAGTCGCACTTTAGATTGACTTGTACCTCCAACTTGCATACTAGAACAAAAACACACGCGGGCGTACGCGCTCGCACACAGTCGCTCTTCCTCCCTCTGGCAGCCACATATGTATACATATGCAATCATTTTTACGTACATTCATTTCATAAAACATTGAAGCGAAAAATTGAACAAAAGTGTTAAATAAAAGCCATTCATAAGTTTATGTATTTGGGATAAACAGGACCCAATAAATAATATGCATTACATTTGTGAATAAGAAAATTTGTGTATGTATACATGTATATGCAAGCATGCATATGGCTGATTTAAATGTATCTTTAAAGCATTCGTTTTCCCAAAGGGTTTAGTGTTAAATATTCTTGAATATATAGTGAAGACTATATGTCAGAGAAATGCAAAATTTTCTATAATATCTAATAGAACTTAAGAGTAATATATTAATGCAAGCTAAATGAACTATAGAGTACAATAGATAGTTTAGCAAATTCTCTTCCACTTTTACTTCAGCTTTCTTCTCAAACTTCTCTGCTGGAAAACTCCTCGATTATGAAGTATTTTATGCCTCATCACACAAATAACCAATAACAACAATTGAAAAGACTTGTTTGAAAACTTTTTGAAACATAATGAATTCTCCGAGCCAACAGCTGCCAGCAAGTACTGCACCTCTCATTGAAAGGGTTAAATGTTTTATAAATAAGGATTGTTACAACAATTTATAATAATAGCACGCAGAGAAGCTCTTTAATTTTATGGTGAAGGGCTAAAGATTCTTCAAACAGAAACAGTTTAGAGCAAATTAATGAGTGGTGTAGGTCGAATATAACAACATAATAATTGGTAAATATTCCTTATTTACAGGCATAAGTTTCATAAAAATTCCGATTCAATTATAGAGGACAGCAGTAATCACATTATATGTGATTTTGTGAAAAACATCCGTCGCAGTAAAAGAAAAAAAAAAAAAAATCTAAATCATCCAATTTTGTTATCGAAAATGTATATGATAAGAAGAAGCAATATATAGCGACGCGTTACGCAATGTTCATTTTTAAAGCAGTAAAGGGAAACTGTTGCTTCTAATAGATATGATGTTTCGGTTAAAGTGGGCCACACGTGATCATAAGTGCTATGTTACCTATGAAACGATTTTCACAGCCCAGCCATTTAGGAAGATTTGTTTAGCTTTTGCCATGATGGCTGATCGATTTTGTTCCGTCGGTTAGATTAATAACGTACGCATCAACTTCAACAACTGACATGCCTAACGAATACGGTGAGTACGGCTATGCTGGGGGAAAGTCTCCGGTTAATTTACAAACATGAAGGTTACGTTCCGAGCAGGTTTAATAATTTTAGTGAATAGTATGAATAGGGAGCTGTTAACGCTGTTATAGACAGATGGTAAGCAAATTTTTAAAATTTAAACGAACAGATATGCTTTTGCATTCATCATCTAGCAATTTAACGCCCAGACGCAGTAAATTTTTATAGCCAAACTTCTGAAAGCTATATAAACTTTTTTACATGAGTGAGCAGAACGCATCTCAAACGGCTTGGATAAGGACTACCACTATCACAATCGCTGGCATTGGCGTGGATTAGATTCTATCTTAATTACTTACGTTAACATTTGTTGCCATTTGCCGGCCAGAGCGTCGTGATGCCTCGCCCACATTAGCACTGGGCCGACAATTGCGGATTTATTGAAATGTACTCTTATGAAGATTTGCTATAACGATGATTAAACTTATACAAAGATTAATCAAAAAATTGTATAATTATAAAATTATACAATAAATAATTTTGAAAAAAAAAAAACACATAAATTTGCTTATGTGAAAGTCTTTTAAAGATGAACCAAACATTTCCGTAATAAATTTCGGATTCGTAGTAATTCGTACTGCATGCTTGCATATTTACATCGACAATTTATATCACATGTCACACATATCTATCCATATATAAAATATATTATCTTCTATAATAGAGACATGAAGCCTTTATAGGGACCTCACGTACAGAAACAATCAATGAGCCATATGATGTCGCCATTAAGTTCTGCGCTGTCAATCCGTTTCTATCTATTAGAGAATGTACACAGCAATATGTACACGTTAGGCGCTAAGTATTCACAGTTTTGCTTATATACCGAAGGAACATAGAAGAAATGTTCGCGAAGATGTATCTTGTGGCAAGTCGCTTAGATATCCGTCCGACTGAGACCCAAATGTATCCCTCTCAGACATCGAATAAATTATTAAATTGCAAAATATTGCACTTAATCAGATCAACGTTTCCCTATCGCCACCACACTAACATATATAAGCATTTGATGGTTTAGGTAAGATTAAGGTGGCACTTTTCCACTTATCTCTTGTAATGCAATTGACTGCAATATCCATTATTACCTTGTGCGCTATTTTTAATGACAATATACATCAAAGATGCATTCAATCGTTAGACATGTTGATCGTAAATTGCATCGTTAGATGCTTTATTGTTGATCATATGTGAAAAATTTTGATTGGACACAGCAGAAAAGAAAATTTTAAGATAATAGGAACGAATTGTAGTGCGCTAGTGTTGTTCAAGATAAATCGCGATTTCAAGAGACAGCCGGATAAACAGACAGATAGACATTCATGCACCTCTCTTGACACATATACTGATAATAATATTATAGCAACATATCTCCGATGCATATTTTTATGCGTTACATAGATTTGGAAAAAGTATTATACCACGGGAAGTGGCTATAAAGTATTAAGTGATTTGGAAATCCTAAAAAACTTTTAATAAGCTGAGTCAAAGTAAACTCAAACGATTTATTCATTATATCATTGCCATTGCCTGACTACGCGGTCAATGAACTTTTCTCTCAATAAATTAATTGTCTCACTGAACATATAGCACGCCGCAGGATTTTGTTGAAACCACATGTTGTTCAAGTCGAAATCATCTCGTTTGTGCCATAAAAAACCACTAATCATGTTTCAGTAGCCTTCTCCATCGAGGATAACTGGAATGCCATTTTCAAGTTCAAAAGTAACATTTCCAGCCCACAAACCATACTTAATAGTTAAATTTTGTGCGCCTGCAGATATTTTAGGAAGACTAAGTTCAGTTTTTTTCCACGGAAGCGGCTCCATTCCCCTATTGAGGGCACTTCATCAAATAAGAGCTTCAGCCCAGATGCGTGAAACATGATCGTGGCTTCACAAAGATCGTACAAAGTTCTTGACAATTTCTGTACAAACTGGACGATTGGATATGTATTGTGTTGACCAAATAATAGCAAGGTCCAAACAATGCATTGAAAAAAAAATTCAATACAAATTTTAATCAAAAGTATATTTTATTTAAGGTTGCTTGCGGGACCATAACATTGACGATCCTGCATTAATTTAAATCAAAGATTTTCCTAAGCTTGATATATGTTTGATTTTTGTGGTCATATCGAATAACGATCACGGTCCTTTAAAGCGTTGGTTTGTTTTGGATCGGATAAACGAATTTCCTCAATTTTTTTATACAAGCTTTTGTGAGCAATATATAGAATCTGCGATTAACTGCAGGTTCTCCCCGCCATGATAGCTGATCGATACGCAGGTAAACTGAAAACATTCTGTTTAATGACATTTCCTCGCAGCAATATCATGTGCAGAACTATAATAGAAATTATTCTTGCTCTGCTCTTGCAAATATCGATTCAATCGAGAGATATAGCAAATGCTATAAATAAATCGAAATCCATTCCATCTTTTCGATGTTAAATGTTTTTCTGAACTACGGCATATATCTACCTATACTGTTATCACATCTGGCAACGCAATTAATTGAAAATATTTTATTTATATAAAAAATTATTATTGCATTTTGCCTTGGTTTTGTAAGCATAATTCTCATCTTAATCGTTGCACAAGTATATTATACATGTACAATACCCGTGTACACATGTATTCATGTATGTATGCTTATGTTGACATATTGCATATGTTATTATTGTTATTGAACAAATCAATTTACCTTATATTTAATAATGTTAGTGTACGGTGTTGTTGTAGGTCTTCGCAGAACAATACAACATGATTCTTCATTTCTCATTCTCGCGATATAGCATTTTTTTTTTTTTTTATTAACAATGTTACAATAAAAAATATATATACATATAAAAAACACTTTTTTAAATTTTCACATTCGTCACTAGGGATCAAATATTGTCGATTGCATGACGAAATTGATTCAGTTATGCCATTCTGCCTGTCCTTGCGTTCAACATGATCCCCATTTTCAGAGCACTTCAAAATCAATTTCCAGTTTACTTGTTCTTTCTTCTCGTTAAAGTGACCATTCCAATTAAATTTAAAGGGACCATTCCCCTTTCTCCCTCAGTTTTAAACCCCAAAATTGTATTTAGAATGTTGACTTTTCTCTTATCAAGTGTACCATCGGACAGAAAACCGCGCCCAGAAAGTATCCTACTTGCTAATTCAAATGGCATTAGTTGGAAGTACCACCATAAGGTAATGAGAGAACGCCATCAATTCGCTTGCAATAGTCTAGCAGACTACGCTAGAAATCCCTAAAGTATTCCTTTCAGAATATAAATTAAAAAAAAAAAAGCATTAGGCAGAGCTGATTTATTCATAGGTTTCTGCCAGCTACTCTGTTTGCATATCTGATTGTTCTATACGCCCATCTGATTATTCTCTTACTTATTCAATCTCTCAACGCCTTTTTATGTTTCGGTTCTGAATCCATGTTGCAAAATCAAATTTCATTACGAGTACGCAAAACATCTTAGTTATGCACAAAATAGCAGATCGGAGCCTATTCTTAATAACTTCATGGCTATTGCTGTAGCTTGCACACATATTCAATGATCAGTCAACACTAACGTGTGATACACATGCGCGTGTACATCTGATGCAGAATTAAAGCTATTGTCTATGAGAAATTTATGCTATGAGCAGCACGCTGTTGTATTGTTTCCGGGTACTTTTTGTCAAACCACGTTGTCAAATTAGATCTGGCCACCTAATATAAATTCATATGCAAACTTCCAACTTCTATACGACTTCCTTTCTTAAGGAGAGGAACAAGTCGAACACTAGTAAAATATTGTTGAGAAGAATACTGCCACTTTACAGGCTGTACAAGGGAAAATGTTGGGCAATTTGCCAGACAGGGATGCATTAAGAAGAACCGTGCAACAACCTGGGAAGATAAACTAGGCATTCAAATTGTTATACTGAACTGACCCACTGATATACGGCCAATATTGTTGCAAAATGACAATAGTTCGCTTGAATTGGTGACATGCAGAGTACACGCGTATGTGTAGTAGAATATATCTATCCTACAAGAAAATATTAAATCATTGATATATCATTGCGACGCTGCGCATGACCTATTCAAATAAACTGACATTGAGCAGCATGTGCACGTTATGGTGATGTCGAAGTCATACCGTAATATGAATAACGGCACGTGGGCAACCGGCTGAGTCAACATGGCACGCATTCCGATTTGTGGTGAAAGTGAAGTACTTTACAAGAACTTCCCAAGAACAATAACAAATGTTATGTCGGAAGATAAACAGGATATGCATCGTCGCCAAGTCTCGATTTGAAAGAATATGAAAAGGCATTTGACACAATAGTTATAAACTACGAACAATTGTCGGAGATTTTAATGCTATGGCTACAAAATGGAAAACGCGAAGTGAAGAAGTGAATTTTTACTTAAACGTATGAAAAACAAAGGCAACTGCACCGATAATAGCGGCATGTTCTTATTTAGGATCAATAGAATTGTAAAGCGTTATTCTACTGACGTGAACACCTAGCTCAGTTATGAGCTATGGTGAAGGAATTTGGGAGGAATGGGAATTGCTAATCTCCCGCGTAGAATGGGAAATAAATGAAGAAAATTCTGTCATTGAATGCCAGATGTACTCCGTCTTTATTTGCAGACTTTCAACTTTCTTATGTATGTTGGCAAGTTGGATTAACTTCTGTTGGTCGTTCACCAAGATTAACACGCAACAAAATGCTGTGTCATTTCATTCACTCCCCGGTATATCGCTATGAATTACTTGTCCTTTTTGGTAAGTGAAATATGAACTCTGAGCAGTAAGTGCAACGATGTCTGGCCACTAATTGAAACTAGCCTAAGTCAGAAGTCACAGTATCTGATAAATATACCTATATAGCGCATTCCAAGTCAATGCAATCGGCGTTTCGCGCACATGCTTTACTATATGAGATGGAACATACTTATGCTGAGAAATTTCGGCATCCCGACTATTGTCTACGTTTTTCGCTCCCGTTTTCACTTATTATTGGATAAATATTTTTTAAACATTTAGCTTGAACAAAGCTTAATTCACCACATCCAGTTAAATGTCGAATGTTGTGCCGATGTTCGTGGTTCCCCTGATTTACAACAAAGTTCTTTAGGTGTTCGTTAGCATCTATTGTTCATTAAAGGTAACGAGCCAGCAGAATTACTTTTTGGATCAAGCAGGAACAGTAAAATTTCTCGCAATTGAATTGAGGTCAAGTTCTGTATTAAGCGACTTGACCTACTCATGTCATCTGAAAACTGTGTTCGCATGTTACGCATACCATAGTATACTATTGCGTAAAGTTTAACGGCAGCATGTTCAAATGGCAGAGTTAAAGTTTTATAAACTAATACCACATATATTACCGTTTACGGTCACCCTCGGAAAATAGCGACAATACAAATATTTTCGAATACAATATGATTTTAAATTAAGTAAAATCTATTTATTTATTTACAATAACAATATGTAATAAAATTATGTATATGTAGATAAGTAAATCAAATATGAGCTAAGTATTAATGAAAAGAAAGTCTATGCTTGCGCCATTTTCATAGCGTGTGATACTGCTTTGATTAAAAGATGTAATTGACCAAACCGCAAACCAATGAACTCGTGGAAGACAATAATTGAAAATGTAAGGAAGAAGTGCTTACAAGCGAGACGCAATCAACCGGGCGTATATTTGCCGATGTGCTTTTAAATGTATGGGGTGGAGCATACAAAACCCCAAGTCTAGGAATTATGAAAAGATTTTTAAGGCAAAGTGTATTCATTCCGCCGCATTGAAATGCACTGCCATCTATTTAGAAGAATTGCTTGACTACGCTCAACATCTAAGCACTCACAAGACGGCAGGGGTATATGATACACTTAATGAAGTGCCAAAAGTACCAATAACAGAAAAAATGAAATCTGTTTGTAAAAGTTAAAAGTTGCCGCGAACAAAGTAAGTCTGCCGAACATGTACTGCAATTGAGACAGAGGTTTTAAGTTAATCTATAAGCAAAGAATGATAAAAGGCAATCTGCTGACGAGCGATTACGAAATCTTACGTACGACATGACAGACAGGTTTGAGTTGAAGCTCAGACGGTTCTTCCGACGTAACACTTAACAACATTTGCGAGGAAAATGTAGATAGATATTCGAGAGAGTTTTAGTGGGTAAAGTTCTCGGCCAAGCTGAGCCTCACAATGCCTCCTTCCCCGTAAACAAAACACAACACAAAAAAAAGAAAAGATGTATACGTGCAAAATCTCGAAAACGTAGTAATAAAATAAGAGCCCAGTCAACGTCGTATTGCTCTGCAACTCAACATAAATTACATTTGTTTAAAACCCCGTACGTATGTATTATTGCTATTGCATAGAATAAGTGTTTAACGACCATGTTGCACTCTTGCTTGGGGTTAGCAGATCATCATACGTACGTACATATGTACGAATGTATTACAATTTGTTACAATAATAGCAAATTGAGGTGGCAAGCATACACACAAGAATCGCACATACCACCCCTGCTTTGTGGCTGCCTAGGTCGTGATTTCCTAAACCGGTTTGCATGGACATATTTTTGGTATCCATAAACAAAAAAAAAAAAAAAAAAAAAAGGAAAATAAGAACAAAAACAATGATAAACTTGACGAAATAAAATTAAGAAACGTGAGGAAGTCTAAATAACAACTCATTTACGCTCTTTGGTCAGAAGTTGAATGTTTGTACCATTATTGGAAAACTAGCAAAGAGTGAAGAGCGGAAGTGAATAAAGCGTCTTCTATGCTATTTGTCGGATTATAAGAATTACAGATTAAAGTCATTTCGGTGATATGTGTAAAGATCAAGCAATGATTTTTATGTCCCTTAAATTTGGGAAACACTGCTTCATCTAGCAACTGCACATTCTAAATAACAAGGTAAGAAAAAAGAAACAAAAACAGTCATTACACTTGTATTATTCTCTTATGCGCCCCCCACCCCCCCTTCCACCTTCCACCCCCCTTCCCACGGCCCGCTCCCTTCGTGTCTCTACCTGTGCCATTCGTTCTTTGGTTTTTTGTACCTTTTAGTAAAACCTGAGGTTTAACTAATATTTTCCCATGTACTTGTTAACATTTTACAAGGAAGGTTAACTTTGAACATCTATACATGAAATTACTCATTATATAAAAATATATATACGCACATACACACACACACACACACAAATTTGTGTATTTATGTATTTATATATATGTGTGTATAAACATAAACACAAACAAAAACGCAGACAGACATGTAAGACTGCAATTGTTTAAAAAGGCAGTGAGTCACAATCATATAATGAGTCGTTGCTGGGTATGATTACTAATGTTCACCTTTTACTGTGTTATACAGCAAATTGTGTTTTCATAAAATATATGTACATATATATACCAAGTAATAGTAATCAAAGGGAAACTCTTTATGTGCGCAGGTATATGTTGTTTTTTTTGCACCACAGAAAAAAAGTTAATTTTTATTTTGACTTTGGTTAATATGAACCCTGCTGGTTTTTAACTTGCGCACCTACATCCATAGGAAATGTTCACATATGCAGATATACATACATACCTTAAATTGTAGATATAATAAAAATAAAAAATAAAAAACAAGAAAAACGCACCCATTGTCTAAAGCTCAAATTGCTTAAATATCATATAACCCACATCAGATACCTCCTGTTCTTGTTTCCATATAAGTAAGTGTTTTTCAATGTTTTGGTTCACGTTTCTGCCCGTTCAAGCTCTACTATATTTTTACAATATTCCGAAAAATTTCCACTTTATGCATTGGGATACATTGTGCGAAAAACTATTTGTGATTTTTCTTTCTTCTTCTCTTCTCTTTTTTTTTTTTTTTTTTTTTTTTTTTTTTTCTCTTCTTTTGGTTAAGCTTTTCTCTGCTTAGCAATAAATATTCACTAAAAAAAAAATAACGGATAGAAAAGCAGAAAACTGAACCGACAGTATAAAATGTGAACACGAACAGGTAATTGAACCTCAAAACTGTAAAATGCAAGTGGACTTAATATTGTATGCTGATTAAGTACATGATTTACTTGTTATTATCAAAAAAAAAAAAAAAAAAAAAGAAAAGAAAAGCATCTCTTCTTAAAAATGCTTTTGAAATCTGCGAGAAATTTAAATTGCTTCAGACTGAATTTGAAATGAATTAAAAAATATATATATATACAATTTTAGAATTTTGACTAAATTAAATTGAGTTATATACGGGCTATAACTGTAACTAACTCAAACTTTATGAGATCCAACCATTAAATCATAGAAAGATTATTCTTCCAAAGTGTTAGACAACTAAGCCGCAATAAAAACGAATCGTTCGTAATGTTATGCAATTAAACTGATTACGTCTCGTCTCTGCATAAATAATGAGTTGTGATGTAAATGCAAAATGTCTTGCAACAGGCGAGGATACTCTCTATTATAAAAGTTTGGCTAGAAAACTTCACAGACCACTTTTGATCATCTTTTTTGCAAACAGCGTTTGCTTTCCGAGCTTGATGAACACTTTTCCTTGAATGAATCTTTTTACACCAAACGTTAGACTAGATTAGATTAGATACATAGTTAGTATACCTAGAAATAATTATCTTAAATGCATTCTGACGTATGTAAAGAATTTGCGGATACATCTCGACAGTAACAGTTGGTTATAGGCGCTAATCCCAAAATGTAGTTTTTTTCTTCTCTTATGATGACCCAGCAACTTGCTTATTGTGGACGCCTCCATATTTATATCACACTTATTTGTTAAATTTGCCCAATCCCGATCTTCAGGATCTATTCTTCTTATAAATAAATAGATAAAGTAAACGTACCTTTGTAGAAATATGTGTACATAGTTGGTATCATAAACTGTATTAATAATTTTTTAATGAAGAGAACGGATGAACAGAACAGCAACGTTTCCTCAACAGAAATCATTTTCTTTCATCGCACATTCTCGATCATAATCTTTCACGTTGAAAAATACTCCCTGCAAAAGAACTATTGCAATAGCACTTACTATCTAGTGTAGAATGAAACATTTTTCGAAAATATTCATATTAAGTACAAATTTTTTATTTTTGAAAAAAAATCTGTCAAAAATCGGCCATTAGTTTAGCCAATCAAACAAATCCTACTCCCGTAAAAACAATTTGTTATTGCGGCCAACAATTGAAACAGTGGAGATGCGCTCAGCTTTAAAAGCATAGTTTCCAGGAAGGACCATTAAATTAATAAAATTTCAATGAAATTAATTTAATTTATTTACAATTAATTTATTTACAATTTGATTCCATGCACGATTTCCTTACCGAAATTCGATTATTGAAGAGTTTGGCGACGTGCCAAAGGCATAAATTATCATTGCATTATCAAAAGGCGCACTCAGCAGTTTGAGTTTCCGAGCCGTGTAAAGAAGTTCTTCTCACTAAAACTAAGTCAATCTCATTATTCTTAAATAGTTATGGAGCATACATTTAGTGAATAACATTATTACTTGAAGGATAAGGAAGGAAGGAATGTCTCCTTAAAGAAATCTCAATCAAAGAAAAAAAAAAAAAGTTTTTTTTAAGTAATACATTATATATGAATGCGCAAGTCTTAAGGTATCTAAGTATTATGTTTGCAGATTTTCAAAACTGAGGTGTGACAACTTTCAGAGGACACGTTACCTTGTTTTCCTTTCATTTGTTTTCTCTGCGATTTGAGATGCATGCACTAATGCAACTTATTCAACTATGATGTCACCTTTTTGATTAAATCATTTTGTGCGGCCTACTTTTAGGTATATTCCGGCAATTTAAAAAAAAAGAAAATTTCACATTTAAAGTGAAACGTTTTTTTTTTTTTTTTGGGATTTCCAGAAATTGGCCAAGCATAGTTCCATACATTTTGAGCTTTAAATCTTCTTCAAATGCACACAGTGATGTTGCCAAAGATTATTTCAAGGACACGTATTTCTAACTGAAAACTGTCAAAAAAAAAAAAAAAAGGCAATAAACTTTGAGATATCATTATGACAAGCACATGAACGTTTTGGCTTACATTTTACATGATTTAGATGAAAAGGACGTGGAAAAGATAAACCTTCACACAATCCTCGTCCCCTCCTCCCAGCCACGCAAGGCTTCTTCATTTCCCCCGTAAACTAAGTTTTGGCCTTTCTTTAGCTTCAGTTTCGTTTTAAGCAGTCGTGCAAACAAATATAATTTCTCGAATAGCTAACTGGTCCTTGGATAATGATGACAATGTTGAAAGCGATGTTGACGACGACCACGCAAAAGAAGTTTACAACAAGTGCGACAATTTTGAAATTGCTATGAAATGATTTAGAGAAGGCTTTGCTAAACAGTAGTAAATGAAAAACGACTAGACTTGAACAAGCATGAAATATTTCAAGAACAACACTATAGGAATACTTTACGCAAGAGATCGTCGCTGGGGACAAAACAAAAAAAAAAAAAAAGAAGAAAACAAAACTCATTTTCTTTTTTGGCGCCAAAGCACGTGCTTGCAAAGATGGAAAAAAAAAAAAGCAAAAAATGTATACACAACTGAGAAATGGAAAAGTTATCGTTGCAAGTTATAATGTTTGTGCAAAGAAATACGGAAGGCTTTGGGAGTACACTAAGCGGTAATGGGAGAGCTTTAAAAAAAAAAACAACAACAACAAAAGGAAAAGGAAAAAAAAATAAGCCTTAAAATAACACACATTAATTTCTGCCACTTATTTAGCAAAAGGCTCAATGACCCGAACGCACATGAAAGGAATATAAGTTCGCAATATGAAACAAATACGCTAGAGTAGCCTTGAAAGAATATACGATGGCTTGCATATATATATATATATATATATATATACGAATAAATGTAAACTTTTGCTTCCCTTTTCACGTCATTGTTTATAATTTATTGTTTTTATTTAACAACATGGATTAAATTACAAATTATCCATTTACGTATGTACGTACGTAGATATCTGAGCGCATTCGATGGATGTTCTGCAATCATCGCAACTATATATGAAGCGGATGTATGCACATGTGTACAAAACTTGTATGTGTCTGTTTGTTTACACGTACATTTGTGCGAATGCAATTGTTTAAGCATGTAGTGCGGTGCTTAATCGGTTTGATACAATGGCAAAAATCTATTGTTTACTCGTTACGTTTCTTTTTTTTCTTTCTTTCTTTTTTTTTTTTTTTGTATTATTTTTTTTATTTTTGTTTTTCTTCTTTTTCTGCTGATTTTTCAATAAATTCTTTTGGTACGAAATGTGTGCGGTGTGTCGACATTAATCCGCCGCTTATGCACAGTTATTGAATTGTGATTTACGTTTTGTTATTATTACATGCTGTAATACTCGAATATATTTCATAACTTGTATTTGCTAAACATTCTTTACAAATAGTGCATATCTTTCCTTTTGCGCACTTGAAAATCTGTAAAGTTTGCTTTTCACCAGTAATACGGGGACGTTTTTACTGGCGTTTTATTAAAAATTTTGAAAAGATCAATATTAGTTGTACATGCAGTTAACGATAGCTATCCTTCCCTAAAAAAAAATTTTGTACTCTTGCCTGTGCCTGCTGGAGTTCAGCGAAACAAATTAAAAAAACAAAAAAAAAAATAAATAAAAAAAACACACAAAAATATGAAAGTTTAATACGACTTATTGCGAATTCACCTCAAACCAATGCATTAGGATTGCAGAAAATAGGTAGTTTAATGTGGTGGAGACAGTTGAGGGATTGCATCTCTTAGTTGGCTCTGCCTAAATATATATGTATTAGTTTGTTGCTGTTTATGTTTTCGTTACATATTGTAAGTCGACTATGCCTGTTTTTGGCAAACGTGTTATCAAAGAAAAGCTTCATAACAGATACATATGTTATTTCTCTTTCTAACAACCAGCGACATGCATAACAAGGTTCACACATTCCTGATCAACACACGACTCGGAATTAGTTTTGATCTCATCCGACTTTCCATTTCATCCGTTCCATCCGTTAACAGTTGCCGAAATACTCGCATCCCCTGAACTGAGAGAAATGAAACGTTGCATATACGTTTTTTGATTGACGGTCGCCGGCCGACTTTGAGGATTTGAGCTCTGAAGTTTTATATATAAATGCCACAGTGCCACAGTTCACAGAACAAAATAATGTCTAGCCTATAAGGGTTAATGATTTAAGATCCGATAAACAACAAAATTTATTTCAACGTCAGCGCATAGCTTATAAACGAC
Organism: Glossina fuscipes; assembly: GCF_014805625.2. Taxonomy (NCBI): domain Eukaryota; kingdom Metazoa; phylum Arthropoda; class Insecta; order Diptera; family Glossinidae; genus Glossina; species Glossina fuscipes. The sequence continues at coordinate 48,934,335 of NW_023998415.1, read as the reverse complement.
TGACCGACATGACCACTTAAAAAAAAAGATTTCACTTTTTTGATATGATGGCTTAAGCTGCCAGTTATCACTAATGTGAGTATCACAGTTAGCTCTAAAGCGAACACACTTCATCCAAGGCCTTTAGTTGCAGTTTTCTTCTTTTGCCTATCCCTAGTTGCCTAATTCTATTAGGGCCATTTTAAAACATTGCCTAAAAACTTTGCGAATTTTCAAACGAAAAATCTAGTGCTGCAGTCTTTTAATCAATCTTCAGACAGATGTCAATCCCGGTAGTCGTCAAATGCTTATCGAAATTAATTCGGTTTTTGATTGACGGACACGGCAAGTGACTGGCAGGCCATCAATTAGAGACAGTGTTTTTACAACAAAGCACGCCAAACCAGTCGTAACAAATACCTTGACTTATGGTGCTGCGCCTGCGCACAAGATCTGGCATTTCACGAGTTTAAACCGCGAGTTTTCCATTTCGAGGATAAGAAAATCAAATACGAAGTACATGCTTTTCTTTCATTGCATTGGGCCCGTTTCTCTTATTATGCGACACAATATATATTTGAGGCAAATGTGTCGGTGAAAAAGTAAATGCCAGCGACACTCGTTATAAAATCTCTCAAAAGTTACGCAAAGACGTAATGGTTGCGTACGTTATCGTTACCTCAAAATTTTTTTTGGGAATTTAACAAGATTAAACTCTGTAAATAATGCTATCTGAGCCAGTTTGTTTATAGCGAACGATGAACTCAAATAATGTATAATAAATTGAAAATTTTGAAAATTCTATCAGTTATTGGTCCAGGAAAAAGGATTATTTTAACAACATAATATTATTAGGTAATGAAAAGATTTAATTTTAGAGTAACTGAGTACACCTTCGCTTATCTCATCACTCCTCATCCGTAAAGTTTTTCTCGTTTTCCTCTAAGCTAATGGACTACATACACGAGATAGAGCATAAAGAACAAGCTTGTATTGTTTCGATAATACAAAAATCTTCCGCGAATACAAGTGTGCATCCGACATAGAACTATGAAATGAACAGACGGCTGGCATCAAAAGTAGAGGACTTGTCTGATATTGTATGTTCTTTTCTCTTAATAGCTTGGATATTTGACCGCAATAGCCGCACTATCGCACTATCACCATACATGGCAACGAAAAAGGTCTTCTTCTAACGCTAAAAATGTCAAAGTTTGTGCCAACTACGAGGCACTCCCATAAGGCATTCAGTTTTCGCTCGAAAAGTCTAAAGAAAAATTTTCTTTACATCGAGTCGTTACTAAGAACGAGAGTGGATTTATTTTGTGAAACTGACGCGTCAAAGTTCAAAGGTTGGTCCAGCCGTACCGTCCACAGCCGATTCCGAGACTGAGTCGCTTTGGCAGCAAAATCAAATCGTATTTCTGCTTATGTTACGCATACTAGGCTTGAAAATGGCAAGCGATTCATCCATGAAATCGGCATTCATTACAAACCCGGAAAGTCGGAAGGTTATCTCCGTTTTAAACCGAAAACATTACCCAACAATCACTTGGACCACTTGGAGCCAACATCAAAATATTGCGAAATGTTTTATCACATTAGGACGTGTCAGCCGATCAATAAAGATCTATGTTGTATGCAAGTCGGTCAAGGCAAGGGCAATCCGGTACGGGCAATCCAATCCGAGCAAAAAATTTGGCGCATCTGTTAGGATTTTTATTACCAAAACACATATATGATTTGAGATGACATCTGATGTAAGAGAAGCGTTAAAGGGAGAGAGAAAGGCGTTGGCGGACTTGTGAAATTCTAAATTGTGTTATAGAATCCTTTGAATAGAAAGAAATTTTTTTATAACAAGCTCTCCTGTAGATGACTTACATATACCGTATGATGACAACGCAATTGTAATAAGTTAGTGCAGATAAATAGTTCCCGCGTATACTCTCACTCTTGATCTCTGGCTGTAAATAGCAACGATTCTCAAACTTCGTACTAATAAACACGTTTGAAATATTCCAAATGTATCGGATCCCTTTCCACGCTTGGGAAATAACAACTAAAAATATCATCCTGGCGCCATCTCTCGTCTTAATTTTTGTTAATGAAAAATTTCTAGTAATAGACAATGATTAGGCGGAGGCATGTAGCTAGACAGACTCAAATTCATTTCGTGCATTTCATAGGGACTCCGCACTTTGAAAGGTCATCAGCTTCTGCTAGTGGTATGACTAAGTTTATATACGTTAATTTGAGTAGTGTATTTACAACTATACATACATACATACATACATATATATTATATATATATATATATTATATGTATATAATATATTAGGTTATCTTTTTACACTCACTATAACTAAAAATATTTATCTAAAATTTCTAGCAGCAGAGAAATTGCTTAACAGCATCAAACAATTACACGCAGAGCACACACTTATTCATACAAGTAAGTACTTAAGCTTTGACATATGATATTAGATATAGAATATGCTCGGAACATATCATTACTGGCGTATCTTTAAGATGAAATCAGCAGCTAGGCGTGATAGAGCAGCCCTTGAATAACAATTAAGAAAATGCACGATAGGAAGAGCTAGGGTTATGTTAAACACAGAATATAAAGTTTTATTTAAAACTAAAAAAACTTTCTACGTCAAAGCAACAAACGAGTACTTGAACGTAATAATTACAGGGTAATGGAAATTTTAATTCGTTATATTTCTAGGTATGTATACGAAGTAAATTTGTAAGCTCGTGTTAAACTTATTTTTTTTTTGTGTTTTTTCTTTAACTAAATTCATATAGAGCAGCTGACTTGGTATTTAGTGATATGCGGTAATTAATTAAAGGAAGTAATAGCGAAGAGAAAAGTAACTAGAAATACTTTATTTAAATTCATTCATGTATTAACTTTTTTTTTTTTTTTTTTTTTTTTTTTCTTTGCATTATTAAGTTGTTTAGCCCTTTTTAAGGTGTTACGTGCTACACAAACATATATCATATGTAATAGGTTAAAATGAATCTAAAACGCAATGCATGGCTCTTTATTCCTATGTATTTTACAATAACAACAGCAATAAACTGGAAATCAAAACCGAATTAACGAAATTTTTATGCTTAAACAACTCCCGATGCCAACTAGTTTTGGCTGTAATTGCATTTTTGCTGTTCATTAAGGTCATCAATGGTTTTGCACAGAAAAAACCTCGGGGGAAAATTGGTCGGCGGGAAAAAGCTAGAGCGTGAGTGAAAGAGAGAGCGTGTGGGAGAGGGGAGAATTATCACAAAAATTTTCGTTTTCATTGTTGATTAAAGTACAGCGAGTGAGTGTTAAAGTAATTCAGTAAATTGCTTTTTGTACGCCTATTATGGCGTAAATAAAACTATAATAATGTACAATAAAGGACGAAACTCTAACACTTTTAATGTAAAAATTTGCAATTATTTACGGAGAAACACCTACGCAAAAGCGAAGAGCGAAACAAGAAACTTTTCAAAGGACACTGAAACACTTTTTAAAACACTTGCACTATAAATTGAAGAAACTTACGAAAATTCGCGTATGCGACAAATATACTCCCATTTTTGTATATATAAGTCGTAAGAGAGATCGCAATCTTACACAAGTCTACAAATTGTCAGTAAAAAGCAGCTATCAATAGGTGACGTCTTGTAAGAAATCCCATTTTACTATTGAACGGATTTTGTATTTATGAAATGTTCAATTGGAAGATTTCTGTCAATTAGGATGGCGGCTGTCCATCGCTGGTGACTTTGTGAAGGAAATTCTCGCATGCAAATCCTTCACATCATTGTCGGAATTGTTAAGCTTTCCTCAACATTTTCCAATTTGGTTTTCGTTTTCCAAAAAGTTGTGACACCGGCTTAAGTTCACCTGAATGCGTCTGTCTATAATTTCTTTCGTCAGCCAATTTTAACACTAAAGTTGTTAAGGTCAATATATGATCATCATGTTGGCCATAAATAACTTTTCTTGTTCTTTTCAACTCAGCAACACTAACAATGATTTTGGCTGCAACTGAGGGGTATCTCGACCTTTACATGCTATTGAGAAATAAAAGTGTTTGAAACGAGTTTCAACCATAGTGCTTTGTAAAGATAGTAATTAAATGTTTAACACCTTTCGAAAAAGAAAGGTTGTAAAGATTTTTGAGCAAATCGAATTTTATGGGAAATATATGTTATATTATATGGAAGATATTTACGTTATTTTTGTATGTCCATTTTGTGGAAACGTTTGCAACGCCCACACGGAAGCTTGAGAGACTCCGCAAAGTGTATATATTCTTAATCAGCATCAAATTCTGAATAAATTTAAGTATGTCTGTCTGTTGTACACATTCTCCTAGACGTAACAATGCAGCTGTCGCCTTCAAATATGGCAAACACATTGGAAATTCTTGCACGCAGATTGGTATTGAAAAATCTTCTAAATCGGTCGATGTCTACTCTATTTTTAAAAGGGAATACAAAATTAGTTATTTGAAAAAATCAGTTGCGTTTGTTTGTTAACATTAATGGTCCTTTTGCTGACTGCAAATCATAGACTTGGGCGATTGGATGGTCGACACGGTTATCACTCTTTAATTCAATTTTGGTATTTTGAAGCCAAATGTAGTATAAGCTTAACCAACTGCACAACTGGTCACAAGTAGATTAAGAAATCATTAAATATAATGTATTGGATTTTATATATATGTTTTCCTACTATTTGCAAGCATTTGAGCCCGTTAAGCGAGTCGTCAAAGTCAGCGAAGAAACGCAATTTAAACAGAAATTACACCGAAACGTTATATTCTCGTAAATAAGTTTTCCTTATTTATATAAAAACATTCATTAAAGGGAAGATGATGATTAAGTGCCTGCGTCAACATATGAAAAGTACTCCACAGTCTGATGTCTGTACGTCTGCAGGTAGCGATAGCAATAATAATAATAATAATAATAATAATAATCATGAGCAACGTAATCCATATGCTGCGTCTGCAATGTTGGAAAGCAAGTGTCTGCCACATATATGTGCATCGGTGACAAGCAGAATAATTTTACTATTTCAGCATAAAAAATTCTGGGCAATTTATCGCTGTACTTAAATTAAAGACAATTACGATTTAAGACGGCCGGAGAAGGAACGGATGAAGAGAGAGAAAGATTAAGAAGCAATGTTACCATGAACAATACTTTACTTATTACATACCGAGGAAATATTATTTACTTGCCATGTTCATAAATATGTAAACGTATACGCGTGCATAAGGAGTTATAGTTAAAACAAGAAATTAAGTTTTATATATGTGGACTATATGAAACGAATTTTATTCTAATTTTCTAATACATATATAGGAAAATTGTTGATTTTACTATTGTTTATGAACGGTGTCAGTAAAATGGGTCTCGATTGACAGGGAAAATTATGATAGCTTAGTAATCGATTTCAGATCCAACTAATTTCAATTCATAAGACAGATCGATAATTGACTTGTCTTGCTTGCTCGCATGCAAAGGGGATGGCAAGAAGCAAAGCAAAATCATGATTTATTAGAGGGGAGATGAAGAAGAAATTCTTTTTAACCACATTGAAGTGTGATTTAAGAGACATTCATTAATAAATATTTTAGTTTAGAAAAACACGTTTTTATGGCTAACAAACGTACAAACGTACATACGTACAACCATTGAAATATATAGAAAATCAAAATTGTAGTTAAAGGAAAGTGACAAGGCAAGTAGTAACAGACCATCATTATAAATGCATGAAGTAAGTCAGTAGATAATTGGAAAACGTTAAAAGGGGCTTCCTCAGAATCTTTCACGATTTCCATTTTTTCTTTCTTTTCTTTCCTTTTTGCAATTTTCTTCTCTTCTCTTCTCTTCTCTTCTCTTTTTTTTTTTTTTTTTTTCTTTCTTTCACCCGCTGACAGTTATAATGTTTGTGACATGATGATGTCGTTAGGAAATCAAAATCTTGTCTAAATCAGTAAAATGCAAAGGAAAACAGAAAATGTACACTTATTTTAATTTAGATATATAAGAACTCTGACTCTTTTGAAATGAGGACAAACAGCTCTCTGGTTGTTGTCTGTTTGTTTTTGGTTTTGTTGGTTTTTATTCAGACTCTTTCAGAGAAAGCCAAGAGTCAAGTTAATTTGCTCAGCATGGAAAATGCTTTGTGTCACTGAAAACAAAAAAAAAAAAGAAAGAAAAACGAAAGAAATAAAAAGAAAAAAAGAAAAAGAGAAACAAAGACCAAACACCGGTGAACTTAAAAAATTAATTTATTTATAATTAAATTTCGAACTTAACTGATTTTATCCGTTAGCGATAATTTTGATGATACAATTGAATAAAATATTTCTTAAATTTTATTTTGCCCAACACTGACACCTAAGTCTCTCAAGTAACTATTACTTAGGGTATCCCAAAGGCTGATAACCGTTCAATTTACATAGTTAGATAGATAATTCAAGTTGTCGAAGGAAAGGACTGTTACTATTAAATTTTGACTTAAATGAAACATGAGATAGTAGATAAATGAGAATATCTTATACCCGTCGTGGGACGTATTTTGTAATATCAACAACTGGCTGGCATAAGATTTCATAGTCCACGCGGATAGCGGATATTTGAAAACATATTTTATAAGATTTGGCAGCACTTTTTATGTGAGTGCATAACCTAAATATCATAGTATTTACATTTGTCTACCTAGACTAGAGACTGCGAGGGAATTCTTGGTTCGATTTAGTTGATCTTCAGACATTACCATCTAATTAGACAAAAAATAAGATTCAGATTTAAACTCTAAATGCAAGGCTTTACAGATTTAAGATCACTACGGGCTTACCGGCGGACCTGAGGACAATTATGAAGTCAACTATTTCGCAAACTGAATATTTTAAATGCGATACGAAGCAAATTGAGAGTAAATTTCCCTTCATTATTATGTATATTACGTTCTAGTCACAATTTGTAGTTCAAAAGCGAACGAGAGAAAAAACGAGTCGAGTTACAATATACATATATATATATATATATATATTCACCAAGATCTTGTATCTATACTTGAAGGAGAGTAGATCACGTTTTAAGTGCTGCTCATATCAACAGTAACTTCGTGAGAAGCAATAAGCAATTTGCATGCTTTGCATCTCTATCGTGTGTGAGAACTCGCTACCAGAACTTGGTTGTGAAGATTTCGATTCCCCAGATAATTTCTTCTATGATAGCTCTATTACTTCGAATATACGAAGAAATATTTTGTCTACAGGAATGCAGTGTGAGTAAAAATAAATAATCTTTCCGTACAATAGTAACAAGTTGTGTTCAAAAATTTTTATACCCTACACCACCTGTGGTACGAGGATATATTAAGTTTATGAAAATGTATGCAACATTCAGAAGGACTTGAGACAACACTACTTTTTGTTGTATCAATCGATTCGAAACCACTTTCTAAGTTAATTTAAGTTTGTCTGTCCGTCCGTCTGGCTTGTTTTTTTATGTTCAACCTATAGGTCACAACTTTTGGGTTATTGCTACTGCTATGAACACATTGTTGCCTAAAAAAACACGTTATTGAAAATGGTCCGATCCGGATCACGTTTTCGACTAATTACCATATAAATGGTTATTTTGAAAAGTTCTTATATGAATAGGATAATGTAGGACATTTAACGGTGACCCATGTACCGTTACAGTGTTTTTACTTGGTTTATTTGACAATTATATGAATTCAATAGACGTGATGTTGCACACACGCAACTCTATACAAAATTGGTTCGACTCTATATCGAATTATTTCACTAAGGCATAGCTGTGTGAATGATGCCAAGTTTTTTCTTTACATATTATGATAATCGTGAATAAAAAATATCCATTAGTTCGTATGTCTTACAAAAGTGAAAGCAAGATAAAGATGGCAGCACTATTTGAATTTTACATCGTTTTTACCGAATTTTTAGTGCGACAAAAATAAGTGACTAAAATGATCGCAAGAAAGTGTTTCGTTTTTGCCAAAAATATTTATTGTAATACAATGAAAAGAAACCAATAAGTAATGCATAAGACAAAATAAATCATAAAAAGTTGCAAGCTATATCTTGAATCTATGATCTTCATACATGAAAATTGTATCGCTTTATCACAACACAATGTAATCTTGTACGTTGTCACTTGTATCTAAATAATTTCTAGAAAATTGTGATTTTTCAATCTTGGACAGATAGAAAAACACCGAATTTTACTTATTAATCACGTAATGACAATGTATGGATCAACGGAAAGGGAAGATGCCTGATGATAAAAGGAAGATCGAAGAATATCGAAATAATTCACCTTTAAATTCACGAATCAAAAGCAACTAGATATGCTAAATAAACCAAATTCAATGCTCATAGTGATCGAAATTAAATTTTGATGGCGCATCTGCGGCTTACTTCAGGAAGTCAATAGGATATATCAAAACCTAAATTCTCAAATAAAGCAACTTTTTTATTGTTTGCCCACAAAAGCAACGGTGTCTATACACGCATGCGTATGCGTAATAATATGAATAATTCGTATGTACAAGTGTGCTGCTGTGAGCATTGCTCAATCGGGTAATCACTTTTACATCCACCCCTGAAGAACAAGGCTATCCTCAATTTATGATAACATTTTTAATACCCAAAAAACAACTTCAGACATCCTATGAAACGTGTATGCCTGCCATCAGCATGAAATTTTGAACCGATCGTGCCATGTGCGTCCGTCTGTTCATCTGTTTATCAATGTATTCGGGTTGATGTCGCAAAAATTCAAATATCGATTTCACATCTGATAGAAATATAGTCCATAAATTGCGAAAGACGGAAGAGGAAAATTCTATAAATTTATTATTCATGTTCAGAAATGGAAAAAATCACCAATATTCTCACGCATACAGCATCGCATAAGGTTAATATTGCAAATGATTCTGTCCATTGATTCACATGAAGATACATCATCTGATGTAGGTTATTTGTTATGTCGAACGTCGTTATTTTGGTCACACCATACCCAGTGGTGGTGAGTGGAGTCGTTTTATCTTAGCAGCATAATCACATGGGTGTCAAATGCAAGGACTTGAGGAATAGGACGCGACAAGCTAAATGTGTTAGTCTAAAATTAAATACGACGTTATTTACGACGTAATGGATTAATTTTCTCTTAAAAATCCCGTCGATATGGATGTGAAATCCGACAGCAATCGGAAAGTAGAATACGATATTTAACGGATATATTTAAAAAGCCTAAAGTTTATTTAAGTAATCTAAATTGTGGAATTGGAATTTGTACCTCAATCACTTTTATGGGACTATACGGGAAGATATGGCGACAACTTTTACGTAGGACCATACGGTAAGATATGGCAACATAGAATGAGTGGTAGGAATGGTAGTATACAAGATTCGTCGGAGACGTATACAGCCGTATTCCTTACTTGTGTTCAGATTAAAGTCTTTACCATAAGTATTAATAAAAACGTCATATTAGTTTCTCAGTATATATAATTACCTGCTGATGCTCCAGTGAATACAACGTCAATTTATACTTTATATAATTTAGTTTAATTTGTTAATTGCTTATGTGTATAGCACTTTTTTTTTTATCATGACACTTTATATTAACACTTTTTTTATATAAATTATTTTCATTTTCATATTTTTATATATGTATTTTCATATATAAATAAGCAGTTGTTTATAAATAAATTTGGTTTTCTAAGGATGAAAAAATTAATTATTAACAATTACATAATATGTACGTAAAATAGCACTTTATTTGCAAAAAAAAGACGCGCTAAATAGCGAAGCGTTATAGTGCATCAGAGAAGAATTGTGGTATAAATAAAATTGTATACCCGCCATCGAAGCATATGTTAGTCCACGTTACGTTAGTCCAAAATAAGAACAAAAAAAAAAACTATTAATAAAAGATCCTATAAATTATAAAAATTACTCAAGGTCTTGGATTGATTCAGTACTATTCATCAGATCATCATAAACAGTGATGGCTTATACGTAAACGGAAACCGATACAAACCGATTTGACGGGCATAGGAAAAAAAAACACTTTTAAACTTTTAACCAATTTATATTTACTGTAATGTCGATCTAAAAGTTAGTAAAGACATTATCGTAGCAAAAGATTTCGGTCATCAAAACTACACAAAATTACGCATTTATTATACAATTTTCACTTAAACTAGACTGGATAGGTCAAAATTTATGGTTTCGGTCTTCAATCGAAATATTTCATAATTTTTCAAGTACTGACCAAGATATAAGTGTCGACAAGAGTTAAGTTCCTAGTGAGAGAGAGAGGTCGACATTAATTATTTTGAATGAAAATAAATATCAAATACGCAGCAAATGCATCAAGTCACAAGTTGATACCTGCAATAGCAACGTTACATGAATTGTACTCAAAATTGCTGTCCTGTTAACCACATTATCCAGACTTGACCACGAGCAATCATTATATATTTGTAAATATCAATACGATGCTCGAGAAAAACGCATATCTGTCAAATGACGAGAAGGCCTTAACAAGTGCTTCAACAACAAAGGCATATGCAGATGATGGCAAAGCGTTGGATTGATTGCGTCGCTTCTAAAGAGTACTATGTTGATGCTTAATGACGAATTTTGCGAAAAATAATTTATATTTTCCTCAGTTTCGATGATTAGTGATCGAAAACGCTTTAATTATGTTTAAGCAATTCATGGCTTGAAAGCCTTGCAAAAATATATGAGGATGGCCGGTACAAATATTATCGTTAATGATCGTACTAATACACGAACGTACGAAAAAAGACCCACTAATATTGGGGGGGAAATTAAAAGACGAGAATACTGCAACTACATGTATTAGTGATTATTTGAATATTCATTTAGATTACATGCCCGTTTTTAGAGCAATGACCTCAGGCTAAGCAATTATAGGATAGCATTAATTCATAAACTGAATCGCAATGATTATCAAGTGCAAGGTAGTTTTAAAGGGAAAGGGAAACGACTAGAAAAATTTAGGTTAGGTCTGGCAATCCGGACTCTTGTCCAATATTCAATAAGAAACTCGCGAAAACTCTTTTCTGTGCGCAGATCAAGGAGATTTGCTTTTTTGTAACGCAGCATAAGCATAAGAACGATCATGATGACGATCACGACAAAGCGAATTTTGATGGCGGATCACACTAATCACATTCTGTTGAGAGATGATTGATACGCAAGGTTCACGCTAAGGCGAGTACAATTTTCTTACTTGTTGCTATCGATTTTGCCGTTTTCCGATATTATTTTATTAACTTGTTCGTTCGATCATTTGTTTGTCTTTTCTAAGTTTTTGCATATATATCCACATACATTTAGATGTATAAATATATATATACGAATATTATATAATAGGCACTAGACTTTAATTCCTGAATTTAACTGATTTTTGTTGTGGGCTTTTCTTTTTTGTTTTGTTTCTTGTTTTTTTTGTTTTTTGTAGGTCTGCCACTGCATTACTATGGCACTAATAAGTTGAACAGTGAATGTTTTCGTGTCAGTGTGCGCATTAAGTTAGCCACTAAGCAAACGAAATGTATGAGTTAATCAAAATGCTTAAACGAGTAATATTATATATTAGTGATTTAACTGCTGTTCGTATATGAATGAATTCATTTTCAAACGCAACACAACAAAGCTCTTCACAATTGCTCTACATAGCTAGAGTTACTATTGCCGCGTTGTTGGTGTTTTTGCTCGTGTGTTTTATTTCGCTTTTTTTTCTCTTGTTTAGAGTTTTGTTCATAATGTTAATTAATTTCATAAATTATTTATAATTATATACGTTATGATGTGCATACACATATATATATACATATATATATATATATATATGTTTATATATATTTACATATATATACATCTGTGTATGTGTGTTTGTTTGTTGTTTCCGTTGTTGCTGCGTTTCACTAGTAAAAAAAACCCGAAGGAAATAAAAAAACATAAATAAATGGATAAACACATAAGCAGACCACCGGCACCGTAACAAACTTTATTTTAAAATATTAATGATGCGTTCATTGTTATATATATATATATATATGTTGTATATATATATATATATATATACAACGTTGGGTGCATGAAAAACAATGCAAAAAATAACCGTATTATTATTTTTCTTGCGCACAATTTATTATAAAATTGTCTATTAAAAGTTCAAATATATTACAGATATCGTAAAATTTGTGATTGATTTTTTTCACGCGTTGGCGTTAAATTATTGTTTTTTGCTTTTATTTTTGTTAAATATTTTAAAAAGATATTTTACTTATATTTTTTTTATATATATTTTTTATGCCTTTACTAAGCTTATCAGCTACGGAAAATTGATTTAATATAAATTTAATGTAATTTTTCAAAATGTCTGTTTTTGTTGTAACAACGGGATCTGCAAAAGAGATAACAAATTAAAAGTTTTTTTTTAGAAACAAATTTAAATATTTATTTATGAAGAAAATACTTTTTTATTTTAGTCATAAATTTTCAACAGAGATTTGCACTCAGACAAATAATTATTTTTCCTTTTATATTTAGATTTTGGTTTTAACAAAAGGTGAAGAGTTTAGATATTTCCAAAAAATAAATTCTTTTTTTTTTTCTCTCTCTTTTTTTTGTTCGCTTAAATGACATCTTAAATCAAGTCACAGTTGTACAGGGAACTATAAATTCATTCTTATCGAAATACGGGTTTTCAAAAAGCCAGAGAGCTTACGAAAACTTATTCAAAGTTCGAAAGGATTTGCAGGTAGACTTAACAGCAGATACCAAACATGATACGCCCTACATTTTTACAAATTAACAGAGCATGGCATTAATTAAATTTGAAAATTAATTGATATTTACGCTTATTTTTATTTGGACGAATCTCTTTGGTGTGTCGCGTCTAACCGCAGATTCGCTTGTTTTCATATCTACAATAGGGTAGCTGCAGAAATCACTAAATACATATAACGTATTATATATATATGTGCTCTTATCAAGTGTGAATAGCGAAATTGATTACGCCACGTCTGTTCATCCATCGATTGAAATTGCAATATCAAAGCTTTAATGCGTTGAACTTTCGCATTCACTGTGGCACGAGCAACTATTACCTCGATGAGAAATCCATCAGCGCAGGATAGGGGATACATTCATTTTATCGAAACGTCTGCAATGCCCAGAAGGAAGTTTCAGAGACCCGTCGGCAAAGAATATGTATATTCGATCAGAATGCCAGTCTGTCCGTCTCTCCATCTGATTATGTCCATTGTAAACAATCTTCTGGCTGCGAGAATGACGCTATCAACTTTAACTGGCAACATCTCTGTTTTTCAAAAGGAATTAAAAATTGGTTACTTGCTCTTTACTTTTAAGCTAAAGCAGATAAAGATACAATAGTTTGAATATATATTCTTCGCGCGATGTCGTATTACTTATACAGAAATGGAAAAAAATTTCCCACGCCTATCCAGTATTATAGTGTAGCAAAATATAATTTTTTTCCAATACCTTGGCAAGGCGCATAAATAAGCTTCAAAGTTCCAGTTTCAATTTTGAAATGTGCCTAAACATGTCCAACCAGGCGCTTGCGTAATTGTATCATATATGTGCAAAACACTCTCCCATTAGCGAAAATGAAGATATTGCCGACGAGTTTGCAAAAGAGTTTGAAAGTGGCCTAAACTTTCCGCCGGACACGCCTGTACGATACAAAATTTTATTTCGAAAATAGAGAAAATCTGTCGTGCCCTTTCCATATTATAGAGCATTTAGCAATTCGGTCCTTTTACTTTGTTTTGTATTCTTTAGGATGACGTTGATGGGTGTAAAAGATTCGTTCACAGCCGAATATAATTTTCTTACTTGTTTTCTTTCTTCTCGTTTATGAGAGAAAAACAGAGTCTAAAAGGCATTTTGACAAATGGCTTGGCCGCATCGTCACGGACTGAGGAGGCTTCCCGAACCCCAGTACAGTGAAGTAAATTTCTCAAGCACTTTCTGTTTAAAAAAAAGAAAACAAAACGAAAAGTTAAGTTTAACTGACTGTTATTCTAGATACGCTCGGAGATAATTATGACTTTTTTGTTTGAATTTTTCACTAACACTTTTTCATTAACAATTCTTTATCATCATAAAGAGCAGCATTTTCACTTTATCGGTTTTCGTTAATTATGAGTTCAAGTAAACTCATAGATGAAATATGAATATGATGGGAGGGGGCAACCGTTTTCGATTCATTTGTACTCATTTCGTAAGTATTACAATGCGAGGAAATTAAACAAAGTAAATAAATAAATTGCATGTAAACATATATATGTATGTTTATATTATATTTCTAGCTAATGTGAAATATAGACTGAAATAAATAAATAATTCAATGCACATATCTGCACCTAAACACGTAAATGGAAGTTAAAGCTTCTAATAATACAAATAATGAAATGGAATATGAGTCATACGACGAATCTTTGACACCCAACATCGATCGTTGCTTCGAATGCAAAATAGACAGTTTTCAGTTTAGTCAGTGGCAGGAAAGATCTGTTCGCAAAGATGCAGCCTTTTATTGGAAGCTCTACATAAGCAGCCATAAAAGCTCGAAGCAGAGACGACACAACTATCGATGTTTAGTTGAACATAAACATCAAATCATAGAGTCTCCAATGCTTAGGCTTTACGGGAAGGCAAATGAAAAGTTTAGTAAACACTGATGCCTTGATGTTGAGAAATAAAAATTACAAAGCGTTCATGTACGAATGTAGTTTGTATATGGCTGTTTGAAATGCCCTCGGGAGATAATTATGCCAGGGTTTAGATAAGCGCCTATTATATATAAATTGTAAATTACAATTAATTAATTATTTAATTAATTGTGAATAGCGTTGTGAACGGGGAGCTTCCGTTTTCAAATGAGGAAAGCAAACTTTTTAAGTGTGGCGAGCAGACGGCAGATTAATGGACTGAAGGACATAGATAAATTGAACGATAATGTTGCGCAGATCGAGAATAGGCATACATTTGAAAGCGGCTATGATGGATTTTTTCGTGTTTTACGAGGAATGCGAGGACATATTTAATATGCTTCCATCTTTTAGTGGTATATGTAAAAACAAATTCATCCCAAAGCTATATATAGAAGATTCCTTAGAGGCATTTATTGTTTTCGATTATATGCATGTACACACACATAACTTGCGGACCGAAATAAACAAAACTAATCGTGTGTTTACGTGTAGTGTTGTTTACACGTACTAAAGACTGAAGCCCATACAGCATGAAGTATGTATAAGTAAAATGAAAATCTTTCATTATGCATTTTTGAGGACAATTTCTCATATCGAAAAGGAACAATATAATAGAATCTACAATATAAACACGATAACATAAAGTATTTCCTTAATTCGTTGTTGTGGTCGGTTTAAGCACAACACGAAGGAAAAGAAATCCGAACAATATTGTAAACAATGGCTTGATCTAAAAAACATTGCTACGATTTATAAATTATCGAAACTAAAACAAGTCCAAGAAGGTGCATGTTCACATTGTAGGCGATACATTGGAAATCCACTACGCTATAGCCAAGTTCGAAGCTCGACGTGCCAGTTCAGTATCAGTTTTTCCACGATAAAAGGAAAGACGGACGGATATAATTAAAGTGATTCAAATATTACTAAATAAAAGAAAGAAAATTTGACAATTCACAAATATACGTAAACGCATTTGTTTAGTTGAAATAACTCCATGTATATATTTATAATACATTTGTATCGGATATTTGCTTCTCATCATTTTTATTATATGGGAAAAAGGCCGAAGAAATGTTGAAAATACCAGCCAGATGACCGCAATGGTTATTATCTCGAGGAAGATTCGAAAATTCGTAGATTCAAGATGACTGTTCGCTATTCGCGGGCTAGCTTATGGAGTGACGCTTGAATTTTAAATCAAACATACAGAAACACTCCATGCTCCTTGCTTCCATCCACTCTCTACTTATAATCCTTTCCGACCACCAGTATGCTTGCACGTTTAGGAGACATCCCTTGAACCTCTGATCATGTGAAATAAAAAAAAGAAAGAAAACTATATCCCAGATAGAGTATACTGTCTGGAACAAATTTCTGATAAGCTTGGTTCACATATAGTGCGAAGGCTGAGTTATCGCTCCTGGAAAAGCAGATGTAAAAATATCATATAGAGGACGCAACAATTCCGTATCCTATTTCCAATATTCGGACATAAATATATATAATGGCCTGAATTGCCTGATTCTAATCCCGCATACTAATGAAACTAAAAGTAATAACAAATTTATTGCCTATAACATGCTCGAAACTTTGAAAAGTCTCTGTCGCGAAACACGATTCCTCAAAACGGTCCGCAAAAGAATTCCTATAATTTTCATTCTTTTCGTCTGAGTTTTTTGACAAACTTGGAAAATAACATTTCGCAGAGGACATAGTACATAGGACAGTCTTTTACAAATCAATTCGAACATTTTTAATTAAGTGACTTTTTTGGCCAAAAATTAAACTTTTCATGCTGGTAGCTGGTATTTATACAAAGATCAATATTTTAAAAACAAAGTCTCCTTACTGCACTAGTCGTTGGCGTGTGGAGTAAATATGTTTTTTTTTTCCTTTTTTTTTTAAATCATATTTGCACAAAGATAGGCGTAGGTCGCAAAGTTCTTTTGCCATTTTTTCATATTTTCCCAGAATATATATAAATATATATATATATATATATATATATATATATATATATTATCTCCTACTTAAAGGAATGTACTTAATAATGACCTCCTCATACAATATTATTCTACTCTTTTATATTTCCTTCTATGCTAAAAAAGTTGTCAAAAAACCTTTTTTGCTAAAGGATGTTACCGCGAGTAGTGTTACACCCTTTCAACAAATTTTTTATGAATTTTTTCCCAATCACATCATCAGTATGTTTTTTTTTGTATTTTGTATTGTATTCAATTTGTAGTTGAGAAAATGTATATGTATATGTAAATATATCGATAGAAAAGATTAAATTGGTATGGTCACGGATAAAATGCATATCTTGTAACTTGAAGTCGTATTTTTAACTCGCGCTAAAAATAGATATACCTTTCTCTTGTTCTTATTCTAAGCACAAGTTCCAAGAAAGCCAATTGTTACGAATCATCGAAGAACGGCAGTACGCTCATTTTGGTTGAAATGCTTTGCAACACCCAAAAGGATGCTTTCGGTGGTCTCTTAAAGTATCCATATTGTGGAACAGTATCAAGTTCCATATCGATCTAAGCGTGTTCATCGTTCCGCTTGAGCAAATGTCTGCGACAAATATTCTCTTGGTCGCAAAAATCGATCGAAGATATCGATCTGATATTTGCAAAAGCATTGCGAAGAGATTAGCACCAGATCGATTAGAACGCTCGCGTACTGTGCAGGATAAGCTGCATTTTCCCGATTTTTGCTCGTTACTCACAAACGGCAATAAATAGGGGCAACAGATTTTAATCTGTATTAGCAAAAAAACGGTGAAAAACCAAGCCCACTCTATATTCAAGCATATGGCCATTTTTTTTTTTTTTTTTTTTTTTTTTGCAGTTCAATCAAGCTGTTAACACAACGAAGCATTCAAGATGGACTTACGAGTCTCGGGATCATAGCTATAATAATGGCGCTAGCTGACAATCTTTAATTTGCTTATTCCATTCGTTCGTACCGAATATAAGTGTAATTGTAATGCTTTTTACATTTTTTGATTCACATATTCATTTATTGCAAGAGGGTTGAAAAATGTATTTACCGTTGCTTGCGTAGTTTCGGTGGCAAGTATGAAAATAAATATATAAAAATATTTACTAGTTTTCGTAAACAACAATTTAATGACTTTGTTTATAATTTACAAGCTTTAAGTTTTCTCTACTCGCCATTAAAATGCTATTGGTATATTCATTTTGCCAAGACGTTTGGAACACCCGGAGAAAAGCTTACGAGAACCTCTAAAGTGCACATATTCTTGCGACTGGCAAATCATATTTTGAATTGGTCTTGGCAGTGTCGCCGTCTAATATGTCTATGTCTATGTCTAATATTGACAGTAAACATTGGTGCAACTGGTGCTTCTTAAAGAAAAGAAAGAAAATAGCTACGAGTTTCTAAAGATGAAGTGTAGTTTGTTATTTCGGAATTTTAATGCGGCGCCAATATTTGCTTAGATTAATCAGAACACGTGCTTGACGCGAACACACAACAGTATATAAAGATATCATTGGGCGGCTTAGCATGGAAAGTAAAGCCTTAGGTTGAATTCGTTCTTTTTATTCGTACCAGTTCGAAAACTGTGCAAATGGGTTTGAATTTTTTCTCGCAAATCCTTTGAATAAATATCGATCTTGTATAGCAATCTTATCCTATTATTATTAAGCAGATGCTGTGATATATTCCAACCAAACTTTCATAATCTTTGATTGTTTTAATTTCCAAGGATAATTCTTAACATGTGCTTTTTCGTATGACTTGAAAGTTCTTCATTTCATTCTAACATCTTCAAGCCAAGCACGTTCGAAAGTTAAAGGTTTTTAGTAACAATTTTTTTTTTTTTTTTTAGTTTATATGTATACGCCAAAGTAAACATCTGTATATATATATATGCGTATAATGGTTGTCGGTCTGGTAGTTTGACATTTTATAGTCCTTATCTTAAACTTGCAGCTGCTTAAAAATGTGATTTCATTCTAGCAGGATGACGAGCACACGCGCTCTTAGTTACCGAAAATTACAAATGAAATAAAAAGTCGACAGTTCCTATGTATGCATATGTTTCGCTAGCTTTTTATATACTTTTGTGACATTTTACTTGTTGTTTCGTGTTTGTGCGCGAATCTATGTGTCTATGTGTCATGTATATATATGTATATGTATATATATGTATATATGCAATTTTTTATCATTTTATGCAAAATAAAAGAACAGCAGATTTTATCCTTCCCCTTCCCACTCAGATGCAACTACCGTTTAAACACCGTCTATTTTCTTGTTTACAGATGATAAATATACATATACGAATATGTACCGATTTATATGTATGTAATGGAAAGTGAGTGTATGTGACAGACTCTTTTTATATTGTATGTGAGCATGTACGTACTATATATGGGACAACAGTAAAATACCACATCTTTTTGTATCGACTATCAAAAGATGAGAGTACACAAAATTTATCATCGCGCTTGTAAAAATGTAATGTAAAAAGATGTGAACCGATTCAATGGATTTTCAATTGTCGTATTCCGTATTTTAATCCATTTTTAGGCTGCAAGGGTTCATCTTCTTTATGCTAATATTTTATTATAAAACCGTTTCCTTAGAAGAACTGCGAACATATCAAACTAGATGCAAGACACACCTACTTCGCCCATTATAAATCCGTATAGCCGTATTGAATATCGTTGCCGTTAACCCAAGGAATGATACGGACACTGGATTTCGGCAACGATACTGTTACTTATGTCACGTATAATAATACCAAATATGAATAATTCTTTCGTAAACACGCCCATATTTCTCTAGAAAATCGAGTTTCGATATGATACCGGAAAATATAATAGGCATCCAATAATGTTGTCAATTCTTTTAAAATTTTTGCCAAATTTTAGATCCTAATAAGATGATTACATATAGTGAGCTTTAAGATAAGGAAAACTTTCTCATTTTTTCGTTTGTTTCTTTTTTCTCCTTTTGTTAAGCTTATTGTTGTTCCTTGGCTTACTTTTCCCACTACTTTCACGTTTTTATTGTTCACTTGCTTTTTCAGCCATTTTATTACTGGCACTAACTCTCTTTTTCTACGAAAAAAGAAAAAAAAAAATTTAAAAATAAAAACAAATAAATAAAAAATAAAAGCAGAGGAGAAAAGAAAAAATACCGAAAGGCACTTTCCTTTGTTGGCGTTGGGTATATATTTGTGCGATGGGTGTAGATTTAAAGAGCCTTTCATCTAGCGTTAAATATTTTGTAAAATTCTTATGAAATTTATGGTGACTCCTTTTCTTTTATATATAATAATATATACACATGGATTTATTTAAATACTTTCATATATTAAAACGAAATTTATAAAAGGCTCTGCCGTAACGTATATACGTCTAAATATATTTTATCATATTCGCACACTTATACGTGTATTAGAATTGTAGGTCAGATTGGATTCATAATTTGAAATGATATATATATATGTATATCTCTCTAGCTATGAAATATATATATACATATATATATATAAATGTATATATGTTGATATTACATTTTCTAAGCAATAAATATATAAATATAAGCCTACACTACAAATATTAGCTAAAGAAAAAAGTTTGCGGTGCTTTTCCCAATGGAACGTTTTAGAAAGTCGCAGCTTTAGCAATCCGTAGTTTATCGCACAATATCATATTTTGCAAACTAAGAATGACTGGCACTTTTAATGCATTCGCTGCATCGCTCAGATCTGGCTGCGCGCTCGTGCCCACTATTTCACTTCTCGCAGAACTCTCTTAAGGGTGCGAAGATGAGTGAGATGCAAAAGAGTCCTATGAAAATCCTTTGCTTCAATCCTTCATTCACAAAACCGAATAAATTTTCTAGTTATGCCACAAATTAATCGTTTTAATGAGAAAAAGTTATCCATCAAAATTCCAGATAATTGGCATAATAAAAAGTTCATTTAAGAGAAATATGCTTGAATTGTGGTCATATTTTGATTCGTTGGTTTTGCACTCTCTTTGAATGGAAAACAACATATTTGGACACATCGTCTTTAAAGTCCTGTCTCCAGAACGGAAATTCACAAAGCAATTTCTAACTGCCCGTAAGTACGAACATTAGATTCTACCCAGCTACATCGGAAGTTATTTATGACTTGACCTAATAGAATAATATTTGCATACCCCTTATTGGGCGTTGGGTTATTCCAACGATGAAAACCAAAAATGGGATAGAAACCAAATAGAAGAAAACACTTCACAAATGATGCAATCAGTGCAACGTTTCTCCCACATTTCGATGCTTTGTTTATAGAATCATTTGCTGACTGCGGTTGAGTTTCCCCATTGATATCACTAGAGTAGGAGCTACTAGAAGTGACACCTGGAACTGCCATTAGCTGCCATTGCAAACGCAGACATGTGTCACATTTTTTTTGTTCCACAAACTAGTGAATGGAGTGAATACGACATCCGTTGAAAATCAAATTTCTCATGTCCTAATTTTCCTATAAAAAACTGAAAATACTTTTAATATTCTCAGAATGTTAGCTCTCTCCCTGACAATTTCACTTTTCTTCTTGATTCTTAGGAATGAGTAGGCTCCTACCGAAATTCAGATTAGTTCAGATTAATCGGATTATTTAGAAACAAAAAAAAAAAAAACAAAAGAGCTTTTTTCTAAAAGCCACCCATCTCCTGATCGAAAAGACCATTTCCATCAAAATATCATGTATCGCTAACCAGGTCGGCTGAAATTAAGTACGCAAGCATGCACGCTGTTTACACAGCCAATAATGCGGTTCATATAGCAGATATTGTACCATATTCCAAAGGGGTATAGCTAACGTTCCCGGGAAGGAATTTGTTAATAGACCAATCAAGGTTTATTCAGAGATCTGGTATATTATATGACCTTGTAATAATTTGGCCAATTACTGGGCTCTCAATCAACACAAGTGAGTTTTTGCTATCCACAAGTGACATGTATAGAACATAGTGTATCGCCTATATCGGCATATATAACAAATTATGTTTTTATGCAATTTAGATGCATGCCTTAGGAAGCGTTTCCTAATTTTCATACTTAGATTTGAAGATCGTGACTAGAATAGATGGCCAAATGAACGGACTTGATTGATTCCGCTGTTCAAGGTTATCTAGCGCTTTATAAAATTTTTCCAACCTCAATATATCGCAAGGAATGGTTATAAAGAAGATGTGCGTAGCCACTGTGGTAGCGGTTATACAAGACTCTCTTTAAGAGCCCCCAGATAACTTTCTCTTTTCATTAATTTGTTAGAGATGATCCAGATCGAATCTTGTTTAGTTTTAGGACTTTGAAGATATAGGATTTTTTACGAGTTCCGGTTTGAACAAGAAATGGTAGAACCGCAGTCAATTTAAGTGTAGCACTAAATGCTATTGTAATCTCTTTACAAAATTTAGCAAGAAAGACAAATTATACGAGAGAAATTTTTCTGTTGTTATTAGTCTTTCGTGTACAACATCTAAACAGTTAAAGATTTAATTCAAATAAATTCAAAATTCGTATTCGACGAATTCGCTGCATTACTTACTCATCCGATAACTGGCAAAGGAGAAATTTCGAAACATATTGGGATATGTTTAAGCAACGCATAAAAATTATTGAAATATAAACGTGCGTATGTTAGTAAAAACCTGAAAACATTTGGAAAATGTAATAAACAATAATATAAGGGGAGTTAATTGGATAAGTTTTTATTCTTTATACTTTCTCCAAATGATGATTGGAGTTCTCTAACCTGGCAATGGTTTCCTCTTGACTAACATAGTTTTTTTTTTTTGAAGATTACCAAGTAAAAGTTTCGCTTTTGGCAATACAAGCAAAGTCAAAGAGAAGGCGGGATTCTCTGTTCATTACAAAATTTTGAAGAAAATTATATTTTCATCATAAAAGTTTTTCCTGTATGAAAATGTGCGCGGTTGTGTATGTCATTGCAGAAATTCCCATGTGGTTTAGGAAATGCAAAACGGAAACAACAGCAAGAACGATGAAACAAGAAAAAAAAAAAAAAAAAATCAGAAAAAGAAAAAAAAAAAACCCTCTCTGGCACAATAAGTTTTTTAACCGGTCTTTTAATGTTTTCTCTATAAACTCTATTATTAAAAGTTTATACGTAAAATTAACAATTTTTCAAGAAGTTTAGCAACTTTGCAATATTTGCATAAAGACTTTGAAGAATATTACACGAAAGTCTAATGTTTCTCAATATAAAGGTACACCTGCGGATATCCATTAAGGTGAAACACAATAAGCAATCTCGCCAAATAAAAAGAAATTCGCGTCGAGAGAATCAAAGTATGCTGTAAGGCAGCATTTTAAACATTTACGAACATTTAATATGATTTGATAGTACGCTGCCTATGTTAGGGTAAAATTTTATTAAAAATATGTTGCTTATCTAAATATCGTTTAGTTGGAAATTGAAATACGTAATCAAAATATATTTTCATAAAACTTATCATTAAAATATATTTGTACGTAACAGCAACAAATTGGTTTAATTTTATGACTCATCAACAATAGGCGGCAGTACGTCAAGTAATCCATGCGTACAGAAATCCATTGCACTGCAGGAAATATGACTAAACTGCCGAAGTATACGGCCAGAGTAAAATGTTCTAATATTAAATTTATTTGTGCATTTCGTAACCCATACACTCTTTATTCAAAACCCCAAAGATTCTAAGGAAATGCAATAGAAATACTTGCTGTACTGCTTAGTCACATGAACGAAATAAAACAAATAAAAATATTATAATACGCTGTGGCGGAGCATTAAATGCCCTACATCATTTCACTTAGTATAGTTATTCATACAATAATTTTATCATAAAGACGCGTTATAGTACGAAAGTGATCGAAAAGATGATTCGATATGAACCATTTTTTTTGGGCGAAGACATGTCGATGTAGCAAATTTCATCAAAAGATGAACAGACGGACAGACGGACAGACAAGCTTAGATCGATTTACAAATTTTTTCTGAAACGATTGACATAATAAAAGTTCCAAGTCCTTCTGGGCATTGCATACGCGCGCCGCAAGTCGTGTAGGTTCTGATGAACGGTAAAAACAGTCCAAATACCCAGTCTAAATCCCGTAGTGTCTAAGGAAAGTTTCTTATCAACCATAAGTGTATTAGCTAAATAATCGGAATTACTTTCAAGTCATACCTTTAAACGGCTTCGATGAATGCTTTTAGCAATCGATGTTTTTTTTGGTGATTGCACCCGAATCGCTGAGAGCTTATGTAACAAAATTTTATTTAAAGGCACTTACACTTAGAATCTCAAACTGCTTCAGAACATACGCTAAACGGATTTGGTTTACTCGCTCCGCCAAAAGATTATTTTCAAAGAAAACGCAAAACAAAAAGTAATTGTCGTCCTCGTCATTCGCGTTTTATCATCGCAAATGTCTGAGCCCATAGCTACTTAAAAATGTTACACGAGCAATAAAGAATTTAACATGCCGACATCTATGCACAATGGATGCACAAAATTAGCTGCGTAGGTATAAGTTTCATTCATTTTTCGTGTAAAATTGAACTTTGAACAAAGTCTTGGGGCTTTTTGCATTACAAATGATATCAATCAGTAATGGAAAATGTAAACCCATTCACAATGTAATTAATGAACTCAGTAGAACTGTGCTCGAACACAGATGAAAATTATGAATCAACAACTATCGCAAACGTAACAGTCCGCTAAACGGTTATATACACTTTCACGCACTTTCAACCGGAAAAGCACTCAAATCAAGTTGTCCCACCGGCACACAGCAACAGACACTATAGGTTAAAAGAAATAGTCTTGCTAATCAAAGCTAATGCAGCATAAACAAAAACTTTAATAAGAAAAGTGTGCAATCGTGTTAGGACGGTTAGATACGTAAAGATGCCGCTAGCCTCACCTGGCACATGGCACAGTATTGATATAAATGAAATTCATAGGCATTTCAGAAGCACCTATGGCAGTTTTTGTAGGACAATCCACTTCGGTGCTTAATGCATATTATTATCAAAATTCTTGAATCGAGATCAAGCATTTAAAGCAAAACTTATTAAATGCCACTAAGTTCCAAACAATCCATTTTTTACTAAATGTATCCGTTCTAACAGTTTTCAGAATAAAAAATTCTCGTCTTTTTCCCAAGCAAGTACAACCGCTTAAGTCGATTGACGCGACCGACTTGTATAGGAATTATAATTAGATCAGAAAGGTTTAAATTTTCTGACTTGAAATTTACATCTAAGCCTTAGAAGAAAATCATGAAAGTGTTTGCACTTATCATTTTCTTCTTTTTAGTACGTCACAAAAGACGTCGATTTCTCGATTTCCGAGAATTTTCTTTTGTTTTCCTTTTCTTTTCTTTTTTTTTTTTGATATGACTACGATAATGCACAATTCCATTAAAATCTTTGTTACGTACTATGTCCATCACGTACAGATTAAGGGTATGTTAACCTTTCCGTTTCCAGTTCGCTCGCATCACGTGTAAACAATGACCGAATACCTTAATAATTAATGTATCAATGTATGAACATTCAATGCAAAAAACTTCTTCAATAAATACATCACATTAATTGGGTGCCAAGGGTAAATATCTGATTTGCATGTTAGTCAAATGCACCTCGAGGTTCATTTTATCGGTGTTAGAAGAAGAGAAGCGCAAGAAGCACTTCCTTGAGGAAATATTTTATAAAATCTTTAGTTGGTCGTATTTTTCTTTGTAACATCAGAAAAGAAAACTTTCTATCGGTCCGTAGTCTAAAAAGAAATTTTAACTCGCTTAAAAGTTTCACGGAATGTAGATGAATATTTTGCTAAGATGCTCGCTTAATACGCGGCGCGCTATAGTAGATTTGATACATGCTTGATTAGGAGCTCGCATAATTACGAACAGCATGTAATGTCCTTCCAGCACGAAAACATGCATAGACTTAATGTCACTCTACGTAGATACGCGTGGACTGGATTTGAGCTGTGAGCGAGACAGCTAATATATGAAATTGAATACCTTTTAAATGTTAGTTTTATGTTTGTTATGTTATGTGTGTGATACTACGGATAGCATATATGCTAAGTGCATGATAAGTTCAACTCTGACAATTTGACTTTGATTATGAATATATATATGTGCTCTATAACCGCATCTCTGACGAGTGTAAGCCTAAAGCAAATGGAATAACAAAATTAACAGTTAAAACCCATCGATAGTGGTTTACACCCATACACCTTTTTTATGCACATGTCACACACATATATGTTAATCCTCTTTATAATAAGCATTATAATCCACTGATACCAATGCAGGCTTATATTGCGAGCTGTTTACGGTTTACAAATGAAATTTTATTCACATTTTACTTTATTTATTTAATAATTTTTTTTTTTTTTTTTTAATATAATTTTTAATTTTTAATATTTTAATCTTCTTTTCCCACTTTTTTTTTCTCTCTTTTATTATCGTCGATTTTTGTATTATTTTTATTTCCCATTTTCCAGTTCTTTCTCTAAGCTGTATGACGATCGGAATCAAAGTAATTTTGTGGCCGCAAATTTGTAACAACAACATATTCTCGTTTTTGATTGCGTACAACAAGACAAATGAATCGAAATTTGCTTTGTAGAATAAGCGAAGCGAAAATTTAATGGATTATTAACGAGAATGGAAGGGAAAGAAAAATATAGATGAAATTCGAAAACTGGAAACACTTAGCAATAAACATAAGCAAGAAAGATGTTCTCCTCTCGCATCTGTGATTACATTGTTTACGATTTTTCATTACAAGTTAAGTCAGAAATCCCATATGTCACTTGCATATCGCTTCGTATACTTTAAGACATTTTGTTGTACGGTAAGTAATTAATTAACAGAGCTCTTGGCACGATTTAGATAATTTTCTAACATAAACAGACACAGACAGACGATGACAGATACATACACGGGACTGCCGGATCGATTCCTCTACTTATATGAATCAAGAATATATATGTGCGCACTCTATGAATGAACCTTTTAATGCACATTTCCATGTGCTGCAATATATCCTCCATGGTACGTATATAAATAAGCAAATGAAACGCTAAGATACAACCGATGCCGAAACGACTATGTAAAAATTGCACAATAATATTAACGAAAGCACTAAGAAGTTGTGCTAAGGTTATCTGCTGTAAATTCTAGCATACGACTTTTTCTCGCTTATCGTAAATATATTTGTCGTCGTATTTTTAACGTTTCCCGAATTTGACATTTACGTATAGTTATCACAAGCGCCGAGTTCAAAATTTCTTACATTCTATATATATTTTTAGATTCCAGCAACAGATGGCATTGTGATGTACAGATGAATAGCCGGGTAGATGGACGGACAGAATGACATGTGAAAAAGATGATCGCGATTAATTCTACTAGGTTTACGATAATCTATGTGTAGAGCATGTTTTGGTAAAACATACACACCCAGCGGCAGATCTTAAGGACCTACTAATGTCAATTAGACAACTTTCTGTGCCTTGTAGAATGTTTCCTGCCGTTGCATTTTCGAAAGTCTTTAAAACAATTTCTTTTAAAAAGTTCGAAAAGCATTTAACGATCATTGCTCAAAGCAATTATTTCATTAAAACCGTTCAACCAGACCTCTCAAACAGCTGAACCTTTTAATCAAAATCTTCATTATTTTTTAATAATAGTTTTACGTTTTTCATATACCTTTTCGCCGAATTGCCTTAACAGGTTAAAAACACCAGCTATTTTGCATTAAAAAAAAAAACAAAAAAAAAAAATAAATAAACCATCACATTTCATATTTTAAATAAAATTTTCTTTTCTTTTAAACCGTGAATTTTCTTTCCTTTTCTTTAGTTATATCTTATTAGCTGGTTCGTCTTTCTCGCGTACGTTAAATTTAAAAAACTTTCATCATCAGCTATGAATTTTTCAGCACACGTTTCTTGCAGCATACGTAAGAAGACCCGTTAAAAGTACATATATATATATATATATATATATATATATATATATATATATATATATATATTTATTTATTTATTTATTTATATATATATTTATATATATTTATTTTTTTATTTATTTATTTTTATTTTATATTTTTTTTTCTATCTTCCAAATATTCTCTATATTTTATGTTTACTTGGGGATATGCAGTAATCTTTATGGTTTCTGCTTTAATTTCGTAATAACGCAAGAAAATTTACGCACGTTTTTCTATTTATTTATTTTTATTTATTTATTTTTATTTATTTATTTATTTTTTTTTTTTCTTCCTTTCTTTTTTACATTTTAGTAGCACTAGAAAAACACGCAACAGTGTCGTATCGTTTTGGTATGCACGCGTTTTCTTACAGACGATTTACGAAATATGTGAATGCACAACGACTTCAGGCACACAACTAAAGCGCCAAGTCATCAGGTAATAATGTATGTGCATCAGAGATTCCAATATATAGTTGGGCGAAACACAATATATTCAAAGCAATAAAGGATAACAAACGAATTGTAGAACAGTTAGTACGACGACGAATGTTTTGATGAAAACGTAACACACAAAGAAAACAACAGAGACTTTTATATTTGTACGGAGAGATATAAAGCGAACGAAAAGGCGAGAGCGAAAGAGAGACAAAAAGGAAAAAGAGCGAACGCGTATAACACACACACACACACACACAAACACACATGTACATATACAAATAACGATAAACAAGAAAGGATATGTTAGGAGAGCATTCAATGTTCGTAGTGGTTAAATAACAATAAAATGCATTGCATTGCTGAAGAGATGGAAGAAAATATACAAAATTGCATACTCGTATGCAATAGTGACGTCATTAAAAAAGCTTTTCTTGCCGTGTTTATTTTGAAAAAAAGTATTCCATGTTCCATGAGTTGAAAAAGAAAAACGGATTATATTTGTGTGTGCGTGTGTAAATGTGAAGATAAAAAAAAATAAATAAATAAATTAAGGTTAAATTTATAAAAACTAAGAGCAAAGGGAAAGCCAAGCGAGGCTTAAACCGATTCTTTTTGCATCTATCTATCGCAGATATGATTTGAATTAATTTGTAGCGCAAAAAGAAAAGAAAAAAAGTGAAGTCGTATTCTGATTTGAGCAAAACTCCACTCACTCGATATAACGATCACATATCGCATAACTTATTGATTACATTCATACGATTTTTCCTCGCTTTATAGATCGCCCTGGAAATTATGAATTATTTTTACATCGTCCGCTATATTTTTAAATCGTATTTTCGACAGATCGATCAAGTCTTTTGGCCAATCCAGTTCATGTGGTCCTTTCGATCGTTAAACCTTTGCCCATTTTTCTAGTAAAATAATTATACCAGCACCGTCGAGCTTTTCGCCTTTCTGGCGCGAAAAAGTAAACGAAGGGCTTTCCGCAGGCCTCCGTTGAAGTCGGCCTTATAACATCGGTCAGATAAGAACATTTTTCAGAGAGAAAAACAAATAGTAATCAGACTGGACAGTGAATGTGGAAGTGCCAAGCTTTCTCCTAATTTTTCCCGAGGCACTAAGGATTTCGGTTATCTGCGATTGCTGTGACGGAGAATGGCGCTTTTTTTATTTTACTGCTTCATTCCGACGGTTTGAGCAAGTGCAAATAGCTCACGATACACGATTTCTATTCAATTCTACAGATCAACAAGTGTTAGCTTAGGTGGTCTCGATCTATATTTCGCCATCGGTAGAGCACATTTATTCCTCTTACGTGAGCCACCTTTCACGGTTGTTTTCAAACTAAGATTTGATTTCGATCCACAACTTTTCGCATACAATGGTATCCCAGCATCGACTTTGCTTGGCGGGCTGTCCTAAAAAATGGTTCAAAAATATTTTCTATGATCAATGTTTAGATTCCCGATCTGGTGGGAAAAACTCCACACACACTCTTAATTTATTAGCATTAAAAAATAATTAAAGACTCAATTAAAAGCCATTGTCGAACAGTTGTACTATTTGGATGCCATAATTTTGGAGAGCATTTATATAAAACTGTAAGATTTACTGTGAATCAATTTAACCGGAGAAATTTGTCCATTTTCTAAATAAAATTTTTGGCCTTGAATGAGCATTTCCATGCTCAAAAGAACCGCATACATCCCATATGACCAGTGCCAAAAAAACAAATGTTAGAATTAAGAGAAAAAAAAAAATAAAAATTTGCAGCAAAAAGGAATCGTGGCAAAAAAAAAAAAAAACAAATTCAATATTATATATATATTTTACAAATTTGTTTTTAAACATTTCAAATTAAGATTTTAACTATAATTAGAAAAGCTTTCTTATCTCCGTATCTCTTTCCACTGCTACTGCCCACAAGATATCAATATGCTCTTTGTTTTCACTCTCTGTCAATTTCAATCTTATTCTCTCCCTCTCTCTCTCTCTCTCTCTATAAATA